>NC_138771.1:337804928-338139588 GCF_965119305.1 Pelophylax lessonae | reverse complement strand
GTACCCTATTCTTATCCCATAGCACCCATACATACAGCAACACATATCTGTGACATGTATACACATAATCCCCTCAAAAACCCCCCCCTCCCTTGTTCATCTCCATCCCTCCCAGTGAAAAAAACCCCAAAACAAACCCCCCCCTTTTCAGTTTTCAACTACGGTCCTATTACACTATAGTTTCCCACATGGTCTATTATTCCCCTCCCCATGCACTTAACCACATCAGTTTGTGTACCCACATACCCCACCTAGTGGCCAAACACCGATATTCCACCTATTGCAGACTTTCACGTCATGCTTTTTGCCTCCCCTGAGCCACCATCCTTATCACTGCATATATGCCCTGTCCAAACATGGTGCATCCACGGCCTGAAGAAGGAGCGCATACTCCGATAACGCGTCGCCGTAGCATCCCGCATCACCGCCAGGAGCGACGTCAGGATCCCAGGACCCACGAGTGCCAGCGTTCCACCAGTTGACGAGGAGCCCACGGACACCACCGAGGCCATCCCTGTACACACGGAGGAACCCCCCTGCCGCTCTCACCAGGATCCACTGCCTCCACCACCAGGACCCGCTCCAGTGATGCTCCTGATGATCAACATTATTTGACTAACTGCATCTTATTCACCGACTAAATGTGAGTGTAATACTGCTGCACATACTTCAATAAATGTCTTGCTGCACTTAGAAGGCGCTGCGCTGTCTTCCCTCTTGTTTCCCCCCAGAGATCTCTTCTGTCTCTTCCACCGGCAGCCGCTACAGTGGACAGCTACCCCCTGAACTGTTTGGGGGTCCCCCCACCCCTGGTGTTTCCCTTCTCCCTTCCCCCCCTTCCCCGGGTCCCCAGGACCAGACTTTTTTGAGACCTCTTCTTGCGCCAATTCACCACCAAACCATTGTCTCTCTACCAGAAGCCAGATTGCGCTGCATAAGAGTCTCTTAGAATTCCTTTCCCTTTTCTTTCCCCCCCCCCCGCCACCCCTCTCGGTTTACAAAACCTATATATCCTCCCATCATACATATACAAGTTTACCAATACATTAACTCTTCCTTCCTATTTCCTCCCCCCCCCCCCCCCAGTCCCGTGCCACACCTGCCCACTAGTCACTGACTTGCCGGACCACGTTCCCCAGAGTCTGCTTACCTACATCTCTGCACTCTCTGCGCCCATCCCCAGCCACAGTTCACTGGTACACATCACCTAGGTCAGCCGCAGACCTTGATACATTCCCCTCACCCACACACAAGGCCCATCGCCCACCTCACTCACACACCAACACCATACCCTTTCCCCATACCCCATCCCCAGCTCACATGCACTTTCACCAATGCAGCCCCCCAATAACATGGATCTCCTAAAGGACATAGAAGAGGCCAAGTATGAAAACCTAGAACGCCTTTTCACCTTGCTCCCCACAATTCTTTTTTCACCCCAATACAAGGTGCCCAACGACAAAATCAAAGGTTGCACCAACACCTTTAGGAAAATAGAACAACTCATATCCTCCGCCAACCACCAATGGTGGGACAAATTCTTCCTAGAACATTACATTTCCCTGGCCATATCCCCCCGTGGCCTCAGAATCCTCAAAATCTGCCCATTTCTATCCACTGAACTGGCCACGGAGTGGTCACAAGTCTCTGAATTTTGCACGAAAAAATGGATGCAACTTATTATCCAACAACGTGACGCAAAATATTCCCACATTATACAGCAACTCCACCACCACATCAACAGTCTCACGCATTACACCCCCCACATACCCACCAGATGGCTCCTTACCCTTAAAAAGCATACCAAGCTTGATGAAGACAAACTTCTCAAAACCAATCTAGGCAAAATCCGACGAGATCTAGATGATTACAACTGTAAAAAAGTTTTCAATTGGAAAAAAACCTCCAGACACCCACCCGCACCACCACCCACGAGTCACCCCCTTCCCCCCCACCCCTACTACCCCCATGCCCTCGGCCACGCCCGCTTATACCCCCCCATCTTCTCCCCCCCAAACACCGCCACCCCTTATACTCCACACACCCGCATCGCACCCCACCCACGCCCCTACTCAAACCGCGCCAGTCTCCCAAGCCCCAAAGAAGCAGAAGAACCCGTACCCGCGTAGACTTCCCCCCCTCCAGTACCCACCCTTGTCCCCCTCCCACCCCCAAAGGCCACAAAACCCTTAAGCCACCACTGTCCACCTCCCCCAGCCCCATACTACCCACCCCAGCCAAACCACCCGGCACCTTCTGCCAAAATACATCCAGAGGACTTGACCATGCCCCAGGAACGCAATCTCAGACCCCCCCACACCCCCCCATCCATATCCCCCCATCTCCCCCCTCAATGCCCACCTCCACACTGGCAGTAGATCATAGGCCCCCCCTGTGACCAGCAACATTTTTTAGTGCTTCCCCCCCGTCAACCCACAACCAGACAAGGGAAAAAAGAAAGCTAGACGAAGAGGAAAGCGGGGGGGGGGGGCAAACGTAGAAACCCCCAAAAGGGCGAAACTACATACACAGCCAAAATCTTCAACTTATCATCACATACCCTCTCCACCGCAGAAATCTCCCTCCTAAACCGAGGTCTGAACTTTGCACCCTCCACCCTGCCCAACCCCTTCACCATATACAAGGACCTCAACTATTTCATACGTAACCTAACACTCAAATGCTACTATAACATACAATCCACCAAACAATCCTCCATCATGCTACCCCCACCAACACCGCCCCCCACAATCCCCCTGGACATTGAACCAGAGGGCCCCAAATACTGGAGGAACTATACATCGATGATGACGATGAAGACCTCTCCCTGTTCACACAACACCCGTCCTCCTCACCCCCAGTAAAACATTCCTCCTTCAGACCCAAATCTGTCTTCAACCCAGTTCATTCCAAGGGCCCATACCTTCAAACCTTCTACCAAGTGGTTTACTCCTACATCATCAAACTTTGTCAACCGGCTACCCCCACCCATTCCAAACATTCCAACCTTTCCACCGGTGAAAAACAAGCCCTCAAGCATCTGACCCAAAACCCCAACCTTGTCATTAAGACGGCCGACAAGGGTGGAGGTATAGTAATAAAAAACAAAACTGACTACCTAGATGAAGCCCACAGGCTCCTCTCTGATACCTCTACCTACCATAAGCTCCACCAAGACCCCCTGATTCCATTTCAAGCTGAGGCTCGGTCCCTGACCATGCAGGCACACGAGGCCGGCATAATCAATAAACATGAACTGGCATTTTTCAATAAGGATTTTTTTGCCACACCATATTTTTACCACATTCCCAAGATTCACAAAAATTCCACCAACCCCCCCGGCAGGCCCATAGTAGCCGCCATGGACAGCCTAACCAGCCCCTTCTCCCAATACGTTGACCAATTCCTCCAACCCCTAGCCCAAAACCTCCCAGCATACATCAGAGACGGAGTGTACCTCCTTGAACAACTCTCCCACTACTCCTGGGAATCATCCTACATGTGGGTATCCCTTGATGTCAACTCCCTATATACCTCCATCCCCCATGACATAGGCCTCAGAGCCGTTACCCACTTCTTCGTGGATGATCCCACCATCAAGCCTCAACAAGCCAACTTCATCAGCAAAGCCACAGAATTCTGCCTCCAAAAAAACTACTTTGAATTCAATGGTGAGTTTTTCCTCCAGGTCAATGGCACAGCTATGGGGGCTAATTTTGCCCCCAGCTATGCCAACCTCACCATGGGTTATTGGGAAACCAACCACATTTGGCACAATAATCCGTTCGCCGCCAACATCATCTACTACGGTCGATACATAGATGACATCATTGTCATCGGACGGCCCCGAGCCTCTCTTCCAACTGTTCGTCAACCACTGCAATAACAACACTTACAACCTCTCATTCACCTCAGTATGCAACCCCACAGAACTCGCCTTTTTAGACCTCCTATTATACCACCAAGATAAACACATATTGGCCAAGAACTACACCAAGCCCACTGCGGGCAATTCTTTCCTACACTTCCAAAGCTGCCACCACCCAAGATGGATCTCAAATATCCCCAAAAGCCAATTCTGCCGACTCAGAAGAAATTGCACCAAAGAACATGACTACACCGAACAGAGCGGCCTGCTAACCCAAAAATTTGTTGAAAAAGGTTACCCCCAATCCCTCATCAATGAAGCTTACTCCCAGTACACAAACATCCCTGCCCCCACCCCCAAAGACGCACCCACAACACAGCCCATACGCTTCACCACCCAATTCCATGTCAAATTTCGCAGAATGGAACAGATCCTTACCAAACACTGACCCATCCTATTGGAAGATCCCCACCTAAAATCCACCATCCCTCCAAAGCCTAAGGTATCCTACCGAAAGGCCAGAAGCATCAAAACTCTTGTAGCACCGAGCAAACTAAAACAAGAACAAAAAACCCCCACAGCCACCCTATGCCTCATCCCGCTTGTTGGGATGTATCAATGCCGCAAAGCCCTTTGCCTCACCTGCAAGCACTTACAACATGGACAAAAAGAATTCAACGTAAAAGGCAAAACATACACCATCAAACACTTCCACAGCTGCTCATCCGAATACGTGATCTACTGCCTCACCTGCCCTTGTGGCCAGTTCTATGTAGGGAGAACCATCCGGACCCTAAGAAAGCGGTTTGGCGAACACCGCCGCCTAGTCGAGGCCGGAAAGGACAAACATAGTGTGCCCAAACATTTTGCCGAACACCACGAGAAATCGTCCACAGGTCTGCGTGTCTGGGTCATCGAGTCCATCCCCAACTCATTCCCACAAACGGAACGTTACAAGCGACTTTGTCGCAGAGAAACGTTCTGGATCTACACACTTGACACCCTCGCGCCTGGAGGCCTTAACGAGGAAATAGAAACCAACACCTTACTGTAATGCTTCTCCATGCACCCCACCCACCTTCTTTCCACGCCCCCCACTAAACCCCCCCCGGATTAAACTGCCCGTGAAAACAAAAAACCCCCACAACCCTGCCTCCCCCCCCCAAACAGCTACAACCCCAACCAAAACCATCCCCAGGCACCCCCCCCCATCACCTGTTGCAAAAGTTCAGATTTGATATTTATTGATTTGTGCGTTTTTTTTTTTTTGAGACTACACACCACCCTTCCATTCCCCCCCCCGGATTAAACTGCCCGTGAAAACAAAAACCCCCACAACCCCCCCCCCCCCCCCCAAAACAGCTACAACCATAACTATCCCCAGTTATTGATACATGCGTTTATTTTTTTTTTTTTCCCATCACATCTTCCCCTCCTCCACCCCCCCCAACACCCAACATGTCCTTCCCCCCCCCCCCCCCAATATGTCCCTGTGCCCAAACCATGTACCCTATTCTTATCCCATAGCACCATACATACAGCAACACATATCTGTGACACGTATACACATAATCCCCTCAAACTCCCCCCCCCCCCTGTCATCTCCATCCCTCCCAGTGAAAAAAAACCCCAAAACAAACCCCCCACCCTTTTCAGTTTTCAACTACGGTCCTATTACACTATAGTTTCCCACATGGTCTATTATTCCCCTCCCCATGCATTTAACCACATCAGTTTGTGTACCCACATACCCCACCTAGTGGCCAAACACCGGTATTCCACCTATTGCAGACTTTCACGTCATGCTTTTTGCCTCCCCTGAGCCACCATCCTTATCACTGCATAAATGCCCTGTCCAAACATGGTGCATCCACGGCCTGAAGAAGGAGCGCATGCTCCGATAACGCGTCGCCGTAGCATCCCGCATCACCGCCAGGAGTGACGTCAGGATCCCAGGACCCACGAGTGCCAGCGTTCCACCAGTTGACGAGGAGCCCACGGACTCCACCGAGGCCATCCCTGTACACACGGAGGAACCCCCCTGCCGCTCTCACCGGGATCCACTGCCTCCACCACCAGGACCCGCTCCAGTGATGCTCCTGATGATCAACATTATTTGACTAACTGCATCTTATTCACCGACTAAATGTGAGTGTAATACTGCTGCACATACTTCAATAAATGTCTTGCTGCACTTAGAAGGCGCTGCACTGTCTTCCCACTTGTTTCCCCCCAGAGATCTCTTCTGTCTCTTCCACCGGCAGCCGCTACAGTGGACAGCTACCCCCTGAACTGTTTGGGGGTCCCCCCACCCCTGGTGTTTCCCTTCTCCCTTCCCCACCTTCCCCGGGTCCCCAGGACCAGACTTTTTTGAGACCTCTTCTTGCGCCAATTCACCACCAAACCATTGAAATATTACATTAAAATAGTTTTGAGGCATGACTATGATTTTTTTTTTCTACACAATAAAACAGTTGAATAAACATTTTCCAAGAGTGATGATTCCAAACTTTTCGCCAGGGGTTGCAGAAACAAATAGTTGTAAGTGTCTCCTTACAGGGCTTTGTAAAGTGAATAAGGTAATGGTGTCTGCATGCAGTGTCCTTGGGTGTAAAGAGGATGGGTAAGTGCCAGCTCACCAATCCCATCGATATCCAATTTAAGAGAAATGGCGTGGGGGCTCTGCAACAAGCCTCTGCAGAGTCTGAACTCAAGAGACAATGCACGACCCCACACCTCCCAGCATCACAGCTCACTTGAATCTGTGATGCAGGTGATGTGGATGACCTCCCAGCTGCCACCCGACGACCAGACCCTGCCGATAACAGGTACGTCCACACACACTCTCCAACAGCTCTCCCCTGCTGCTTAGAACACAGTGCAGCTGCGCTCTCCCCAACCGTTTAGATCACTGGTCCCAGATGAAGGCTGTGGTTCCAAGAGACCGACTCCTCCCCAACAAAGGCTGATTATTACTTCTCCAAGCATTCTGTTCTCTCCTTCCAGCCGGCTGAAACTTGTAGTCCACAACGATCAGTCCCCAGTGTAGATTTGAGCTCTTTGAACTTCATATCCCAAGATCCTCCACTCTTCTGTAAGTTTTCACTCCCTCTGCATTGGGAATGTGACAAGGCAGATCCCAGGCTGAGCACTAGAGGGAACAGGTTCATTGTGGCAGATACTGAGTGTCCTCTAATAACACAGGCAATTCAGCCAGCTTCTAAAGTGCTTAAATTAATGATATTCAAAAATGACTGAAAATAAATAACTATAAATAAAAAAATAAATAAAAAATTTACAAACAATTCATGGAGTAAGGAGTTTTCCCAACTAAAACCACAACAATCCTTATAGAAAGTGCTTGCAGTGCAAAAAAGTCTGAAAAATGTTATATAGATGAACGCCAATCTTCTCCCTCAGTAAATGCATGCAAAATTCCCAAAGTGCAAATAAATCCACTGTGTCACTAGCAGTGTGCCAAACCTCCACCTCCTAAATGCATTTACCAGATTGATGGCAGTGCTGGGGGGGAGGTGTGATCAGTCACAATGCTGGGGGGTTGATGATATGAGTACAAATAAATAGCCACTGCCCCAACCTATAACTGGCCTTCGCAGCAAGGAGCACATGGAAGGGCAATGCATGTAAAGCAAAACCCAAGAAAATTTGCAGCTCAGCTTGCTAGCCAGCCTTCAACCAACCAAATTATCCTGTCTAACAGTATGCGTTAAAAACAGGGGTTTAGTTTGCACACATTTACAAATACATACGTAAGCTGCAGAGGCCGTGACAAGGCACCCAAATATTATCTGCAGTCCTAACATTTTTGAGAGCCTTCATAGCGGAAGCACATGTATTATAATTGATTGGATAGACAGAGGACTGGTGAGCCTGGAAGGAGCCCACCCCTCCCTAAAGGCACATGGGTGCACTGGAAACCCTATCCAGCATATAGCACAATTGTAGCTAAGGTGTCCAGTGTGTCCCCTTACCAGTATTCCAACAATACAAATGGCACTGCCCTCACCTATAACTAGCCTTTACAGAAAGGAGCACATGGAAGGGCAATGCATGCAAAACAAAACAAAAATACCCAGCAACCAACCGAATTAACCACTTGCGGACCACCCATCGTACATTTATTGCAGCAGGGCAGCCATTCTGTGCCCAATTCCGGGTCTGGGACGTGCGTGCGTGCAGCCGGTGACCCACTCCTTGTGTGATTCTTTTTTTTTTTTTGCTTCATAAATTTTATTGAATGAAAAACAGCATACAGTATTCAATTGTAATGTTAGAACATGCTTGACTTCAAAAACTTAAGACATTTTACATCTGAGAAGTGTGTTACTGATATACTCAAAATGTAAATTGTACAATTCAAAATTTTACATGTTGTACATACAAATAACAATGTCAAACCAAGAATGACAGGTGTAGTAATCATATCGTCAAGTCTTTAATAGAATGGTTAGAGTGAACTCCAGTTTACAACTGTATCTAGTTATGGGAGAAGAAAGTATAAAAGGGAAAAGAGAGGGGAAAATAAATAAATAAATATATGTATATATATATATATATATATATACGGTATCTCACAAAAGTGAGCACACCATTCACATTTTTGTAAATATTTTATTATACCTTTTCATGTGACAACACTGAAGAAATGACACTTTGCTACAATGTAAAGTAGTGAGTGTACAGCTTGTATAACAGTGTAAATTTACTGTCCCTCAAAATAACTCAACACACAGCCATTAATGTCTAAACCGCTGGCAACAAAAGTGAGTATACCCCTGAGTGCACATTTCCAAATTGGGCCCAAAGTTACAATATTTTGTGTGGCCACCATTATTTTCCAATACTAGTAAATGGGAATAGCCCCTGCGGTATCACTGGTAGGTAGAGGGAGGATCAGAACAAATGTAAAAAGTGGGATCAGCTGCAGCTCTTATCTCAGATAAAATAACATTCAATAGGTGTAATCGTGCGTCAATAAATGAATCCTGTGCTTCATAGAAATTAATAAATAGTAATAATAAATGCAAGGTGCTAACAGTGCCAAAATGGTGCCATGATTAAAAGCATACACATAAGTATAAATGATCTATAAAATATATTCTACTGTGAACTATATATATTGAAAAGTGCTATGTGCAAATAAAGGTGCAGTAAGGAATCGGTAGGTATGTAAATGAGAAAAACCGTCCCAGTGTGGGGACTAACTGTGACTTCACAAATAAATATAAAGTGACAATAGTGACACAGTGTATAGTGGCTGCGTAACAATATTATACAATAATATATAGAAATAAATAATAAAGTCATCAAAAGCTGGCTTGTAAAAGTTCATTCAGAATTGCAGCATCAATCATCATAAAGTGAGGGTGGCGTGGATTCAGGTGATGGGGTCAGGTGGGTGATTGCAAACACCAAACAGTGAGTGGTGACACAGCCAATATGCAGGACTTCTGGGTGTGCTACACCCTTACCTTACTGCTGTAAGGTTACAGCATTGAGAATTATGCTTTCCATCAATCCTGTGTTCATCCAAGGGGAGGGGGAGCTGATAGACAGGAGGGCACACTTAAGTATCCTTAAGCTTGTAGGAATGCGGCTGATAGCCGGGGTCCTTACGCCTTTCAAGGGTGAGGAGGGTATTTTGGTATCCTGTATACTCCCAGGTGGGGGCAGAGAAAGAAAGAACTTCCTCTGGTGCATTATTTCAATGTTTTATTGTCATAAAATAAACGTAGCAACTTACATTAAAACTTCCATCGGCAGATATAAGGGGATGTCAGTAGCGAGCGGTCCGTGATGTCGCACTTCCGCATTCAGCCTATGCGTGTCTACGCGTATCGTCACAGCCACGTGACTTCTTCAGGATATGATCTCCTGAAGAAATCACGGGGGAAGACTACACATACTTCCAAAACAGGTATCCTTGAGAGATATCTTCTCTCCAATACCTATAGAAGATAACTCCTTCTCATCAAGAATACTGCTGAAATTTAGATTACGGCACCTTTTCTTCCCCCCCAGGGACCATCCGGGATCCTCTAGGGAACCTTTGGGAGAAACACCCCCTATCAGGAATCTGTGTTATTTCACACATGAATCCCATGTAACACCGACAGATCACCACCATTTTTTGAGGAGTCCTCCCCTACCCTCTTGATCCTGGCAGTTGTTTTTATAATTATATTTGCACCTCCTTTTCTTTTTGGTCATGCGACAACTTTTTAGAAGCGGCTAAATGCACCCCCTCGAGCATAGGGAATGAGATACACTGATACTGACCTTCGAGAAAGGCTATATCCGAAACATGTCAAGTCAATGTATGGGACAATTCATGCCCTTCACTTGCTCTTCTAGTGTTGCAATTCCCTAGCCCAGTGGTTCTTAACCTGGGTTCGATCGAACCCCAGGGGTTTGGTGGGTCAGTCTCGAGGGTTCGGCACACCCTCCGCTAGTACCACTTCGCTGTCAGGGACTATTTCTCCAGTTTCCGGCATGTCTTTCCGCTCCCGTTCCGCGCCGTCATCATGGAAATACATAACATCCAGCAGTGGCGGCTGGTGCTCAAAATTTTTGGGGGGCGCAAAAAGAAAAATGTAATAGGCATTGCTTCGCGGCAAAAAACGCGGTAAAAAAATTGCGTGACTTTGAGGTCATGGTACAGGCATGGCACAGGTGATGGTACAGGCATGGCACAGGTGATGGTATAGGCATGGCACAGGTGATGGTACAGGCATGGCACAGGTGATGGTATAGGCATGGCACAGGCATGGCACAGGTGATGGTATAGGCATGGCACAGGTGATGGTATAGGCATGGCACAGGCATGGCACAGGTGATGGTATAGGCATGGCACAGGGTGATGGTATAGGCATGGCACAGGTGATGGTACAGGCATGGCACAGGTGATGGTATAGGCATGGTACAGGCATGGCACAGGTGATGGTATAGGCATGGCACAGGTGATGGTACAGGCATGGCACAGGTGATGGTACAGGCATAGCACAGGTGATGGTACAAGCATGGCACAGGTGATGGTATAGGCATGGTACAGGCATGGCACAGGTGATGGTATAGGCGGCATGGCACAGGTGATGGTATAGGCGGCATGGTACAGGTGATGGTATAGGCGGCATGGCACAGGTGATGGTATAGGCGGCATGGTACAGGTGATGGTATAGGCGGCATGGTACAGGTGATGGTATAGGCGGCATAGTACAGGTGATGGTATAGGCATGGTACAGGTGAGGGCACAGGTCGGCTTCAATCACTTACCTGCTCTCCTCCTGGGCTGCCTGTGAGACATCCACGGCGCTGCTCCTCTCCTCAAGTCCTCTTCTTCTGACGGCGGCGGGATTCCGGGAACCGTCCACGGCGCTGCTCGTCTCGTCCTCTTCAGTCTTCTGGTCTTCCGATCGGTCCGGGTGGCGGGAAGGAGATCGGGCGGTGACGGACGGTGCGTGACGGTGCGTGACTGACGCACGCACCGGCACCGCCCCCATTGCGACGTCAGCAATCAGATGTCCTGGATGATGATTGGTCCAGGCTGGAGACTGGACCAATCACAGCCAGGATATCACGAAAGTGGGGGTGTCCTAGCGCTATGACCTGCGCCCAGGTTACGCCCCCAGAAGGCAGCCAATCTGCGCCTCTTCTGGGTCATAAACCCCACCCCCCCATAGCCACCACATAGGCCGGCGAACGCGATTTTTTTTAAAAACTTTACTGTTCTTTTTGTAATTTTTTTTCCTTTTTGTTTAGGGGGGGGCGGCGCCCTGGCACCCCCTATGCACAGGCTGCCACTGACATCCAGTGGCGTAGCGTGGGGGGTGCAGGGGGGGCTGGCCGCACCGGGCGCAACATCTGGGGGGGTGCATTCGCTCCGCAGTGTCATGATAGGCAGGCCACCCCCGTCCGCTGAGTCTGCTCGCACTCGCAGCTCTCTCTGCCCCTGGCTCACTCTCACTGCTGGCTGTGCAGCTCGGCTCCCGGCCGAATCCGATCCAGAAAAATTCCAAAAAAGGTAGGACTGGAGTAGTAATGGCTGTACTAGTCTAGTGACTGACTGACTGTCTGACTGACTGTGTGAGAACACTGAGAAAACTATGTAAGGGGGATCTATTTTATGGGGAACCTGGCCTGCTGTATGGGGGGAGATCTAAATGGGGGACGGGACCTCACCTCACCCTGGCCTGCTGTAAGGACATGATCCCCCATATAGATCCCCCCTTACAGTAGGCCAGGGTGAGGTGAGGTCCCCCATATAGATCCCCCTACAGCAGGCCAGGGTTAGGTTAGGTCACTCTGGGGTCCCCCATATAGATCCCCCCTTACAGCAGGCCAGGGTGAGGTTAGGTCACTTTGGGGTCCCCCATATAGATCCCCCCCTACAGCAGGCCAGGGTCCGGACCTCACCTCACCCTGTCCTGCTGTAAGGGGGGAGATCTATATGGGGGACGGGACCTCACCTCACCCTGGCCTGCTGTAAGGGGGGATCTATATGGGGGACCTGTGATCTATATGGGGGACCTCACCCTGGCCTTCTGTAAGGGGGGATCTATATGGGGGACCAGGTCCCCCATATAGATCCCCCCTTACAGCAGGCCAGGGTGAGGTGAGGTCCTGTCCCCCATATAGATCTCCCCCCTTACAGCAGGCCAGGGTGAGGTGAGGTCCTGTCCCCCATATAGATCCCCCCTTACAGCAGGCCAGGGTGAGGTGACATGAGATATGATAATGACATGAGAGTGGCACTTGCCAAGATAAAGCCGCGCATTTCTGAACTGGTCTCTGAAAGACAACAGCAGAAGTCACACTAATTTGCAGTAAATATTCATTATTATGTTTTTGTGAAAATCATGTTTTAATGGTTTTGTTCTTTGTTCTTAATGGTTTTGTTCATTTTGTGCACCTACAGTTGTGTTCAAAATTATTCAACCCCCCACTGAAATTGATTGTTTTGGCCAGTTTGACATTGATTTTGATCATTCAGTCATCCTGCTTACAATTAAATCAAAGAGGCACGTGTAGGTCAGACAAATATAACATAACATTTATAATGAAATAACCACAAATATCTTTTCTGTGCTCACATCATTATCCGTTTTATTCAACCCCCAAGTGACATTCAATCTTAGTCAGTGGCGTAGCGTGGGGGGTGCTGAGGGGGCCACTCGCACCGGGCGCAACATTTAGGGGGGCGCATCCCACGCCCGCCATCCACGGGATCATAGTGTCCCTTTATTTTGATGATGTCCCGTCCAGCGGCCCGCCCGCCCGCACTTCTCTTCTTGGCTCCGTGACTGCTGCTTGGTGCAGGAAGAGTGGCGGACCGCTGAAGGTATTACATGCGGCCAGGGGGCGGGGAGGGGCTGGTCGGACTCGTGGGTGAAGATGACAGTCTTGTGCGTGTGCAGCACTGCTTCCGGAGTCTCCCCCTGCTATCCGGGCCAGCCGCCGACACGCTGTTCCCTCCACTCCGGATCGCCTTCTCAAGTCGCCAGTGTTTGGACACAAAACAAGGTAAGTGATGTGCTGCCTGCCCCTGGGGGCCCAGGGAAGTGGACATGGGAGGGGGTGAGGTGGGGTCAGTGTAGGGGGTGTCAGTATAGGTGTCAGTATAGGGGGGTGTCAGTGTATGGGGGGGTCAGTATAGGTCTCAGTGTAGGTGTCAGTGTATGGGGGGGGGTGTCAGTGTAGGGGGGTCAGTGTAGGGGGGGTGTCAGTGTAGGTGTCAGTGTAGGGGGATGTCAGTGTATGGGGGGGGGGTCAGCATAGGTCTCAGTGTAGGTGTCAGTGTATGGGGGGGGGGGTGTCAGTGTAGGGGGGTCAGTGTAGGGGGGGTGTCAGTGTAGGTGTCAGTGTAGGGGGATGTCAGTGTATGGGGGGGGGGGTCAGCATAGGTCTCAGTGTAGGTGTCAGTGTATGGGGGGGGTGTCAGTGTAGGGGGGTCAGTGTAGGGGGGGGGTGTCAGTGTATGTGTCAGTGTAGGGGGGATGTCAGTGTAGGTGTCAGTGTATGGGGGGTGTCAGTGTATGGGGGGGTCAGTATAGGTCTCAGTGTAGGTATCAGTGTATGGGGGGGTTAGTATAGGTGTCAGTGTATGGGGGGGTCAGTGTAGGGGGATGTCAGTGTAGGTGTCAGTGTATGGGGGGGGTCAGTATAGGTCTCAGTGTAGGTGTCAGTGTATGGGGGGGTCAGTATAGGTCTCAGTGTAGGGGGTGTCAGTGTATGGGGGGGGTCAGTATAGGTCTCAGTGTAGGTGTCAGTGTATGGGGGGGGTCAGTGTAGGGGGGATGTCAGTGTAGGTGTCAGTGTATGGGGGGTGTCAGTGTATCGGGGGGGGGCAGTATAGGTCTCAGTGTAGGTGTCAGTGTATGGGGGGGTCAGTATAGGTCTCAGTGTAGGTGTCAGTGTATGGGGGGGGTCAGTGTAGGGGGGGATGTCAGTGTAGGTGTCAGTGTATGGGGGGTGTCAGTGTATGGGGGGGTCAGTATAGGTCTCAGTGTAGGTGTCAGTGTATGGGGGGGGTCAGTGTAGGGGAGGTCAGTGTGAGAATGTGGGGGGGGGTCAGTGTGGGGGGGTCAGTGTCGGTGTCAGTGTAGGGGGGTCAGTGTAAAGGGGTCAATGTATGGGGGGCTCAGCGTATGGGGGGGTCGGTGTCGGTGTCAGTATAGGGGGATAAGTGTAGGGGGGGGGGGTCAGTGTATGTGTCAGTGTAGGGGGGTGTCAGTGTATGAGGGGGTCAATGTAGAGGGGGGTCAGTATAGGTGTTGGTGTATGGGGGGGTCAGTGTAGGTGTCAGTGTAGGGGGGTCAGTGTAGGTGTCAGTGTATGGGGGGTCAGTGTAGGTGTTAGTGTATGGGGGGTCAGTGTAGGGAGGGTCAGTGAAGGAGTCAGTGTAGGGGGGTGAGTGTAGTGGTCAGTGTAGGGGGGGGGTCAGTGAAGGTGTCAGTGTAGGGGGTTCAGTGAAGGTGTCAGGTAGGTCAGTGTAGTGTTCAGTGTAGGGGTCAGTATAGTAATTAGGCAGCTCCGTGTAGTGGTCAGGTAGGTCTGTGTAGGTGTCAGTATAGTAATCAGGTAGGTTAGTGTAGGAATAAGGTAGGTCTCTGTAGTGGTCAGCTAGGTCAGTGTAGGTGTCAGTGTAGTGGCCTGTGTAGTGGTCTAGTAGGTTTGTGTAGGGGGCGCAAATTACTTGCATTGCCCCGGGCGCTGACAACCCACGCTACGCCACTGATCTTAGTACTTAGTACAACATCCTTTTACAGTTATAACAGCTTTCAAACGAGAAGCATAGCTTGACACAAGAGTCTTGCAGCGATCTACGGGTATCTTCGCCCATTCGTCATTGGCAAAAGCCTCCAGTTCAGTCACATTCTTAGGCTTGTGCACTGCAACTGCTTTCTTTAAGTCCCACCAGAGGTTCTCAATCGGATTTAAGTCTGGTGACTGTGATGGCCACTCCAAAATGTTCCAGCCTTTAATCTGCAACCATGCTCTAGTGCAGTTGTCCTCAACTCCGGTCCTCAGGGCCCACTAACAGGCCAGATTTTAAGTTTTACCTTGGGGAGATGCAGACTAGAGTACTGCAATCATTGAGCAGCAAATGATATCACCTGGGATGTATTTCAGTTGTCTTGCAAACCTGGCCTGTTAGTGAGCCCTGAGCACCAGGGTTGGGGACCACTGCTCTAGTGGACTTGGAGGTATGCTTGTGATCATTGTCCTGTTGAAAGGTCCAACGTCTCCCAAGCCTCAGGTTTGTGACGGACTGCATCACATTGTCATCCAATATCTCCTGGTACTGAAGAGAATTCATGGTACCTTGCACATGCTGAAGCTTCCCTGTACCTGCAGAAGCAAAACAGCCCCAAAGCATGATTGACCCCCCCGCCATGCTTCACAGTAGGCAAGGTGTTCTTTTCTTCATAGGCCTTGTTCTTGCTCCTCCAAACTTCTGTGGTTTGTCCACATGACTTTTGGCATACTGCAGTCGACTCTTATTCTTTGGAGACAGCAAGGGGGTGCGCCTGGGAGTTCTGGCATGGAGGCCTTCATTACGCAGTGTGCGCCGTATTGTCTGAGCAGAAACTTCAGTACCCACATCTGACAAATCTTTTCTCAGTTCCTCAGCAGTCACACGGGGACTTTTCTCCACTCTAGGCTTCAGGTAGCGCACAGCAGTCGAAGTCAGCATCTTCTTTCTGCTACGACCAGGTAGCGTTTCAACAGTGCCCTTTGCCTTGAATTTGCGAATGATGCTTCCTATGGTGTCTCTTGGTATGTTTAACATCTTTACAATCTTCTTATTGCCATTGCCCTTCCTGTGAAGAGTAATCACCTCTTCTCTTGTCTTCCTGGACCATTCTCTTGACTTCACCATGTTTGTAACCACACCAGTAAATGTCTAGAAGGAGCTGAGCATCACAGTCATTTTAAAGCTGCCTAATTGGTGCTTATTAGGCTTTATTGCTGCTCCCTGACATCCACAGGTGTTTTCAATACCTGATTGAAAACACTTCAATGAACCTCTGTTCTTCAGAGGGGTAGTCTTTAAGGGGTTGAATAATTGTATCAATGAAGAATTCACAAAAGAAACATTTACTACTGTATTACAAAACCAATTGATGTCATTTTAGTTGCATATGGTTCTTTAAGAAGTCCTTGTAGGATTTCATTCTGAATACAATTACAAATGTACACTAAATTCCCTAAAACCCTTTACAGCATTGGGGGTTGAATAATTTTGAACACAACTGTATGTATAAATATATACCTAAAATAATATATACCTATGTTTTGAATTTGAAAAAATCATATTTTATTTTTCCAATTAAGAAGGGTTCAGTGAATGCGCATATGAAACTGGTGGGGTTCAGTACCTCCAACAAGGTTAACCACTTGCCGACCGCCGCAAGTACATATACTGCGGCGGTCAGCCCCTCAAAGGCAAAGTGATGTATATATACGTCACTAGCCTGTGAGGCTCTGGGGAGCGAGCGCGCGCCGCCGGAGGCGCGCTCCCGCGCGCTCCCGGTCACGGTCACTCGGCGAACGTCGGTGGAGAGGGAGAAAGGCAGGCAGCTGATGTAAACAAGCCGCTTGTCATTCTCCCCTGTGTAGAAACAGTGATCATACGGTTCTACTATGTAGGACCGTTGATCACTGTTCCTACACCTCAAGCCATAGCCAATCACAGTTAGAATCACGCCCCTAGGGACACACATAACCCCTCCCTCTCAAAAAAAGTTAACCCCTTCACTGCCAGTGTAATTTTACAGTAACAGTGCATATTTATAGCACTGATTACTGTAGAAATGTCACTGGTAACCCCAAAAGTGTCAAAAATGTCAGTCAAGGGTCCGATCTGTCCGCCGCAATGTCGCAGTACCGCAGATCGCTGCCATTATGCGTTAAAAAAATAAAACAACAAAAATGATAAAAAAAATTTCCCTTTGTTAGTAAACGCGATAACTTTTGCGCAAACCAATCAAAATACGCTTTTTGCTATTTTTTTTACCAAAAATATGTAGCATAAAACAAATTGGCCGAAAATGTTAAAAAATTGTGATTTTTACATTTTTTTGGGGGGGAATTTCATATAAAAAAATGTGAAAAATATTGTTATTTTTGCAAAATTGATGCTCTTTTTTTGTTTATAGCACATGATCAAAAAATCGCACAGGTGATCAAATACAACCAAAAGAAAGCTCTGTTTGTGGGAAAAAAAGGACGTCAAATTCGTTTAGGTACAGTGTTGCACGACCGCGCAATTGTCCGTTAAAATCACGCAGTGCCGAATCGCAAAATAGGCCTTGGTCAGGAAGGGGGTAAAATCTTCCGGGGCTTAAGTGGTTAAGAACCACTGCCCTAGCCGCATGTATACAATTTATTGTTTTTAATCATATTTTGTATCATGTACATTTTTTCCATGTTATGAATAAATTTATACTGTTTATAAACTTGAGTACTTCTTTATGATGGGTAATTGCCTTTAAAGTCCCGCTCCTAGGGGAACCCCAATTCTTTGCATTTTATGTCATTAAGGATGTTGGCAATACCCATCTAGACAACAGTATCCGAACAACATCATACATTGAAGTCTATGGTACTAAAACGTCAAAAATCAAAAGTCCTCATTTTAAAGGCTTAAATGCAAGTTATTGCCCAAAAAAGTGTATTGGGGTCCTGGTTCTTACCTGGGGGACATGTGCCAATGCAAAATTTAAAAAAAAAAAACGATTGTTTTTAAAGGAGCAGTGATTTTAATGATGCTTAAAGTGAAACAATAAAAATTAAAAATTCCTTTAAATATAGTGCCTGGGGGGTCCCCTTATTGTGCCTGTAAAGTAGGACATCTGTATGATGTATGTAGCCTGCTGCAGCAATACTGACACTTCTAAAGAAAAAAATGTCATTTAAATTTGCTCACCGTTGTAATGTATTGTCGGCTCCCCGCAATACAGATAAAAAAAAAAGAAAAAAAAAACAGCGTAGGGTCCCCCCCAGTCCCTTCAGGTCTGGCATGGATTTAGATCTGGTACACCAAAATTATTAAAAAATAAATAAAAAAAAACACGCAGGGCGTAGGAACGAGCCCTGCAGTTAAAAATTCCAAGACTAGAGGGATTGTGTCACTGATAGAGTTGAGCGGACACCTGGATGTCCGTGTTCGGCGGGTTCAGCCGAACTTGAAAAAAAAGTCCGGGTCTGTGTCCCGGACTTTTTCCGAACTTTACCCAGACACCGAACCCCATTGAAGTCAATGGGGACCCGAACTTTCAGGCACTAAAATGGCTCTAAAACACCAATGGAAAGGGCTAGAGTGCTGCAAATGGCAGCAAAACGTAGTTAAGAGCATGACAAGTGCTCTGCAAACAAATGTGGATAGGGAAATAACTTAAAACAACAAAAAAAACAGAAAAATAAAACAATATCCTTCATCTGTGAAGGACGAGGCCCATATGGAGTAGGAGGGAGGTTGAGGTGGTGGTGGATGTGGCGGTGTAGGTGGAAGCGGCGGTGGAGGAGGATGAGGTAGCCAACACTGCTTTTTTTCAGTCATTTTAAATGAGGGTACACCCCAAAAGAGTGAGAAAGATCAAAAGTAGAACAATGGCTGGGTAAGGTCGGTATCCATCTATATTCTGCACAAGGTACGGAAAAGTCCTGTGGGATCCATGCCTGGTTCATTTTAATTAACGTGAGCTTGTCCACATTGTCTCTGGACAGGCGGCTGCGCTTGTCTGTGATAACGCCCCCAGCCGTGCTAAATACACGTTCAGATAATACACTGGCTGCAGGGCACGCCAGCACCTCCAAGGCGTAAAGGGAAAGCTCAGGCCATGTGCTCAATTTGGAGACCCAGAAGTTGAAGGGGGATGACCCGTCATTCACTACATGTAGGCGTGTGCACACATACTGCTCCACCATGTTGCTGAAATGCTGCCTCCTGCTAAGACGTTCCATATGAGCTGCTGGTGCTGCTGTTTGTTGTGGCGTGCTGACAAAGCTTTTCCACATTTCGCCCATGCTAACCCTGCCTTCTGAGGTGCTGGTGGTGCCCTGGTTGCGTTGGCGACCTCTTCCTCCTCCTCCCCTGCCTTGGCCTTGTGCTTCCACTGTGGCCCGCTGTCAGGTGGGAATGCCAGCAGCATCGCGTTTACCAGCGTGCGGTTGTACTTGCGCATCTTGCGATCGCGCTCCAGTGAGTGAATTAAGGACGGTACGTTGTCCTTGTAACGGGGATCCAGCAGCGTGGCCACCCAGTAATCAGCACAAGTTAGAATGAAGAGTCAACGAAAGGCTGTCCTCTATGGGAGGTGTATCGTCTGTGTCCTCTGTATCCCCCCAGCCACGCACCAGTGATGGCCATGAGCTGGCCTGGGTGCCACCCTGCTGTGAACATGGTTCCATCTCCTCCTCCATCTCCTCCTCCTCATCCTCCAGAACTGTGCCCCTGCTGGACAATTGTGTCCCTGGCGTTTGTGGGTGCAGGAACCCACCCTCGGAGCCACCTGCGAATGACTGCCCTGAAAGCCTTGGAAATGTTACCTCTTCATCCTCCTCCTCCTCCTCATCCTGTGCCACATCCTCTTCCATCATCGCCCGAATTGTTTTTTTAAGGAGGCATAGAAGTGGGATAGTTAAGCTGACAACGGCGTCATCGGCACTGGCCATGTTGGTGGAGTACTCAAAACAGCGCAACAAGGCACACAGGTCTCGCATGGAGGCCCAGTTATTGGTGGTGAAGTGGTGCTGTTCCGCAGAGCGACTCACGCGTGCGTGCTGCAGCTGAAACTCCACTATGGCCTGCTGCTGCTCGCTCAGTCTTTCCAGCATGTGCAAGGTGGAGTTCCACCTTGTGGGCACGTCACATATGAGGCGGTGAGCGGGAAGGCCGAAGTTACGCTGCAGCGCTGACAGGCGAGCAGCAGCAGGGTGAGAACGCCGAAAGTGCGCACAGACGGCCTGCACTTTCTGCAGCAGCTCTGACATATCGGGGTGATTTTTAAGGAACCTCTGCACCACCAAATTCAGCACATGCGCCAGGCAAGGGATGTGTGTCAAACCGGCTAGGCCCAGAGCTGCTATGAGATTTCGCCTGTTATCGCACACCACCAGGCCGGGCTTGAGGCTCGCTGGCAGCAACCACTCATTTGTCTGCTGTTCCATGCTCCTCCACAACTCCTGCGCGGTGTGTGGTTTTTCCCCCAAACAGGCAAGTTTTAAAACTGCCTGCTGTCGTTTACCCCTGGCTGTGCTGAAGTTGGTGGTGAAGGTGTTACGCTGACCGGATGAGGAGGCGGTAGAGGATGAGGAAGCGGAGTAGGAGGAGTTAGGAACAGGAGGAAAACTGAAGCGCCCTGCAATCCTCGGTGGTGGAAGGACATGCGCCAAATTGCTATCCGCCACAGGCCCATCCGCCAATGCATTTACCCAGTGTGCCGTTAGGGAGATATAACGCCCCTGACTGTGCTTACTGGTCCACGTATCAGTAGTTAGGTGGACCTTGGCACAGATGGCGTTGCGCAGTGCACACCTGATTTTTTCCCCCACTTGGTTGTGCAGGGAATGGATGGCTTGCCTGGAAAGTAGTAGCGGCTGGGCACGACGTACTGTGGGACAGCCACCGACATAAGGCTTTTAAAACTGTGCGTCTCCACCAGACGGAATGACAGCATTTCAAAGGCCAAGAATTTCGAAATGCTGGCATTCAGGGCCAGGTATCGCGGGTGGGTAGGGGGGTACTTCCTCTTCTTCTCAAGTGTTTGGGAGATGGAAAGCTGAACGCTTCCATGGGACATTGTGGAGATGGTTGGTGACCCAGGTGGTGGTGTTGCTGACAGATCGTCTGTTTGCAGGGTGGCAGGTGCCGGTATCACTACAGAGGTGGATGGAGAGGCCGAGACTGCACCAGAAGAGGAAGCAGGAGGAACCAGAGACCTTTCTTGGTTTTGAAGGTGTCTACTCCACTGCAGCTCGTGCTTTGCACTTAGATGCCTGATCATGCAGGTTGTGCTCAGGTTTAGAAGGTTTATGCCTCGCTTCGGGCTATGATTGCACAGGGTGCAAACCACTCGTGTCCTGTTAGCAGCACATTTTCTGAAGAACTTCCACGCTAGAGAACTCCTTTGAGCTGGCTTTGGTGCGCTCAGTCCCTTGCTGCGTTGGGCAGTAGCAGGCGTAGTGTCTAGGGCACGGCCGCTCTGCTTCTGCACCCTGCTCCCTCTTCTGCTGTGCTGGTGGCTCTGTGCGACCACCGCCTCTTCCTCCAAACTACTCAGGTCACCTGCATGACCTTCATTCCATGTGGGGTGGGGGACCTCATCGTCCTCCACATCATCTTCCACCCAGTCTTCACCCCTGCCCTCCTTGTCGGTCTCCACAATTCTGAGTGCCGCAGCAGTTGGCACCTGCGTTTCGTCATCATCGGAGACGTGCTGCGATGGTCCTTCCATGTACTCATCTTGAGAAAAAAGTGGTTGGGCATCGCTGCACTCAATCTCTTCCACTTCTGGGGCAGGGCTAGGTGGATGGCCCTGGGAAACCCTACTGACAGAGTCATCAAAAAGAAGAAGAGACTGCTGCATGACTTGGGGCTCAGACTGCTTGCCTGATTTGCAAGGGGGTGAGGTGAAAGACGGTTGGACATCGGCTGCAGGTGCCAACTCTGACCTTTCTGCAGTAGACTGGGTGGGAGACAATGTGAAGGAACTGGAGGCACTGTCAGCAACCCAATCTACTATCGCCTGTACTTCTTCTGGCCTCATCACTTCTAGAGGCGCATTATGCCCTACCAAATACTGCTGCAGGTTCTGTCGCCTACTCACACTTGAGGAAGGCGTTTCACTTGTGCGTGTAGCTGGCACAGATCGACCACGTCCTCTCCTTGCAACAGGAGCTCTACCAGCAGCACCACGACCCAGGCCACAGCCCCTATTTCCTCATATTTCTGTAATTTATGATCTTGCCCTAGAAAGGTGTTTATTGAATAGCGGAACAAAACAACAACAGTATCGCACGGGTGTATCTCACAGTCAAATATGCAAACTATGCCGCAATTTAATTTTTTTTACCCCAAAAGGGTGTTTATTAAATAGCGGAATAGAAAAACAGTATACAAATACAATGGGTGTATCTCACAGTCAAATATGCAAAGTATGACGCAAATTTAATTTTTTTCACCCCAAAAGGGTGTATATTGAATAGCGGAATAG
The DNA here is from genome assembly GCF_965119305.1 of Pelophylax lessonae. Classification (NCBI taxonomy): domain Eukaryota; kingdom Metazoa; phylum Chordata; class Amphibia; order Anura; family Ranidae; genus Pelophylax; species Pelophylax lessonae. Next base: position 338,116,983 of record NC_138771.1, on the reverse strand, counting down.
AAAAAAGGATATAAAACGGTGTATCTCACATTTACAAACACAGACTAGGCCCCGATTACAATTTTTTGTACCCTAAAGGGAGGATGAGGAAGAGAAGTAGGAGGAGTTCGGAACAGGAGGCAAACTGAAGCGCCCTGCAATCCTTGGCGGTGGAAGGAGATGCGCCAAACAAATTTAAAAGGTGTATCTCACACGTACCGATACAGACTATGCCGTAATTTAATTTTTTACACTCCAAAAGGGTGTATATTGAATAGCGGAATAGGAAAAATTTTATAAAACGGTGTATCTCACACGTACAAACACAGACTAGGCCCCGATTACAATTTTTTGTACCCTAAAGGGAGGATGAGGAAGAGAAGTAGGAGGAGTTCGGAACAGGAGGCAAACTGAAGCGCCCTGCAATCCTTGGCGGTGGAAGGAGATGCGCCAAACAAATTTAAAAGGTGTATCTCACACGTACCGATACAGACTATGCCGTAATTTAATTTTTTACACTCCAAAAGGGTGTATATTGAATAGCGGAATAGGAAAAATTTTATAAAACGGTGTATCTCACACGTACAAACACAGACTAGGCCCCGATTACAATTTTTTGTACCCTAAAGGCAGGATGAGGATGAGAAGTAGGAGGAGTTCGGAACAGGAGGCAAACTGAAGCACCCTGCAATCTTCGGCGGTGGAAGATGCGCCCAAAAGATTGGAAGGTGTATCTCACACGTACCGATACAGACTATGGCACAATTTAATTCTTTTTACCCCAAAGGGTGTAGATTGAATAGCGGAATAGAAATTTTTTTATAAAACGGTGTATCTCACACGTACAAACACAGACTACGCCCCAATTACAATTTTTTGTACCCTAAAGGCAGGATGAGGAGTAGGAGGAGTTCGGAACAGGAGGCAAACTGAAGCACCCTGCAATCCTCGGCGGTGGAAGATGCGCCCCAAAAGATTGGAAGGTGTATCTCACACGTATCGATACAGACTATGCCGCAATTTAATTATTTTTACCCCAAAGGGTGTAGATTGAATAGCGGAATAGAAATTTTTTTATAAAACGGTGTATCTCACACGTACAAACACAGACTAGGCCCGATTACAATTTTTTGTACCCTAAAGGCAGGATGAGGATGAGGAGTAGGAGGAGTTCGGAACAGGAGGCAAACTGAAGCACCCTGCAATCCTCGGCGGTGGAAGATGCGCCCCAAAAGATTGGAAGGTGTATCTCACACGTACCGATACAGACTATGCCGCAATTTAATTCTTTTTACCCCAAGGGTGTAGATTGAATAGCGGAATAGAAAATATGATATCAAAAGGTGTATCTATCTCACACGTACAGACCCAGACTAGGCCCCGATTACTATTTTATGTACCCCAAAGGCAGGATGAGGAGGAGTTCGGAACAGGCAGGAGGCAAACTGAAACACCCTGCAATCCTCGGCGGTGTAAGATGAGCCCTAAAAATTGGAAAGGTGTATCTCTCACGTACCGATACAGACTATGCCGCAATTTAATTATTTTTACCCCAAGGGTGTAGATTGAATAGCGGAATAGAAAATATGATATCAAAAGGTGTATCTATCTCACACGTACAGACCCAGACTAGGCCCCGATTACTATTTTTTGTACCCCAAAGGCAGGATGAGGAGTAGGAGGAGTTCGGAACAGGCAGGAGGCAAACTGAAACACCCTGCAATCCTCGGCGGTGTAAGATGAGCCCCAAAAATTGGAAAGATGTATCCGATACTGACTATGCCGCAATTTAATTATTTTTACCCCAAGGGTGTAGATTGAATAGCGGAATAGAAAATATGATATAAAGTTGGTGATTTTTCAATAGCACATGTGAACACAGCAGTGTCTTATGTCAGTCAGCTCTGCTGCAGGCTATGAAGGGAAAAAAAAAAGAAATTTCCCCTTTAAGTTTGTAATTTTTAAATAGATTAGTACAGACTATGCCACAATTAAATTTTTTTTAACCCAAAAGGGTGTATATTGAATAGTGGAATAGAAAAAAGTGTATAAAATTGAAAATCACTCAATAGCACATGTGAACACAGCAGTGTCTTATGTCAGTCAGCTCTGCTGCAGGCTATGAAGGGAAAAAAAAAAGAAAATTCCCCTTTAAGTTTGTAATTTTTAAATAGATTAGTACAGACTATGCCACAATGTAATTTTTTTAGGCCAAAAGGGTGTATATTGAATAGTGGAATAGAAAAAAGTGTATAAAATTTAAAATCACTCAATAGCACATGTGAACACAGCAGTGTCTTATCACAGTCAGCACTGAAGCAAAAACGCTGCACACAACTGACTGATAAAAATAGATTTTTTTTCTCCCTCCTCCTCCTCCTCCTCAGCGGGCTTAACTGAGGGCAAAACGATTGTGTTCACTGCACCAACCCCCACACAGCAAAATCGATGTAGAACACTGACCCTGCCTATTCTCCAGGCTCGCCCTAATATTCAATCTCGATAAGATCGTTCACTGGCACTGCACAACCAACCCCCCACACAGCAAAATCGATGTAGAACACTGACCCTGCCTATTCCCCAGCCTCGCCCTAAAATGCCCTAATAACTCGCCCTGCCTGCACTCCGACCTGACCCTGCATTCTTTTCGGACACAATACAATTTTTCACTGTCTGTCCCTAATCAGCAGCCAGCACGTATGATGTGTGCTCTCTCCCTAATACTACAGCAGAATAACGCAGCGCGCTGGGTCTCGAACTTATAAAGACATGGTCACATGCTTCAGATGGCCAATCACAGCTACTAATACATTAGTAGGCATGGCTGGGATGGCTTAAGGCACACCAGTTAAACGCTTGTTGATTGGCTGTTGAAAGCCCGCCATTAAAAGCGCGCCATTACATACAAAACAGGAAGTAAAATGACCGAACACGGATTTTAAACCCGAACATACAGTAAAGTTTTCGGGTCCGTGTTCGGGTAACAAAAATCCAATTATTCGGTACGAACACGAATAATACAGTCCGTGTTCGCTCAACACTAGTCACTGATACATGCATCGTCCTGGCTCACCATCCTTGTGGCCTCCTCAAATGGTGACAGGACAGTGCATGCATCCTTTATCATTCGCCACTCATGTGGCGAAAAGAAGCCAAGCTCCCCTGAGCCTGTCCTTGTGCCATACTCACACAGGTACTCATTGATGGCCCTCTGCTGCAAGGGCAGCCGCTGCAGCATTGCCAATGTTGAGTTCCACCTGGTGGGCGTGCAGGGCCGTCTTTAATATGGATTGGACCCTGGGCAAACATTTTCTTGGGCAACATCTCAATCTCTGTGGAAAAGTTTTGCACAGAGTAGCCCTGATCCTCCTCTTCTGGGGTCCCCCAACAGCATTCCTTCATACACAAATCACAGTACCCCTTATCACATCACAGCGCCCCATTACATTGAAGCAATTTTCATGCATAGTGCCCCTTTACAAATCACAACACCCCATTAAATTGCAGCCATTTTCACATCAATGTGTATACCATACTTGCCAACTGTACCTTTTTTCCTGTGACAGTCCCTGCAAATAGGAGCCTGTCCCAGGTAATTTATATTGTCCCTGGAAGCGCCTGTTAATCAGGCTGCCCATAAATGTTATGCAGAAATAGTGCAGCTGAATGGGAGACTTATTCCAACTCTGCTACTGTGGCCTTAAGTTTGAAATTCCCTTTTTAATTTCCTCTAATTCTCTCTATATTGAGTAGACTCCATAATCTGATAAGTAGGCGAGATTAATTATGCAGAGTGGGCGGAGCTTCAGGGAAGTGGGTGTTGTAATTGATAGCTGTGCTGCAAAGTGTCCCTGGAAATCTTTTTTAAATGTTGGCAACTATGGTATACTAGTGCGGTATGATTTAAACCTGCAGGGGGACCAGTTTTTTTTATTTGTAAATTACTTTACTACTGCTTTAGGCCTGATTTACATGTATGCAGGTTGGCGGCCCACATTTTAGAAGGGCACAGCATCCTATTCATTTGAATGGGCTGCTATGCCTGTGTTTCCCGTAGAAAAAAGGTGCATGCAGCATTTTAAAATTTCAGTGGCCTTGAGATCCATCCTGCTTTTGCACCATGCGACTTACGTGCAGTTCCTGCACTGGCAAGCTTGCTGCGTTTTTAGGTATGTGGGCCATGCACACAGTGCGTTTGCATGACACAGTTAACCCAACTGCACTGTCTTTTTAAGTGCATGGCCCACATACCTAAAAATGCAGCAAGCTTGCCAGTGCAGGAACTGCAGGTAAGTCGCATGGTGCAAAAGCATGTTGGATTTCAAGGCCACTGAAATTTTAAAATGCTGCATGCTCCTTTTTTTTTCTGCGGGAAACGCAGGCATAGCAGCCCATTCAAATGAATAGGATGCTGTGCCTTCGAAAATGTGGGCCCCCAAACTGCATACATGTGAATCAGGCCTAAAGTAGACCCATCAAGCAGTGTCTGGTCTGGTGGTGGCCCAGAGCCATGCAGTGTGTTCTCTAATAAATAAATCCTTCTGGACACAGCCACAGCTTGGAATGGTCAGGATTTACTAAAACTAACTGGATTAACTACCTATATGGGGAGCCTAGGGAGGAGCAAGACCTACCCGGTCCGGTCCTGGCCAGCTCAGCTCTGATCAGTGGCTGCCTTACAGTGACAGGAGCACTCTGCTATCGGCTCCACTCATAGTTGCCAACATTTCCCCAAAAAATGTTGGGACACTTTTTCCAGAAACCCATTGTAGGCGTAATAGTATGTTAATTGGGGGCAGGGCCTTCATTTTGTGGGTATGTCCGAAGACCTAAAAAAAATTTGTGGCGCGCAAAGCGATAATGGTAGTTGCTTAAATTATGCTAAATATTGGGCGTGGCTTAAATGGTGTGTGGTTAAATAGGGTCTGTTTACATCCACCTGTCCATAGGGATACATGAACCTTCTCATCAGGTCCACCTGAAAAACTGACAGGCAGGCCTGATCAGATCCCGCTGTGTGAAAGGGGCCTTAGTGATGGTGTCAGCAAGGAGTGACTGTGAGAAATTGTTTTTAAAACTGCACTGCCCAATTACTCACAGTCTAGTGACCGCTGGATAAAAAAAATCCTTTAGCTTTAAAGTGCCCCTGTAACATCAGAGCCCTCCTTTACCATCAGAGACCCCCCCCCCTTAACATCAGAGCCCCCCTTACCATCAGAGCCCCCTCCCTTAACATAAGAGCCCCCCCTTACCATCAGAGCCCCCCTCTTACCATCAGAGCCCCCCCTTCTTACCATCAGAGCCCTCTTTTACCATCAGAGCCCTCCTTTACCATCAGATCCCCCCCCCCTTACCATCAGAGCCCTCTTTTACCATCAGAGCCCCCCCCCTCTTACCATCACAGCCCTCTTTTACCATCAGAGCCCCCCCTCTTACCATCAGAGCCCCCCCCTTCTTACCATCAGAACCCTCTTTTACCATCAGAGCCCTCCTTTACCATCAGATCCCCCCTTACCATCAGAGCCCTCTTTTACCATCAGAGCCCCCCCCTTACCATCAGAGCCCCCCTTACCATCAGAGTGCCCCATTACCATCAGAGCCCCCCCCTTACCATCAGAGCCCTCCTTTACCATCAGAGCCCCCCCTCTTACCATCACAGCCCTCCTTTACCATCAGAGCCCCCCACCCTTACCATCGGAGCCCCACCCTTACCATCAGAGCCCTCCCTTACCATCAGAGTGCCCCATTACCATCAGAGCCCCCCCCCCTTACCATCAGAGTGCCCCATTACCATCAGAGCCCCCCCCCCTTACCATCAGAGCCCTCCTTTACCATCAAAACCCTCCTTTACCATCAGAGCCCCCCATTACCATCAGAGCCCCCCTTACCATCAGAGCCCCCCTATTACCATCAGAGCCCCCCTCTTACCATCAGAGCCCCCCTCTTACCATCAGAGCCCTCCTTTACCATCAGAGCCCCCCCCCTTACCATCAGAGCCTTCTTTTACCATCAGAGCCCCCCTCTTACCATCAGAGCCCTCCTTTACCATCAGAGCCCTCTTTTACCATCAGAGCCCCCCCCCCTCTTACCATCAGAGCCCTCCTTTACCAATAGAGCCCCCCCTTACCATCAGAGCCCTCTTTTACCATCAGAGCCCTCCTTTTCCATCAGATCCCCCCCTTACCATCAGAGCCCCCCCTTTCCATCAGAGCCCCCCTATTACCATCAGAGCCCCCCTATTACCATCAGAGCCCCCCTCTTACCATCAGAGCCCTCCTTTACCACCAGAGCCCCCCCCCCCCTTACCATCAGAGCCCTCTTTTACCATCAGAGCCCCCCCTCTTACCATCAGAGCCCTCCTTTACCATCAGAGCCCCCCCTTACCATCAAAGCCCTCTTTTACCATCAGAGCCCCCCCTCTTACCATCAGAGCCCTCCTTTACTATTAGAGCCCCCCCCCTTACCATCAGAGCCCTCTTTTACCATCAGAGCCCTCCTTTACCATCAGATACCCCCCTTACCATCAGAGCCCCCCTCTTACCATCAGAGCCCCCCTCTTACCATCAGAGCCCTCCTTTACCATCAGAGCCCCCCCCCTTACCATCAGAGCCTTCTTTTACCATCAGAGCCCCCCTCTTACCATCAGAGCCCTCCTTTACCATCAGAGCCCTCTTTTACCATCAGAGCCCCCCCCCTCTTACCATCAGAGCCCTCCTTTACCAATAGAGCCCCCCCCTTACCATCAGAGCCCTCTTTTACCATCAGTGCCCTCCTTTACCATCAGATCCCCCCCTTACCATCAGAGCCCCCCCTTTCCATCAGAGCCCCCCTATTACCATCAGAGCCCCCCTATTACCATCAGAGCCCCCCTCTTACCATCAGAGCCCTCCTTTACCACCAGAGCCCCCCCCCCCCTTACCATCAGAGCCCTCTTTTACCATCAGAGCCCCCCCTCTTACCATCAGAGCCCTCCTTTACCATCAGAGCCCCCCCCCTTACCATCAAAGCCCTCTTTTACCATCAGAGCCCCCCCTCTTACCATCAGAGCCCTCCTTTACTATTAGAGCCCCCCCCCCTTACCATCAGAGCCCTCTTTTACCATCAGAGCCCTCCTTTACCATCAGATACCCCCCTTACCATCAGAGCCCCCCCTTACCATCAGAGCCCCCCTATTACCATCAGAGCCCCCCCCCTTACAATCAGAGCCCTCTTTTACCATTAACCCCCCCCCCCCCTCTTACCATCAGAGCCTTCTTTTACCATCAGAGCCCCCCCCCTCATACCATCAGAGCCCCCCCTTACCATCAGAGGCCCCCTTTACATTCAGAGCCCCCTTAACCATCAGAGTCCTCCTTTATATTCAGAGCCCTCCCTTAACCATCAGAGTCCCCCCTTAACCATCAGAGTCCCCCCTTAACCATCAGAGCCCCCCCTTAACCATCAGAATCCCCCCTTAACCATCAGAGCCCACCCTTAACCATCAGAGTCCCCCTTTAACCATCAGAGCCCACCCTTAACCATCAGAGCCCCCCACAACCATCAGAGTCCCCCCTTAACCTTTAGAGTAGTCCCCCCCTTAACCATCAGAGTCCCCCCCTTAACAAACAGAGTCCCCCTTACCATCAGAGCCCCCACTTACAGAAAGAGCCCTCCCAGTGCTGGAACTGTGCATTGCGGGGAAGGAGAGGAGGAAAGAAGAGACCATCATGTTCTAGATCAGACATCACAGGGCAGATGAGGAGGGGGCTGGGCAGATGGAAACAACAATCATTCTACTTACAAGCTGAGAGATGAGGGGAGCAGCACTGCAGTGGAGGGTAGAATAGTCTATGCTGGGACTCCGGCCACTATACTGCTGTCATGTGCCAAGCATAAGAGGAGGTTGAAAATACCGCGGGAATGGCACACTGATTCTCACTGGACCGACCTCCCACTGATGTCACCATTGGAGCCTGTATAATACAGGATGGCTGCATCCCTGTCCCCGCCCACTCACACAGCATAGGGCTAGGCAGTAAGGAGAAGACAGGCTCCACCTAGGGGATGGTCTATAAAAACCTCAACCACAGAGCCTGGCCAATGAAAGTTACTGCTGGGGGAGGAGATTTGTCCTAATCTCTGTTCACATAAGCATGTAATGTCAGCAGGGTTGTGAGGGCATACATAGCTTCATGCTACACAGGCTTCTGTGTGCAGAAAGTGTGCAGTGGTGACAGACCGGTAGATTTACAGCGCCGATGGGGCTCCCGATTTGCGGCTTAAGGGCCAGCTCTGCTTTGGGCCCCTAAAGATTGACAGGGCCCTGGGCAGCTGCCCCTTTTGCCCTGCGGTAAAGACGGCCCTGTGGGCATGTCACAAATGAGGCAGTTGGTGGGCAGGTTGAATTCCCGTTGAATGTCAGATAGCCGAGCACTGGCATTGTATGAAAGCCGGAAATGGCCACAGACTTTTCTGGTCTTCCTCAAGAGATCTTGTAAGCCCAGGTACCTGTTCAAGGAACACTGCACCACCAAATTCATGACATGTGCCAAACATGGAATATGTGTCAAGTGTCCCTGTCGGAGGGCGTAATGTGAACCTTCCTGCTGACTTCTTTTTCCAAGGAGGCCAAAACACTACCTTCCACATGATGGTAAAGAGATGGAATGGCCTTTACGTGACAAAAAAAAATTATTTTTGGAACCTCCTACTGTGGTACAGCACATTCCGCAAATTCACAAAAGGGGACAGAGTCTACCAGATGAAAAGGCAGCAGTTGTAGTGCTAGCAATTTGGCCAAGCTAGCATTTAGACACTGAGCATGTGGATGGCTGGGACAGGATTTATTTTTATGGTTCAGCAACTGGGGTAGCAAAATTTTCCTGCTGGTCAAATCAACAGGTGGTGTACTGCTAGCAGATTGTGTGCAAGTATCTGTGGCACTCATTGCTATACCATCATCCCTCTCAGTGCAGGTTTTTGAGAAGACATGAGGTATAGTAGGGATAGAGATCTCAGATGAGGAGCAAGGGGTAGTATGCATTTTTTTATGATGTTGGTCTTTCAGGTGCTGTTGCCAACGGACTGCATGGCAGGTTGTCATATGTCTTGTCAAGCATTCGGTACCAAAGTGGCTGGTGTTCTGGCAATGCTTGATCCACTTCAGACAGAGATTGCAAACAGCAACGCTGCGGTCTACTGCACATGTGTTGAAAAAAGCCCACACCAATGAACTTTTGGAAGTCAGTGGGGAGTTAGCAGCGCCCTGCACATGTGGAGCTATGTGGTGTGATGCAATAGGGTGGCTTCCCTTAAGGCGGCCCCTGGAGCACATCCTGCCTCATTGAAGTTGTACCACCTCCTCCTCACTTTCCTCCTCTATTCTCTCAGGCACCCAGGTGCAGTCAGTGACCTCATCATCCCCTCCCTTCTTGTCACTAGAGCAAACTTTGTAGTATGCTGCAGCTGTGGCAACATTACTGCTAGTTACTTGTCCGTCATTATCACCCCCTCTCTCTAGGCTCACATTATTCCTTTCCTCAATTTGAGAACAAACATCGAAGCATTCGAGCTGCTGCACATCCTTCAGCATCATGCAACTGACACTGATCAAATAATGATCAAATAATTCAGGTGACTCCTCCATGCATGATGGTGAGGCTACGGAAGGAGTAGCTGTAGACAAGGAGCCTGTGGAATGGTCCACTTTGGCAGCTGTGTTAGTATGAGCCTGCGTGACAGAGGATGAGGAGGATGAGGACAGCTTAGTTATCCACTCCCCCAACTCTTCTGCATGCTGTGGCTCAATAACACAGCCAGCACCAGAAAAAAAGGACAAGCGTGCCCCGCCTACAGAGGATGCACCATGTCCGTGACCACCACTTTTCACTGTGGACACAGAGGCAGCTTGCCCTGATTTAGTGGCCTGTGAGCGTCTTCCTCTTCTTTTTGATCTTTTGGACATGATGTGGATTTTGGGGTGGTTTTTATAATTGATTATTACAGAATGTGTGATGGAAATATAATGCTTGGGTGCAATAATGTTGTGCTTGGTGCACTATAAACCGTTTTATTCTAGTTTTTTTATTAATAAAGAAAAAATTTATAAAGTCAAAAAAAAAAAAGAAAATCCCTGCTGAGGCAGAAGGAATAGCGCCTGAGATGCACAAGGGGATACAGCAAGTATGCCCCTAATATTATTGGTGCTGGTTCACCACTAACCAAAAAACACCCATGTCTGCAGCAAAAGGAAGAGCGTCTGAGATGCACAAGGGGGTACAACAATTATGGCCCTAATATATTTGTTGCTGGTTCATCACCCACCAAAAAACACCCACGTCTGGAGCAGAAGGAAGAGGGCCTGAGATGCACAAGGGGGAACAGCAATTATGGCCCTAAAATTATTGGTGCTGGTTCACCACCCACCAAAAAACATCCACGTCTGGAGCAGAAGGAAGAGCGCCTAAGATGAACAAGGGGGTACAGCAATTATGGCCCTAATATTATTGTTGCTGGTTCACCACCCCCCAAAAAAAACACCCACATCTGGAGCAGAAGGAAGAGCGCCTGAGATGCACAAGGGGGGTACAGCAATTATGGCCATAATATTATTGTTGCTGGTTCACCCCCCACCAAAAAAACACCCACGTCTGGAGCAGAAGGAAGAGCGCCTGAGATGCACAAGGGGGTACAGCAATTATGGCCCTAATATTACTGTTGCTGGTTCACCACCCACCAAAAAAACCACCTACGTCTGAAGCAGAAGGAAGAGTGCCTGAGATGCACAAGGGGGTACAGCAATTATGGCGCTAATATTATTGGTGCTGGTTCAGCACACACCAAAAAAAAAAAAACACCCATGTCTGAAGCAGAAGTGCCTGAGATGCACAAGGGGGTACAGCAATTAAGGCCCTAATATTATTATTGCTGGTTCACCACCCACCAAAAAACACCCACGTCTGGAGTAGAAGGAAGAGCGCCTGAGATAAACAAAGGGGTACAGCAATTATGGCCCTAATATTATTGGTGCTGGTTCACCACACACCAAAAAAAAACATCTACGTCTAGAGCAGAAGGAAGAGCGCCTAAGATGAACAAGGGGGTACAGCAATTATGGCCCTAATATTATTTTGCTGGTTCACCACCCCCCAAAAAAACACCCACGTCTGGAGCAGAAGGAAGAGCGCCTGAGATGCACAAGAGGGGTACAGCAATTATGGCCATAATATTATTGTTGCTGGTTCACCCCCCACCAAAAAAACACCCACGTCTGGAGCAGAAGGAAGAGCGCCTGAGATGCACAAGGGGGTACAGCAATTATGGCCCTAATATTAGTGTTGCTGGTTCACCACCCACCAAAAAAACCACCTACGTCTGAAGCAGAAGGAAGAGTGCCTGAGATGCACAAGGGGGTACAGCAATTATGGCCCTAATATTATTGGTGCTGGTTCACCACACACCAAAAAAAAAAAAAACACCCATGTCTGAAGCAGAAGTGCCTGAGATGCACAAGGGGGTACAGCAATTAAGGCCCTAATATTATTATTGCTGGTTCACCACCCACCAAAAAACACCCACGTCTGGAGTAGAAGGAAGAGCGCCTGAGATAAACAAAGGGGTACAGCAATTATGGCCCTAATATTATTGGTGCTGGTTCACCACACACCAAAAAAAAACATCTACGTCTAGAGCAGAAGGAAGAGCGCCTAAGATGAACAAGGGGGTACAGCAATTATGGCCCTAATATTATTGTTGTTGGTTCAGCACCCCCCAAAAAAACACCCACGTCTGGAGCAGAAGGAAGAGCGCCTGAGATGCACAAGAGGGGTACAGCAATTATGGCCATAATATTATTGTTGCTGGTTCACCCCCCACCAAAAAAACACCCACGTCTGGAGCAGAAGGAAGAGTGCCTGAGATGCACAAGGGGGTACAGCAATTATGGCCCTAATATTACTGTTGCTGGTTCACCACCCACCAAAAAAAACACCTACGTCTGAAGCAGAAGGAAGAGTGCCTGAGATGCACAAGGGGGTACAGCAATTATGGCGCTAATATTATTGGTGCTGGTTCAGCACACACCAAAAAAAAAAAAAAAAACCCACGTCTGAAGCAGCAGTGCCTGAGATGCACAAGGGGGTACAGCAATTAAGGCCCTAATATTATTATTGCTGGTTCACCACCCACCAAAAAACACCCATGTCTGGAGCAGAAGGAAGAGCGCCTGAGATGCACAAAGGGGTACAGCAATTATGGCCCTAATATTATTGGTGCTGGTTCACCACACACCAAAAAAAACACCTACGTCTGGAGCAGAAGGAAGAGCACCTAAGATGAACAAGGGGGTACAGCAATTATGGCCCTAATATTATTGTTGCTGGTTCACCACCCCCCAAAAAAACACCCACGTCTGGAGCAGAAGGAAGAGCGCCTGAGATGCACAAGGGGGTACAGCAATTATGGCCCTAATATTACTGTTGCTGGTTCACCCCCCACCAAAAAAACACCCACGTCTGGAGCAGAAGGAAGAGCGCCTGAGATGCACAAGGGGGTACAGCAATTGTGGCCCTAATATTACTGTTGCTGGGTCACCACCCACCAAAAAAACCACCTACGTCTGAAGCAGAAGGAAGAGTGCCTGAGATGCACAAGGGGGTACAGCAATTATGGCCCTAATATTATTGGTGCTGGTTCACCACACACCAAAAAAAAAAAACACCCACGTCTGAAGCAGAAGTGCCTGAGATGCACAAGGGGGTACAGCAATTAAGGCCCTAATATTATTATTGGTGGTTCACCACCCACCAAAAAACACCCACGTCTGGAGCAGAAGGAAGAGCGCCCCAGATGCACAAAGGGGTACAGCAATTATCGCCCTAATATTATTGGTGCTGGTTCACCACACACCAATAAAACCACCTACGTCTGAAGCAGAAGGAAGAGTGCCTGAGATGCACAAGGGGGTACAGCGATTATGGACCTAATATTATTGGTGCTGGTTCACCACCCACCAAAAAACACCCACGTCTGGAGCAGAAGGAAGAGAGTCTGAGATGCACAAGGGGGTACAGCAATTATGGCCCTAATATTATTGGTGCTGGTTCACCACACACCAAAAAAAAAACACCTACATCTGAAGCAGAAGGAAGAGTGCCTGAAATGCACAAGGGGGTACAGCAATTATGGCCCTAATATTATTGGTGCTGGTTCAACACCAAAAAAAAAACACCCACGTCTGGAGCAGAAGGAAGAGTGCTTGAGATGCACAAGGGGGTACAGCAATTAAGGTTCTAATATTATTATTGCTGGTTCACCACCCACCAAAAACACACCGATGTCTGGAGCAGAAGGAAGAGTGCCTGAGATGCACAAGGGGGTACAGTAATTATGGCCCTAATATTATTGTTGCTGGTTCACCACCATTATTGTTGCTGGTTCACTGCCCACCAAAAAAAAAAACACCCACGACTGGAGAAAAAGGAAGAGCGCCTGAGATGCACAAGGGGGTACAGCAATTATGGCCCTAATATTATTGTTGCTGGTTCACCACCATTATTGTTGCTGGTTCACCACCAAAAAAAAAAACACCCACGTCTGGAGCAGAAGGAAGAGCACTTGAGATGCACAAGGGGGTACAGCAATTATGTCCCTAATATTATTATTGCTGTTTCACCACCCACCAAAAAGAACACCTACGTCTGAAGCAGAAGGAAGAGTGCCTGAGATGCACAAGGGGGTACAGCAATTATGGCCCTAATATTATTGGTGCTGGTTCACCACACACCAAAAAAAAACACCTACGTCTGAAGCAGAAGGAAGAGTGCCTGAAATGCACAAGGGGGTACAGCAATTATGGCCCTAACCACCCACCAAAAAAACACCCACGTCTCATTCTGACCTTCGTGTCTTCCTGCCACACACATCTGAGCCTGTCCCACAACACTGTCAGACTGTACCTAGCTGGCATCCAGCATTTCCTCTCCCTACAAGCCCCTGGGAAACCTTTGTTGATCGTGAGCCATGCGGTCAAAGCATTGCTGTGTGGCATCCAGAAACATCAGCCTGGAGCCAGTAGCAAATGCTTGCCCAAATCAAGTTCCATGTTCTGGAACATATCAGACATCCTGTCACGGTCCCCTTTTAGGTTGCTCCCCAGGCTGGTCATCCAAGCGGCTATCTACCTGGCCTTATACGACTTCCTACAGCCTGGTGAGTTCACTTACAGTGGCCCTGGTTGCCAGGTGCTACGCAGGTACCATTAGCCTGCCTTCAAGACCATTTTGTCCTACATCTGGCAGTGTTCAAAACTCATCAGTCCGGCACCATGGTCAACATCAAATTCTTCCAGACCCGCAACGAATGTTGTCCAGTAGCGGTTCTGGGCCAGTTGTTATCACACCTCCCGAGCCAGTCTAGCTCCAGCCCATTGTTGCCTTTTCCTTCCAGCCCACTAACAGCTAGCCAGTTCACCAAACATGTTTGCATCCTCCTGGCTAATCTAAGTTTTTATTGAATAGCGGAATAGAAAATATTATCAAAAAAAGGTGAATGTGTCTCACACGTACAGAACCAGACTAGGCCCCAATTGCTATTTTTTGTATCCCCCAAAGGCAGGATGAGGAGTAGGAGGAGTACGGAACAGGCAGCACCCTCAAATCTTCAGAAATATGAGATGAACCCCAAAAATTGGAAAGGTGTATCTCACACGTACCAACACAGACTATCCCGCAATGTAATTGTTTATACCCAAAGGTTTTTATTGAATAGCGGAATAGAAAATATTATCAAAAAAAGCGCATGTATCTCACACGTACAGAACCAGACTAGGCCCCAATTACTATTTTTTGTACCCCCAAAGGCAGGATGAGGAGTAGGAGGAGTACGGAACAGGCAGCACCCTCAAATCTTCAGAAGTATGAGATGAACCCCAAAAATTGGAAAGGTGTATCTCACACGTACCAACACAGACTATCCCGCAATTTAATTGTTTATACCCAAAGGTTTTTATTGAATAGCGGAATAGAAAATATTATCAAAAAAAGTGCATGTATCTCACACGTACAGAACCAGACTAGGCCCCAATTACTATTTTTTGTACCCCCAAAGGCAGGATGAGGAGTAGGAGGAGTACGGAACAGGCAGCACCCTCAAATCTTCAGAAGTATGAGATGAACCCCAAAAATTGGAAAGGTGTATCTCACACGTACCAACACAGACTATCCCGCAATTTAATTGTTTATACCCAAAGGTTTTTATTGAATAGCGGAATAGAAAAAATTATCAAAAAAAGTGTATGTATCTCACACGTACAGAACCAGACTAGGCCCCAATTACTATTTTTTGTACCCCCAAAGGCAGGATGAGGAGTAGGAGGAGTACGGAACAGGCAGCACCCTCAAATCTTCAGAAGTATGAGATGAACCCCAAAAATTGGAAAGGTGTATCTCACACGTACCAACACAGACTATCCCGCAATTTAATTGTTTATACCCAAAGGTTTTTCTTGAATAGCGGAATAGAAAATATTATCAAAAAAAGGTGAATGTGTCTCACACGTACAGAACCAGACTAGGCCCCAATTGCTATTTTTTGTATCCCCCAAAGGCAGGATGAGGAGTAGGAGGAGTACGGAACAGGCAGCACCCTCAAATCTTCAGAAATATGAGATGAACCCCAAAAATTGGAAAGGTGTATCTCACACGTACCAACACAGACTATCCCGCAATGTAATTGTTTATACCCAAAGGTTTTTATTGAATAGCGGAATAGAAAATATTATCAAAAAAAGCGCATGTATCTCACACGTACAGAACCAGACTAGGCCCCAATTACTATTTTTTGTACCCCCAAAGGCAGGATGAGGAGTAGGAGGAGTACGGAACAGGCAGCACCCTCAAATCTTCAGAAGTATGAGATGAACCCCAAAAATTGGAAAGGTGTATCTCACACGTACCAACACAGACTATCCCGCAATTTAATTGTTTATACCCAAAGGTTTTTATTGAATAGCGGAATAGAAAATATTATCAAAAAAAGTGCATGTATCTCACACGTACAGAACCAGACTAGGCCCCAATTACTATTTTTTGTACCCCCAAAGGCAGGATGAGGAGTAGGAGGAGTACGGAACAGGCAGCACCCTCAAATCTTCAGAAGTATGAGATGAACCCCAAAAATTGGAAAGGTGTATCTCACACGTACCAACACAGACTATCCCGCAATTTAATTGTTTATACCCAAAGGTTTTTATTGAATAGCGGAATAGAAAAAATTATCAAAAAAAGTGTATGTATCTCACACGTACAGAACCAGACTAGGCCCCAATTACTATTTTTTGTACCCCCAAAGGCAGGATGAGGAGTAGGAGGAGTACGGAACAGGCAGCACCCTCAAATCTTCAGAAGTATGAGATGAACCCCAAAAATTGGAAAGGTGTATCTCACACGTACCAACACAGACTATCCCGCAATTTAATTGTTTATACCCAAAGGTTTTTCTTGAATAGCGGAATAGAAAATATTATCAAAAAAAGCGCATGTATCTCACACGTACAGAACCAGACTAGGCCCCAATTACTATTTTTTGTACCCCCAAAGGCAGGATGAGGAGTAGGAGGAGTACGGAACAGGCAGCACCCTCAAATCTTCAGAAGTATGAGATGAACCCCAAAAATTGGAAAGGTGTATCTCACACGTACCAACACAGACTATCCCGCAATTTAATTGTTTATACCCAAAGGTTTTTATTGAATAGCGGAATAGAAAATATTATCAAAAAAAGTGTATGTATCTCACACGTACAGAACCAGACTAGGCCCCAATTACTATTTTTTGTACCCCCAAAGGCAGGATGAGGAGTAGGAGGTGTTCGGAACAGGCAGCACCCTCAAATCCTCGGAAGTATGAGATGCACCCCAAAAATTGGAAAGGTGTATCTCACACGTACCAACACAGACTATCCTGCAATTTAATTGTTTATACCCAAAGGTTTTTATTGAATAGCGGAATAGAAAATATTATCAAAAAAAGTGTATGTATCTCACACGTACAGAACCAGACTAGGCCCCAATTACTATTTTTTGTACCCCCAAAGGCAGGATGAGGAGTAGGAGGAGTTCGGAACAGGCAGCACCCTCAAATCCTCAGAAGTATGAGATGCACCCCAAAAATTGGAAAGGTGTATCTCACACCTACCAACACAGACTATCCCGCAATTTAATTGTTTATACCCAAAGGTTTTTATTGAATAGCGGAATAGAAAATATTATCAAAAAAAGTGTATGTATCTCACACGTACAGAACCAGACTAGGCCCCAATTACTATTTTTTGTACCCCCAAAGGCAGGATGAGGAGTAGGAGGAGTTCGGAACAGGCAGCACCCTCAAATCCTCGGAAGTATGAGATGCACCCCAAAAATTGGAAAGGTGTATCTCACACGTACCAACACAGACTATCCCGCAAGTTAATTGTTTATACCCAAAGGTTTTTCTTGAATAGCGGAATAGAAAATATTATCAAAAAAAGTGTATGTATCTCACACGTACAGAACCAGACTAGGCCCCAATTACTATTTTTTGTACCCCCAAAGGCAGGATGAGGAGTAGGAGGAGTTCGGAACAGGCAGCACCCTCAAATCCTCAGAAGTATGAGATGCACCCCAAAAATTGGAAAGGTGTATCTCACACGTACCAACACAGACTATCCCGCAATTTAATTGTTTATACCCAAAGGTTTTTATTGAATAGCGGAATAGAAAATATGATATAAAATTGGTGTGATTTATCAATAGCACATGTGAACAGCAGTGTCTTATATCATTCAGCTCTGCTGCAGGCTATGGAGGGAAAAAAAATTCCCCTTTTAAGTTTGTAATTTTTAACTAGATTAGTACAGACTATGCCACAATTTAATTTTTTTAACCCAAGGCTGTATATTAAATAGTGGAATAGAAAAAAGTGTATGATTTTTGAAACCACTCAATAATAGCACATGTGAACACACACAGCAGTGTATTATCACAGTGAGCACAGTAGCACTGAAGGAAAAACGCTGCACACAGTGACTGATAGAAAAAGACTTTTCTCCCTCCTCCTCAGTGGGCAAAAAAGATTGTTTTCACTGCACCCCACACAGCAAAATCGATGTGGACCACTGACACCTGCCTATCTCCAGCCTCTCCCTAAAAGGATTGATAAGATCGGTCACTGCAAACCCCCCCCCCCCCACACAGCAATATCGATTGTAGAACACTGACCCTAAAAATCAGCAGCCTCGCCCTAAAATGCCCTACAACTCGCCCTGCCTAACACACTCCGACCTGTCCCTCAATTCTATCCGGACACAAATGATTTTTGCCTGTCTTTCCCTAATCAGCAGCCAGCACGTATGATGTGTGCTCTGTCCCTGAACTACACAGCAGAATGACGCAGCGGCGCTGGCTCGAACTTATAAAGACTTGGTCACATGCTTCAGATGGCCATTCACAGCTACGAATACATTTGTAGGCATGGCTGGGATGGCTTAAGGCACACCAGTTAAACGCTTGTTGATTGGCTGTTGAAAGCCCGCCATGAAAAGCGCGCCAATGCATACAAAACCCAGAATTAAAATGACCGAACACGGATTTTTACCCGAATATACAGTAAAGTTTTCGGGTCCGTGTTCGGGTAACAAAAATCCAATTATTCGGTACAAACACGAATAATACAGTCCGTGTTCGCTCAACCCTAGTCATCAGCACATTGTCTGAAGAACTTCCACGCTAGAGAACTCCTTTGAGCTGGCTTTGGTGCGCTCAGTCCCTTGCTGCGTTGGGCAGTAGCAGGCGTGGTGTCTAGGGCACGGCCGCTCCGCTTTTGCACCCTGCTCCTTCTTCTGCTGTGCTGGTGGCTCTGTGCGACCACCGCCTCTTCCTCCAAACTACTCAGGTCACCTGCATGAACTTCATTCCACGTGGGGTCGAGGACCTCATCGTCCTCCACATCATCTTCCACCCAGTCTTCACCCCTGCCCTCCTTGTCGGTCTCCACAATTCTGAGTGCCGCAGCAGTTGGCACCTGCGTTTCGTCATCATCATTCCATGTACTCATCTTGAGAAATAAGTGGTTGGGCATCGCTGCACTCAATCTCTTTCACTTCTGGGGCAGGGCTAGGTGGATGCCCCTGGGAAACCCTGCTGACAGAGTCATCAAAAAGAAGAAGAGACTGCTGCATGACTTGGGGCTCAGACTGCTTGCCTGATTTGCAAGGGGGGGGGGGTGAAAGACGGTTGGACATTGGCTGCAGGTGCCAACTCTGACCTTTCTGCAGTAGACTGGGTGGAAGACAATGTGAAGGAACTGGAGGCACTGTCAGTAGCTGGCACAGATCGACCACGTCCTCTCCTTGCAACAGGAGCTCTACCAGCAGCACCACGACCCAGGCCACAGCCCCTATTTGACGGTCTCCTCATATTTCTGTAATTTATGATCTTGCCCTAGAAAGGTGTTTATTGAATAGCGGAACAAAACAACAACAGTATCGCACGGGTGTATCTCACAGTCAAATATGCAAACTATGCCGCAATTTAATTTTTTTTACCCCAAAAGGGAGTATATTGAATAGCGGAATAGAAAAAAGTATATAAAAAGGTGTATCTCACACGTACCGATACAGACTATGCCGCAATTTAATTTGTTTTACCCCAAAAGGGTGTATATTGAATAGCGGAATAGAAAAAAGTATATAAAAAGGTATATCTCACACGTACCGATACAGACTATGCCGCAATTTAATTTTTTTCACCCCAAAAGGGTGTATATTGAATAGCGGAATAGAAAAAAGTATATATAAAAAGGTGTATCTCACACGTACCGATACAGACTATGCCGCAATTTAATTTTTTTCACCCCAAAAGGGTGTATATTGAATAGCGAAATATAATTTTTTATATAAAACGGTGTATCTCACACGTACAAACACAGACTAGGCCCCGATTACAATTTTTTGTACCCTAAAGGCAGGATGAGGATGAGGAAGAGGAGTAGGAGGAGTTCAGGAACAGGAGGCAAACTGAAGCGCCCTGCAATCCTCGGCGGTGGAAGATGCGCCCGAAAAAATTTGAAAGGTGTATCTCACACGTACCGATACAGTCTATGCCGCAATTTAATTTTTTTTACCCCAAAAGGGTGTATATTGAATAGCGGAATAGAAAATGTTTTATAAAACGGTGTATCTCACATGTACAAACACAGACTAGGCCCCGATTACAATTTTTTGTACCCTAAAGGCAGGATGAGGATGAGGAAGAGGAGTTGGAGGAGTTCGTAACAGGAGGCAAACTGAAGCGCCCTGCAATCCTCGGCGGTGGAAGATGCGCCCAAAAAATTTGAAAGGTGTATCTCACACGTACCGATACAGACTATGGCGCAATTTAATTTTTTTCACCCCAAAGGGTGTATATTGAATAGCGGAATAGAAAATTTTGTATAAAACGGTGTATCTCACACGTACAAACACAGACTAGGCCCAGATTACAATTTTTTGTACCCTACAGGCAGGATGAGGATGAGGAAGAGGAGTAGGAGGAGTTTGGAACAGGAGGCAAACTGAAGCGCCCTGCAATCCTCGGCGGTGGAAGATGCACCCAAAAAATTTAAAAGGTGTATCTCACACGTACCGATACAGACTATGCCGCAATTTAATTTTTTTCACCCCAAAAGGGTGTATATTGAATAGCGGAATAGAAAATTTTTTATAAAACGGTGTATCTCACATGTACAAACACAGACTAGGCCCCGATTACAATTTTTTGTACCCTAAAGGCAGGATGAGGATGAGGAGTAGGAGGAGTTCGTAACAGGAGGCAAACTGAAGCGCCCTGCAATCCTCGGCGGTGGAAGATGCGCCCAAAAAATTTGAAATATGTATCTCACACGTACCGATACAGACTATGACGCAATTTAATTTTTTACACCCCAAAAGAGTGTATATTGAATAGCGAAATAGAAAAAAATTTATAAAACGGTATATTTCACACGTACAAACACAGACTAGGCCCCGATTACAATTTTTTTTACCCTAAAGGCAGGATGAGGATGAGGAAGAGGAGTAGGAGGAGTTCGGAACAGGAGGCAAACTGAAGCGCCCTGCAAACCTCGGTGGTGGAAGATGCGCCCAAAAAATTTAAAAGGTGTTTTTCACACGTACCGATACAGACTATGCCGCAATTTATTTTTTTCACCCCAAAACGGTGTATATTGAATAGCGGAATAGAACATTTTTTATAAAACGGTGTATCTCACACGTACAAATACAGACTAGGCCCCGATTACAATTTTTTGTACCCTAAAGGCAGGATGAGGATGAGGAAGAGGAGTAGGAGGAGTTTGGAACAGGAGGCAAACTGAAGCGCCCTGCAATTCTCGGCGGTGGAAGATACACCTTTCAAATTTTTTGGGCGCATCTCACACGTACTGATACAGACTATGCCGCAATTTTATTTTTTTCACCCCAAAAGGGTGTATATTGAATAGCGGAATAGAAAATTTTGTATAAAACGGTGTATCTCACACGTACAAACACAGACTAGGTCCCGATATGTATAAGAATTCCGCGCAATTGGATGTGATTAAGCTAATATGTTGGCTGCAGCCTACCCCAAAAATATAGATAAACTATATTTGAAAAGTAGAGATAGGATAGGGTATATTGGCGCTGCCGTTTATGGTAATAAATATGTGGGAGAAAGATCTAAGTATAATTAAAATATATAATGGGCCAATAAATGATATCAATGCAAAAAAATGTTGGTCCTTATAAACACCAAATGTGTCCAACCTTAAGTTTCAAATGTGTCACAGATAATTATTGGTAAACACTTGACACTAATAAATATAAATAAATATAATAACTTAAAAAACAGTGCAAACCATTCATATAATAACAAGTGAATATTTGAGAGATAAAGAATCAAATGAAGTGACTGGTGCAATAAATAATATAGCCACTAGGTGGCAGTGCCAGTGTTAAAATAAATAATAAAAGGATATCCAAGTGATGTTTCTCAATATACAAGTGTGTAGGTGAAAAAGATTTGTGCTGAGTAGTATATATTAATCACTAGAGGTAATATTTTAGAAAATGACCCCAATGTACTGTGAATATGGATATCCAGGTGACAAAAAAATATATAATCTGGAGAAAATATGAAAATATAGATAACTATGGTGAATAGTGCCACATGAATAAATAATCTCATAAAATTCCAAGGTGTAAATAATTAGTGAAATAAATATATAAATAAATATAGTATTAGAATTATGCCAAAGGTTTAATATAGTCCGTAATAAACATCTGGTGATAGAAAGTCCACAAAATATGATCAATAGGTTGATCTTCCAGAAGGTGCAATAATAGTGAATATTAAGGTGCCAAAATAAATTTTCATATGGAAGGAGTGAGTCCCAGTGATGGATTCGGGATGTGGGTGCCAGGTGAGGACAATCCGTGCTCCCTCTCTAAATAGCCCGCACTCACCAGAGAGCGGCACCCCTACAGGGGTAACCAGCATTGAGTATATGGGGTAAAACCCTTGGTGGCTCTCGATAAGGTCCCTCCAATCCTCCTGGGTAAATCTCACTTCCTCCCTCTATGGTTAAAGCAAGCAGTTGCTATATAGGGTATCGATAAGGCAGTTCTCCAAAGTGTTGAAGACGGTATCCAGGATGTATAGATAAAAAACACTAATATAGTGATGTACCGTTTAAAGATTCCATTTATTGTAAAAATTACAGGTAGTACTCACATTTAAAATCAAAGTGCAGCATCCGTAAGCGTGTAGGGACTGCAAACCCCTCGTATAGCGGTGTTTGCGGTGTTTCCGGGACGCCGTGCGGTTCACCGGCCGGATGTGCGTCTCACAGGGCGGAACTGACGTGCCTATGCTCTACGCGTTTCGTCATCAAAATGACGTCATCAGGAGCAGCGTGAGGCTACGTGAGTTCCGCAGATCTAAATACTAACAGGTTGCTCGGCAACCGGAACTAGTATCCAATCAGGATTTTGTAGCTACTGCGTCATCAGTTACCAGGTAGAACTTGTGTATGTAAATCTACGGGGTGAGATAAAGGATATTGTGATCTTCCCATTTAGTTTTTCTTTACCAATGGGCATACTTCATGGGTTAGAATCACCTGTTGCTAGGTAGAATTCTCATATGAAAATTAGTTGACCACGGGTGTAATTATAATATAGATCGGTAATGAATCACATTAAGCACTCCGAGGACTTATATATTGGTAAAGAAAGCCTCGGGAATATATATATATATCTTTAATTGTGTGAGCAATTTAAGAAGGAGAGGCAATTAGGCTATGCAATGTAAGTGTTGTACTCTAAAAGTATCAGTGTATTTTATTCATTTATAAATTAAAGGAATTTTAGGATGGAATACTGTTTAGGGGATATTATACTTCAAACCAAAGATTATTTAATAATCTTATATGTATTTTGTTAGTCCCTATTAATTAGCATTAGAAAGCTAATGCGTATAAGAAACATCAATATGAATTAAAGTATTTAAAAATATGAATAAATACCTGATAAATTAATATAGTATATAAGACCAGGGAAATTATTAATAAAACTACTTGGATAAAAATTAGTTTGGATAAAAAATACAATAAAATGTTATTAAAAGGATATAGGACTATACTTGGGAATGAATTAGTGTCACCAGTATATTAAATAGTAGAGTAATAAATAGTTCTAATCATAAGGTTCCTGTGGACGAGCAACCAACTATATCACATATGTTTACATAGTTTGTATAATACAATAGACCAACATTTCAACAGTATAAAAATTATAAATAATAAATACAGTGCCCTCATTATATTATCAGATATTAATGGTATTCACAAGGTGTACGTAAGGCCCATACCCACTAATATTTACAAGGTGTACATAAGGACCATACCCATTATTGGGAGTGCTGTTGAAAGGTAATCTATGAGGAAAATATGGGGTTAAAATATATAACAAAAAATTAATTAATTAAAAAAGTATTTGTAGAAAGCAATTAGAAAAGAAGCCATATATTAAAAACTTGAATGGTATATATGTAAAAATGGTACAGACCATATTAATGCTTACTATGTGGAGTGTAATCAAAATCTCATGTTTAGAAAAAGTAGTTTAATGGGAGGTTTTTCTATGGCTAGAAGCAAAATATTTAACATAAAGAACTGTACAATAGATCTGGTAATCTATTTAAAAGCTATGATATAGGGACTATGTATTCGGGACTGAACTGTTAGTTTAAAAATTGTTAAATTTATTAAAAATTAGAAATAAAACAATTCAAATCTATATCAAGATTGAGTCCTCCAGGCTGTAGTGATTCCATCAAATATATCCACTTTGTCTCGTTTTGTGAAATTTTTCTGGTTTTGTTTTCACCTCTCCAGTTTTCCTTGATGACATCTATTCCATAGAATATTAGCCCTTTAGGGTTCCTATTGTGTACGTCTCTGAAATGTCTGGAAAGACTATGTTTGGGGAATCCTCTTTTGATGTTTCCAATATGCTCCCTGATACGGACCATCAGGGGCCTAGTAGTTCTGCCTATGTATTGTAATTTGCAAGGGCACTCTATGATGTAAGTAACGTGGGTACTATGGCAGGTGATCAAGTTTTTTATTTGAAAAAATCTCTTGTTGACGTTGGATTTGAATCTCGTAATCTTCTTCTGTTGTGCTGGATTGTTTCTACAGGCCAAACAGTTACGGCATCGGATAAATCCCTTCATGTCTGGAAAAAGCTTTATTTCTTTTGGAGGATTTACAACATTGTGAACCAATCTATTTCTCAGAGTGGGTGCCTTGCGGTAAATTAATTTCGGTTTATTTGGTAAAATTTTGGAGAAAATCCTGTCTGATTTTAAAATAGGCCAGTACTTTTTAAAAATCTTTTCCACTGACCTATATTGTTTATTAAAACCAGTTATAAAAGCGTATTCAAAATTTGTATCATTGTTTCGTGTTTTGGTCTTTAGTAGTTCGTCCCTTGACATATTTTTGATAGTATTTTTCATTTTTTCCAATACCGCTCTCTCATAACCCTTTTCGCTGAATTTTATAGTGAGTTTTTCTGCTTGTGTTTCATAGTCTTCAATATTTGTACAGTTCCTTCTAATCCTCATATACTGTCCCTTCGGTATATTTTGTTTCCATTTTGGATGGTGACAGCTGGAGGTCGGGATATACCCATTCTTATCTGTGGGTTTAAAAAATGTTCTGGTCTCTATTTTATCATCCTTTTTAAAAATCTGTAAATCCAGAAAATCTATTTGCTTCTTGTCATAATTGGCTGTAAATTTTATTCCATAAGGATTGTTATTAAGTTGTTTAATAAAACTTTCTAAAGTGTCTTGTGCTCCCTCCCATACCATAAATATGTCGTCTATATAGCGACGATAGAACTGCAATTGTGGTATACTTTTTCCATAGATCATCTTCTCCTCAAGCATGTTCATGAAAATGTTAGCCACACTGGGGGCATATCGGGCCCCCATAGCCACACCTTTAGTCTGTACGTAAAATATTTTGTTGTACCAAAAATAATTCTTTTCCATTGCGAGTTGGAGGCCTTCTATAAAAAAAAACATTTGTGTTGCTCGTAGTTCTCTGGTTTCCTTTCATGTTAAAAAACTTTTTTATATTCAATTTCCTTAAAAACCTTTGTACATCAATATATGCTTCAAACTTGTCTAGGTTTTTATTGGGTGCATATTTGAGCCCTAAATCTAAAACTTTTAATTCTTCTGGTGTAAAAACAGTGTCGCTAAGATTAAAAATGCCTTTATTAAAAGTTTTAGATTTAGGGCTCAAATATGCAAAGAATCAAAGAAATCAAAGAATTACAGCAACTTACAACAAAGGATACACAATTCCTGGTAACAATCAACGCCAATTCATTATATACTAGTATAGACCAAAAAGATGGAGTGGAAAGTGTTAGGAAAGCCCTATCAGAGGAAACAGATCTGAAACAGACACAGATCAATTATATTATAGAAGGCCTCCAACTCGCAATGGAAAATAATTATTTTTGGTACAACAAAATATTTTACGTACAGACTAAAGGTGTGGCTATGGGGGCCCGATATGCCCCCAGTGTGGCTAACATTTTCATGAACATGCTTGAGGAGAAGATGATCTATGGAAAAAGTATACCACAATTGCAGTTCTATCGTCGCTATATAGACGACATATTTATGGTATGGGAGGGAGTACAAGACACTTTAGAAAGTTTTATTAAACAACTTAATAACAATCCTTATGGAATAAAATTTACAGCCAATTATGACAAGAAGCAAATAGATTTTCTGGATTTACAGATTTTTAAAAAGGATGATAAAATAGAGACCAGAACATTTTTTAAACCCACAGATAAGAATGGGTATATCCCGACCTCCAGCTGTCACCATCCAAAATGGAAACAAAATATACCGAAGGGATAGTATATGAGGATTAGAAGGAACTGTACAAATATTGAAGACTATGAAACACAAGCAGAAAAACTCACTATAAAATTCAGCGAAAAGGGTTATGATAGAGCGGTATTGGAAAAAACGAAAAATACTATCAAAAATATGTCAAGGGACGAACTACTAAAGACCAAAACACGAAACAATGATACAAATTTTGAATACGCTTTTATAACTGGTTTTAATAAACAATATAGGTCAGTGGAAAAGATTTTTAAAAAGTTTTAAAATCAGACAGGATTTTCTCCAAAATTTTACCAAATAAACCGAAATTCATTTACCGCAAGGCACCCACTCTGAGAAATAGATTGGTTCACAATGTTGTGAATCCTCCAAAAGAAATAAAGCTTTTTCCAGACATGAAGGGATTTATCCGATGCCGTAACTGTTTGGCCTGTAGAAACAATCCAGCACAACAGAAGAAGATTACGAGATTCAAATCCAACGTCAACAAGAGATTTTTTCAAATAAAAAACTTGATCACCTGCCATAGTACCCACGTTACTTACATCATAGAGTGCCCTTGCAAATTACAATACATAGGCAGAACTACTAGGCCCCTGATGGTCCGTATCAGGGAGCATATTGGAAACATCAAAAGAGGATTCCCCAAACATAGTCTTTCCAGACATTTCAGAGACGTACACAATAGGAATCCTAAAGGGCTAATATTCTATGAAATAGATGTGATCAAGGAAAACTGGAGAGGTGAAAACAAAACCAGAAAAATTTCACAAAACGAGACAAAGTTGATATATTTGATGGAATCACTACAGCCTGGAGGACTCAATCTTGATATCGATTTGAATTGTTTTATTTCTAATTTTTAATAAATTTAACAATTTTTAAACTAACAGTTCAGTCCCGAATACATAGTCCCTATATCATAGCTTTTAAATAGATTACCAGATCTATTGTACAGTTCTTTATGTTAAATATTTTGCTTCTAGCCATAGAAAAACCTCCCATTAAACTACTTTTTCTAAACATGAGATTTTGATTACACTCCACATAGTAAGCATTAATATGGTCTGTACCATTTTTACATATATACCATTCAAGTTTTTAATATATGGCTTCTTTTCTAATTGCTTTCTACAAATACTTTTTTAATTAATTAATTTTTTGTTATATATTTTAACCCCATACTTTCCTCATAGATTACCTTTCAACAGCACTCCCAATAATGGGTATGGTCCTTATGTACACCTTGTAAATATTAGTGGGTATGGGCCTTACGTACACCTTGTGAATACCATTAATATCTGATAATATAATGAGGGCACTGTATTTATTATTTATAATTTTTATACTGTTGAAATGTTGGTCTATTGTATTATACAAACTATGTAAACATATGTGATATAGTTGGTTGCTCGTCCACAGGAACCTTATGATTAGAACTATTTATTACTCTACTATTTAATATACTGGTGACACTAATTCATTCCCAAGTATAGTCCTATATCCTTTTAATAACATTTTATTGTATTTTTTATCCAAACTAATTTTTATCCAAGTAGTTTTATTAATAATTTCCCTGGTCTTATATACTATATTAATTTATCAGGTATTTATTCATATTTTTAAATACTTTAATTCATATTGATGTTTCTTATACGCATTAGCTTTCTAATGCTAATTAATAGGGACTAACAAAATACATATAAGATTATTAAATAATCTTTGGTTTGAAGTATAATATCCCCTAAACAGTATTCCATCCTAAAATTCCTTTAATTTATAAATGAATAAAATACACTGATACTTTTAGAGTACAACATTTACATTGCATAGCCTAATTGCCTCTCCTTCTTAAATTGCTCACACAATTAAAGATATATATATATATTCCCGAGGCTTTCTTTACCAATATATAAGTCCTCGGAGTGCTTAATGTGATTCATTACCGATCTATATTATAATTACACCCGTGGTCAACTAATTTTCATATGAGAATTCTACCTAGCAACAGGTGATTCTAACCCATGAAGTATGCCCATTGGTAAAGAAAAACTAAATGGGAAGATCACAATATCCTTTATCTCACCCCGTAGATTTACATACACAAGTTCTACCTGGTAACTGATGACGCAGTAGCTACAAAATCCTGATTGGATACTAGTTCCGGTTGCCGAGCAACCTGTTAGTATTTAGATCTGCGGAACTCACGTAGCCTCACGCTGCTCCTGATGACGTCATTTCGATGACGAAACGCGTAGAGCGTAGGCACGTCAGTTCCGCCCTGTGAGACGCACATCCGGCCAGTGAACTGCACGGCGTCCCGGAAACACCGCAAACAGCGCTATACGAGGGGTTTGCGGTCCCTACACGCTTACGGATGCTGCACTTTGATTTTAAATGTGAGTACTACCTGTAATTTTTACAATAAATGGAATCTTTAAACGGTACATCACTATATTAGTGTTTTTTATCTATACATCCTGGATACCGTCTTCAACACTTTGGAGAACTGCCTTATCGATACCCTATATAGCAACTGCTTGCTTTAACCATAGAGGGAGGAAGTGAGATTTACCCAGGAGGATTGGAGGGACCTTATCGAGAGCCACCAAGGGTTTTACCCCATATACTCAATGCTGGTTACCCCTGTAGGGGTGCCGCTCTCTGGTGAGTGCGGGCTATTTAGAGAGGGAGCACGGATTGTCCTCACCTGGCACCCACATCCCGAATCCATCACTGGGACTCACTCCTTCCATATGAAAATTTATTTTGGCACCTTAATATTCACTATTATTGCACCTTCTGGAAGATCAACCTATTGATCATATTTTGTGGACTTTCTATCACCAGATGTTTATTACGGACTATATTAACCCTTTGGCATAATTCTAATACTATATTTATTTATATATTTATTTCACTAATTATTTACACCTTGGAATTTTATGAGATTTTTTATTCATGTGGCACTATTCACCATAGTTATCTATATTTTCATATTTTCTCCAGATTATATATTTTTTTGTCACCTGGATATCCATATTCACAGTACATTGGGGTCATTTTCTAAAATATTACCTCTAGTGATTAATATATACTACTCAGCACAAATCTTTTTCACCTACACACTTGTATATTGAGAAACATCACTTGGATATCCTTTTATTATTTATTTTAACACTGGCACTGCCACCTAGTGGCTATATTATTTATTGCACCAGTCACTTCATTTGATTCTTTATCTCTCAAATATTCACTTGTTATTATATGAATTGTTTGCACTGTTTTTTAAGTTATTATATTTATTTATATTTATTAGTGTCAAGTGTTTACCAATAATTATCTGTGACACATTTGAAACTTAAGGTTGGACACATTTGGTGTTTATAAGGACCAACATTTTTTTGCATTGATATCATTTATTGGCCCATTATATATTTTAATTATACTTAGATCTTTCTCCCACATATTTATTACCATAAACGGCAGCGCCAATATACCCTATCCTATCTCTACAGACTAGGTCCCGATTACAATTTTTTGTACCCTAAAGGCAGGATGAGGATGAGGAAGAGGAGTAGGAGGAGTTTGGAACAGGAGGCAAACTGAAGCGCCCTGCAATCCTCGGCGGTGGAAGATGCGCCTAAAAAATTTGAAAGGTGTATCTCACACGTACCGATACAGACTATGCCGCAATTTAATTTTTTTCACCCCAAAAGGGTGTACATTGAATAGTGGATTAGAAATTTTTTCATTAAACGGTGTATCTCACACGTACAAACATAGACTAGGCCCCGATTACAATTTTTTGTACCCTAAAGGGAGGATGAGGATGAGGAAGAGGAGTAGGAGGAGTTCAGGAAAGGTAGGCAAACGGAAGCGCCCTGCAATCCTCGGCGTCGGAAGATGCGCCCGAAAAATTTGAAAAGTGTATCTCACACGTACCGATACATACTATGCCTCAATTTAATTTTTTTCACCCCAAAAGGGTGTATATTGAATAGCAGAATAGAACATTTTTTATAAAACGGTGTATCTCACACGTACAAACACAGACTAGGCCCCGATTACAATTTTTTGTACCCTAAAGGCAGGATGAGGAAGAGGAGTAGGAGGAGTTTGGAACAGGAGGCAAACTGAAGCGCCCTGCAATCCTCGGCGTTGGAAGATGCGCCCAAAAAATTTAAAAGGTGTATCTCACACGTACCGATACAGACTATGCCGCAATTTAATTTTTTTCACCCCAAAAGGGTGTATATTGAATAGCGGAATAGAAAAAGTTTTATAAAACGGTGTATCTCACACGTACAAACACAGACTAGCCCCCAATTACAATTTTTTGTACCCTAAAGGCAGGATGAAGATGAGGAAGAGGAGTAGGAGGAGTTCGGGAACAGGAGGCAAACTGAAGCGCCCTGCAATCCTCGGCGGTGGAAGATGCGCCCAAAAAATGTAAAAGGTGTATCTCACACGTACCGATACAGACTATGCCGCAATTTAATTTTTTTCACCCAAAAAGGGTGTATATTGAATAGCGGAGTATAATTTTTTTATAAAACGGTGTATCTCACACGTACAAACAAAGACTAGGCCCCGATTACAATTTTTTGTACCCTAAAGGGAGGATGAGGATGAGGAAGAGGAGTAGGAGGAGTTCAGGAACAGGAGGCAAACTGAAGCGCCCTGCAATCCTCGGCGGTGGAAGATGCATCCGAAAAATTTGAAAACTGTATCTCACACGTACCGATACAGACTATGCCGCAATTCAATTTTTTTTACCCCAAAAGGGTGTATATTGAATAGCGGAATAGAACATTTTTTATAAAATGGGGTATCTCACATGTACAAACACAGACTATGCCCCAATTACAATTTTTTGTACCCTAAAGGCAGGATGAGGAAGAGGAGTAGGAGGAGTTCAAAACAGGAGGCAAACTGAAGCGCCCTGCAATCCTCGGCGGTGGAAGATGCGCCCGAAAAATTTGAAAGGTGTATCTCACACGTACGGATAAAGACTATGCCGCAATTTAATTTTTTTTACCCCAAAAGGGTGTATATTGAATAGCGGAATAGAAATTTTTTTATAAAACGGTGTATCTCACATGTACAAACACAGACTAGGCCCCGATTACAATTTTTTGTACCCTAAAGGCAGGATGAGGATGAGGTAGAGGAGTAGGAGGAGTTCGTAACAGGAGGCAAACTGAAGCGCCCTGCAATCCTCAGCGGTGGAAGATGCGCCCAAAAAATTTGAAATATGTATCTCAAACCGATACAGACTATGCCGCAATTTAATTTTTTTCACCCCAAAAGGGTGTATATTGAATAGCGAAATAGAAAAAAATTTATAAAACGGTATTTTTCACACGTACAAACACAGACTAGGCCCCGATTACAATTTTTTTTACCCTAAAGGCAGGATGAGGATGAGGAAGAGGAGTAGGAGGAGTTCGGAACAGGAGGCAAACTGAAGCGCCCTGCAATCCTCGGTGGTGGAAGATGCGCCCAAAAAATTTGAAAGGTGTTTCTCACACGTACCGATACAGACTATGCCACAATTTAATTTTTTTCACCCCAAAACAGTGTATATTGAATAGCAGAATAGAACATTTTTTATAAAATGGTGTATCTCACACGTACAAATACAGACTAGGCCCCGATTACAATTTTTTGTACCCTAAAGGCAGGATGAGGATGAGGAAGAGGAGTAGGAGGAGTTCGGAACAGGAGGCAAACTGAAGCGCCCTGCAATTCTCGGCGGTGGAAGATGCGCCCAAAAAATTTGAAAGGTGTATCTCACACGTACCGATACAGACTATGCCGCAATTTAATTATTTTCACCCCAAAAGGGTGTATATTGAATAGAGGAATAGAACATTTTTTTATAAAACGGTGTATCCCACACGTACAAACACAGACTAGGCCCTGATTACAATTTTTTGTACCCTAAAGGCAGGATGAGGATGAGGAAGAGGAGTAGGAGGAGTTTGTAACAGGAGGCAAACTGAAGCGCCCTGCAATCCTCGGCGGTGGAAGATGCGCCCAAAAAATTTGAATGGTGTATCTCACACATACCGATACAGACTATGCCGCAATTTAATTTTTTTCACCCCAAAAGGGTGTATATTGAATAGCGGAATAGAAAATTTTTTATAAAACAGTGTATCTCACACGTACAAACACAGACTAGGCCCCGATTACAATTTTTTGTACCCTAAAGGCAGGATGAGGAGTAGGAGGAGTTCGGAACAGGAGGCAAACTGAAGCGCCTTGCAATCCTCGGCGGTGGAAGATGCGCCCAAAAAATTTGAAAGGTGTATCTCACACGTACCGATACAGACTATGCCGCAATTCAATTTTTTTCACCCCAAAAGGGTGTATATTGAATAGCGGAATATAATTTTTTTATAAAAGGGTATATCTCACATGTACAAACACAGACTAGGCCCCGATTACAATTTTTTGTACCCTAAAGGGAGGATGAGGATGAGGAGTAGGAGGAGTTCGGAACAGGAGGCAAACTGAAGCGCCCTGCAATCCTCGGCGGTGGAAGATGCGCCCAAAAAATTTGAAAGGTGTATCTCACACGTACTGATACAGACTATGCCGCAATTTAATTTTTTTTACCTCAAAAGGGTGTAGATTGAATAGCGGAATAGAAAAAGGTATATAAAATTGGTGATTTTTCAATAGCACATGTGAACACAGCAGTGTCTTTTGTTTTATGTCATGGTCAGCAGCACACTATGAAGTGAAAAAAAAAATTCCCCTTTAACTTTGTAATTTTTAAATAGCAGATTAGAACAGCAATCTGTAGTGAAATATAGCTGAACACTGCACACAACAGACTGATAAAAATATATTTTTTTCTCCCTCCTCCTCCTCAGTGGGCTCAAGTGAGGGCAAAAAGATCGTTCACTGCACCACCCCCCACACAGCAAAATCGATGTAGATCGCTAACAGACGATTGTTCTGTCCTGTGTCTCCTAATCTCTCCCTGCCTAATCTCTCCAGCCTGTCCCTAAAATGCTCAAATATCTTTCCCTGCCTACACTCCGACCTGTCCCTGCATTCTTTTCGGGCACAATGTTGTTTTACCCTGTCTGTCCCTAATCAGCAGCAGCCAGCACCGTTATGTTTGCTCTCTCCCTACACTACAGCAGACTGACGCACTACGCGCTCTGTCTCGAGCTTATAAAGACCTGGGTCACATGCTTCAGCTGGCCAATAACAGCCATGCCATTAGTAGGCATGGCTGTGATGGCTTCTTTGGCACACCAGTTAAACGCTTGATGATTGGCTGTTGAAAGCCCGCCATTAAAAGCACGCCATTACATGCAAAACAGGAAATAAAATTACCGAACACAGATTTTAAACCCGAACATACAGTAAAGTTTTCGTGTCCGTGTTCGCTCAACACTACTCACTACTTCTATGTAAGTCTTTATTTATAGGACAATACATACATGTATTACAGCCAGTTGGTAATGACGAGCTTACGCCTAGCTGCTTCTGAAATGTGAAATCAGCATTGTCGTTACTATTTTGTTTGATCATTGTATATGACAGTTTTTTCATGCAACCCTTGTAATGTTTTTTTGCCTTTGAAATGCACAATAAAATATTGAACACAAATATTATTCAGAACATTTTTAGTAATTCTACATATTTCAGATCCAGCTCTTTGTATATTAGCTAATGTTTTCTCCGTTTAAATAGCTTTTACAGCCTAATGGGGTTTTTATTGCAGCACATCTTATTTAATGCTATGGAAATGAGGCAGTTGTTCTGCCTAAACACTTCCTTTTCTTCCTTTAATGCTCTTAGATTTTTAATTAATCAGAATGAAAATGCATGCCTTATAATCGGATAAACATAATCTGCTTCGCCAACCATCAAAACAGAGCCCTCAGGTATAACTTGATTTGAGAAAGCAATTGGGATCATTTATTGTAACTCTTTTCATTACATTAGGCTTCAGCGTCAAGCTCAGTTTTTGGCCCAGAGCTGAGAGCGGTGTCACATTCTAAGCCACTTTTTCACTAAGCCTTCCTGTAATCCTAATACTAACCTTCACACTAATCTTTCCTGTAACCCAAAAACTAACCCTTCCTTTAACCCCAACACTAATCTTCAAATGTTTCTTTCCTGTACACTGTATGAACAGGTGATAGCCTGGGGTTGCATTCTTTCTTCTCTAAGATCCACTAAATCCGCCACTGGCAAGGCAGACATTGCGCTGTTGCTGCAATTGGTTGTATGAACAGTCATTGTAAGAAGGTGGACCTAAACAAATATATGATTGGATAACATTATTGGTATATGTATTGTTAATGTTATACATATACTGTATATACAGTGCCTTGCGAAAGTATTCGGCCCCCTTGAACTTTTTGACCTTTTGCCACATTTCAGGCTTCAAACATAAAGATATAAAACTGTAATATTTTGTGAAGAATCAACAAGTGGCACACAATCATGAAGTGGAATGAAATGTATTGGATATTTCAAACTTTTTTAACAAATAAAAAACTGAAAAATTGGGTGTGCAAAAGTATTCAGCCCCCTTAAGTTAATTCTTTGTAGCACCACCATTTGCTGCGATTACAACTGTAAGTCACTTGGGGTATGTCTCTATCAGTTTTGCACATCGAGAGACTGAAATTTTTGCCCATTCCTCCTTGCAAAACAGCTTGAGCTCAATGAGGTTGGATGGAGAGCCTTTGTGAACAGCAGTTTTCAGTTCTTTCCACAGATTCTCGATTGGATTCAGGTCTGGACTTTGACTTGGCCATTCTAACACCTGGATATGTTTATTTGTGAACCATTCCATTGTAGATTTTGCTTTATGTTTTGGATCATTGTCTTGGTGGAAGAGAAATCTCCGTCCCAGTCTCAGGTCTTTTGCAGACTCCATCAGGTTTTCTTCCAGAATGGTCCTGTATTTGGCTCCATCCATCTTCCCATCAATTTTAACCATCTTCCCTGTCCCTGCTGAAGAAATGCAGGCCCAAACCATGATGCTGCCATCACCATGTTTAACAGTGGGGATGGTGTGTTCAGGGTGATGAGCTGTGTTGCTTTTACGCCAAACATAACATTTTGCATTGTTGCCAAAAAGTTTGTTTTTGGTTTCATCTGACCAGAGCACCTTCTTCCACATGTTTGGTGTGTCTCCCAGGTGGCTTGTGGCAAACTTTAAACAACACTATTTATGGATATTTTTAAGAAATGGCTTTCTTGTTGCCACTCTTCCATAAAGGCCAGATTTGTGCAGTATACGACTGATTGTTGTCCTATGGACAGAGTCTCCCACCTCAGCTGAAGATCTCTGCAGTTCATCCAGAGTGATCATGGGCCTCTTGGCTGCATCTCTGATCAGTCTTCTCCTTGTATGAGCTGAAAGTTTAGAGGGACGGCCAGGTCTTCGTAGATTTGCAGTGGTCTGATACTCCTTCCATTTAAATATTATCGCTTGCACAGTGCTCCTTGGGATGTTTAACCACTTAAGCCCCGGAAGATTTTACCCCCTTCCTGACCAGGGCCTATTTTGCGATTCGGCACTGCATGATTTTAACGGACAATTATGCGGTCGTGCGACACTGTACCCAAACGAAATTGACGTCCTTTTTTTCCCACAAACAGAGCTTTCTTTTGGCGGTATTTGATCACCTGTGCAATTTTTTGATCATGCGCTATAAACAAAAAAAGAGCGTCAATTTTGCAAAAATAACAATATATTTCACATTTTTTTATATGAAATCCCCCCCCCCCCCAAAAACATGTAAAAATCTAAATTTTTTAACATTTTCGGCCAATTTGTTTTATGCTACATATGTTTGGTAAAAAAAAATCGCAAAAAGCGTATTTTGAATGGTTTGCGCAAAAGTTATCGTGTTTACTAACAAAGGGAAAGATTTTTGTAATTTTTGTTGTGTTTTTTTTAAACGCGTAATGGCGGCGATCTGCCATTTTTTTTGCGGTACTGTGACATTGCGGCGGACAGATCGGACCCTTGACTGACATTTTTGACATTTTTGGGGTTACCAGTGACATTTCTACAGTAATCAGTGCTCAGGGCCGGTGCTAGACTATTTTACGCCCTAGGCAAGGCAAGGGTACTTGCGCCCCCCCCCCCCCCCCCGCCCCAAAAAAAATAAAATTTAAAAGGGAAGGGGTTAAAAACTCCTCTATGTCATACCCAGTGACCCTGATCTGATGGCTCCTCTATGTTATGCTGTCATACTCAGTGACCCCCATATTCCTCCATGTCACACCTGGGGACCCTAATGTCCCTCTATGCCACACCAAGGGACCCCGAGGATCCTCCATGTCACACCAGGGGCACCTGATGTTCCTTCATGTCATACCCGGAGACCATGATGTTTGTCCATGTCACACCTGGGGACCCTGATGTTCCTCCATGTCACACCTGGGGACCTCAATCCCCCATGGCACACCCAGGGACCCCAATTCCTCATGGCACACCTGGTGACCCTGAAACCCTGTTACACCCGATGACCCCTATCCCCATGGCACACCTGGTGACCCTGATTCCCTTTCACACCAGGGAACCTCCATGTCACACCCAGGGACCCTGATCCCCTGTTCTGGGGACACTCACTGGGCGGTATGAAGAGAGTGGCCCGCACTCTGCCCTCCTTCACCATGATCCTGCTGATTCCTTCTCCTAGGATGCTCCTCTCCTGGACCACAGTGCTCACCACAGGCTCCTGGTGAAGGGAGAAGCAGCAGTCAGAGAGCTCCGCACGTCCCTAATCCCCAACCTCCTCAGACCATTCCGGTGCCTCGTTGTTTCTGCTCCAGTAAAGGTGCCGTCCTCCAGTGCCAAGCTTGGGGTCAGGTTCAGACTTTCTCCGCTCCCTGCTTAATACTGACCCAGGGAAATAAACAGCTGCCCACCAGCTCAGTGCAGAGAGTCACTTCCTGCCCAGGGTTTACACCACTCAGCTCCAGCCAAAGAGGATCATCATGCAGGCAGCACTTCTGTGGGCTCCCTTCCTGCCTCTTGGGCCCCCCCAACAGTGGTGGAAAGCCAGGGCCTGGTAGTTCAGCCACTGCCCCAGACACCTGGCATCTTCCTCTGTCCATGCTTCCTCCCCCACTGCCGCCCCCTCCCCTCAGCTCAAAAGGATCATTCATGATTCATGATGGACAGAGAGTGCCGACTCATGGCTGCGCCCCTAGGTTGCAATGCGCCCTAGGCGGCTGCCTAGTTTGCCTAGTGGAAGCACCGGCCCTGTCAGTGCTATACATATGCACTATTACTGTAATATTACACTGGCAGTGAAGGGGTTAACTTTTGTTTTGAGAGGGAGGGGTTATGTGTGTCCCTAGGGGCATGATTCTAACTGTGATTGGCTGTGGCTTGAGGTGTAGGAACAGTGATCAACGGTCCTACATAGTAGAACCGTATGATCACTGTTTCTACACAGGGGGGAATGACAGGCGGCTTGTTTACATCAGCCGCCTGCCTTTCTCCCTCTGCACCGACGATCGCGAGTGGGGTCTGTGGCTGCGCGGGAGCAGGAGCGTGCCTCCGGGGGCGCGCGGGAGCTCCCTAGACCCTCACAGGCTAGCGACGTAGTATTACGTAGCTCTGCCTGTGAGGGGCTGATTGCCGACGTAAATAGTCGTGTGGCAGTCGGCAAGTGGTTAAAGTTTGGGAAATCTTTTTGTATCCAAATCCGGCTTTAAACTTCTCCGCAACAGTATCTCGGACCTGCCTGGTGTGTTCCTTCTTCATGATGCTCTCTGTGCTTTAAATGGACCTCTGAGACTATCACAGTGCAGGTGCATTTATATGGAGACTTAATTACACACAGGTGGATTCTATTTATCATCATTAGTCATTTAGGTAAACATTGGATCATTCAGAGATCCTCACTGAACTTCTGGAGAGAGTTCGCTGCACTAAAAGTAAAGGGGCTGAATAATTTTGCACGCCCAATTTTTCAGTTTTTTATTTGTTAAAAAAGTTTGAAATATCCAATAAATTTCGTTCCACTTCGTGATTGTGTCCCACTTGTTGTTGATTCTTCACAAAAAATTACAGTTTTATATCTTTATGTTTGAAGCCTGAAATGTGGCAAAAGGTCAAAAATTTCAAGGGGGCCGAATACTTTCGAAAGGCACTGTGTATATATATATATATATATATATATATATACAGGGCTTTTTTTCAGCGGGAACGCGGGGGAACGCAGTTCCGGCACCTCCAGAACTGAATGTATGTAATGGCAAGGGATGCTCGGGTGTGCTGGTGGGTCTGTTGATGCTGGCTAATAGGCAATCTATTGTTGCTGGAGGGGATCTATTTTTGCGGAGGATGGGGGTCTATAGTTGCTGGGGAGGTCTTCTGTTGCTCATGGGGGATGTATCGTTACTGGGGTGGGTCTTATGTTGCTGGTGGGCCAGTTGTTGCTGGCAGGGATTTATTGTTGAGGGAGAGGTCTTTGCCGATTTCTGCTGGAGGGTCTATTGATGCTGGCTACTGGGTAATCTGGAGGGGATCTATTTGCGCAGAGGATCTATTGTTGCTGGGGGAGTCTGTTGTTGTTGGTGGGGTATCTATTGTTGCTAGGGTGGGTCTTATGTTGCAGGGCATCAATCATTGCTGGGAGGGATCTACTGTTGAGGGAGGGGGTCTAATGTTGCTGGCTGCTGGATGGTCTATTGATGCTGGCTGTTGGAAGTCCATTGTTGCAGGGGTAGATCTATTGTCGCTGGGGTGTCCATTGTTTGAGCTTACAATCTAAGGTATATATATATATATATATATATATATATATATATATATATATATATACTGTTATATTCTCCGTGATGTGAGAGACACAGGACTCTGGTCTGGAACAACGGATGTTTATTCAGTACTCACTGTACACTACAACAGGCATTACAAGACAGCTCTGTATATCAATGCATCCCTTACATGTCTCTAAGATGGCCACTCTGCCCCTTGACCCTTGTCATCACTTCTGGGTGGAGCCAGCCTTAAAGTGACAGTACATGTGAAACCCTTCAGGTATAACACCTTCCATCCATCCCTAAAAAAAACAACAAAAAACAAAAAAAAAAAAAAACACAACAAAACAAGAACAGGCATAAAACAGCAACCAATAATTGTCCAATACTGTCCTCCAACTCAGGAGATTTACATGGCCTCTTCCACGTCCGGATGTGAGAACAACTTCCAGGGACGTTACGGATCACTTTCGGCGAGCCCGTCGAAAGTCTTGTAACCGGTCTTGCGGCTGAAACCGGTCAGGAGGGCGACAGTGTCGTTGAAGACGGGCACCCAGCGACTCGGGGCCAGAGGAAACAGGGCTGGCCGGAATGGACACCGGCGGAGCCAAGAGGGGATCCCCTAGCTCAGAGGGTGAACAGACCTCTGGACCAGGGCTGGATGGCTCTGTTTGAGCTGAGTTCAAAAGTTCAGAGTCCCCCCCAAGCATCAGTCTCAATGCCTCCTGATCCGGTAGGAGAAGATCCATGAAATACTGGAGGTGCAGCCGATGTCAGGGATTCGGGCAGCTGAGAACGAGGACACAATTGGTCCGCATGCCGTCTGCAAATGGAACCATCTTCCAGGCAGACCCTATACATTTTGGGTCCCAAAGTCTCTGCGACGATAGCAGAAAGCCAACGAGTGTTGGAAGCGCCATAAGATTGGGCCCATACCTTTTGCTGGGCTGTAAACCGGGGAATCTCGTCGTGTTCGACCCTCTTGTCTTGGGACTGTCGTACATGTTCCTGGACTGTTTGAGGACGGAGCATGTCCAAAACAGTCCATGGCTGCCGACCCATAGGAAGTTCAGCTGGAGTTTTCCCAGTGGTTGCATGTGATGTGATTCTGTTCAATCAGGCTGAGGTGAGAGGCCATTCTGTAAGGTGGTGGGCTGTGTCTTTTCACTGAAGAGCACCTGTCTGTATCTGCACCTGGTTTTGCCTTTATCTTCAATCAAAATTTGTGCCATTACATTTTGCACCTGAGGGCTGTTTGCATGGACTGTTCATTATAGCCTATCCGCAATGGACTTTTCCTTTTAGAGTTCATTTATATTTTAGATATTTGTTTCTAGTGCTACACTATTTGTTTTACATGTATTATGCTGGTTTTAGTATTGAACCTGAGTGTATAGCTGCTTATTATCAAGTTTTTTGAAGCACTGATATATATTTTTCATTATGGTTCTGTAAGCAGAAAGGAAGGAGTCCAGCTGCTGGGGTGACAGGGACTGTTGTTTACTTGTAGCCACAGTAGCTTTGAAATAGTGTT
Source organism: Pelophylax lessonae (assembly GCF_965119305.1). Classification (NCBI taxonomy): domain Eukaryota; kingdom Metazoa; phylum Chordata; class Amphibia; order Anura; family Ranidae; genus Pelophylax; species Pelophylax lessonae. Next base: position 338,076,232 of record NC_138771.1, on the reverse strand, counting down.
TGAAGGTCTGTACAAACCTTTCTGCTTGACCATTTGTAGCCGGGTGGTAAGGGTGCGGTCAACTTGTGTTTGATGTTGTGGGCAGTCAGGAAACTCTGAAACTCCTGGCTTGTGAATTGTGCACCGTTGTCTGTGACAATGAGCCGAATTTATAAAAACTGCAGCTTCAGACTCCTTTGGCTTGTTTAAGTCTTGCCGCTTTCAAATCAATTAACTAGCGCACTGGCGAATTGGACAGAGGGACAACAACAATGTATTCTGCTGTCAGCGGCATTCAGTTACGATCGCGGCTTCGCAAATTCTCATACTTATGTCTTTATGCACAGGGTAGTTTCATGTAGCACTTTGGTGTAGTGGGTTTGTGCACACATCCTCTGTAATTCATCTCCCTCTGCTGTAGGTTCGAGGCTGACCATCTCCACCTAACTTCTTTTCTTAATTATTTTTTATTCTTAAAAAACTCTAACTGATTGGATCATATATATTGCTAAATAATGTACATCACGTAAATACACCCAGAAGCGCTTGTAAACTTACATCATGTTAAGTGATTTCATAATCTCATCTGTCTGTAGAATCAAACTCACGATTACACATTGCAAAGCCAAGTAATCTAACCACTAGACCACTTCAGGTCCACATTAAACCTCACACTTTTTCTATGGTCTTCTTCCTAGATTCCATAAAATGTTTAGTACTTTAGCTATATGTGCTTTTTAGCCTTAACACACTCCTTTCTTTTCACCAAACAGCTCTATTTTGCACAATAGCTAAGTGCTTTGCAACTTCACTACAGTTAACAACGTCATGGTTTCAAATCCCAACAATCACTACACTTGGGATCTCTTTACACGATCATTTCTTTTTATATATTTTTAAAAGAATATGTAATTTTGGGGGTGGGGTCTACAAAAATATCCCGCACATTAATGGAACAAACACAATTTTAATTGTATGAGTGTGGTCCAATTTTTCTGGAGCTGTAATTGTTTACACATTTACCATGGTTGTTACAATTTCTGGACCAATAAACATATGTGTCTGATATTGGACTCTCTCCATATTTGAACAACACAGACCCTCATAGTCCAACACTACACTTTGCCTCACACCTCAACACAACACTGTCCCATCCCTACCCTACATTCCAACCCCTCACATCACCAGTACAAGCAGCATGCAAAGTGCAAAGCTCCAGCCTTGGCAGCTTAATGGGCCATACGCTATAAGATTTTCTCAAGACTTTTTCCTTTAGACTTACCAAAACCATATAATATGATGTCAAACCTAAACACTTTCAATTTGTATGCAATCTTGCAGGCCCTTGCACTACATAGAAAAGGTAAATCTGAAGGACAAAGTCTTCTCAAAATCTTATAGTGTGTATGGCCCTTTAGTCTGTAGCCACCCACAAAAAAATAAAGACATGTTCCGTTCAAAAGTATTTATTGTTCATGGAATTACAGCATAAGGAGGGATGCAGCAAGGTAATATTGACAGTCTCCAGTCCGTGTGCCTTTACAGCGCCAGCCCACGATCTTTGCTACATGGCTACATTAGGCAAGGATATGGGATTCTGATATCTTCAGCAACTTCATGCAGAGTCAAGAAGCAATTCTGCACCTCTACAGCTCATAGAGGACAGGCATGGCCATGTTGCTGTTCAGCTTCCAAGCCATTTCTGAAGTTCCAGGGTGTTCATGTTGGTCATCGATGCCAGTTCTGGGCATGTGCCTCCCAAAATATACACTGACCACAAATGAAGACGAGTGGAGTCCATGAAGGTGGGTTTCTACCAGCTACAACCGCAAGCAGTACCACTCCTGGAAAAATAAAGCAAAAGATAAGCCATTTCATTATGAAAATCACATGTTACTGCCCGCTTGCTTCATTTTGAACTTCATTTAATTTCTACATCACGAGTGAAATAACACATTTTCTCACAACTTACACAAACCAGAAATCATTAATGCAAACATTTGAATACACACCTGTGACGCCAGACAGCCCACCACCACAGGCTTCTCATGGTATGTGCCATGATTCCAATACAAGATGTCCAGATTCTTAAAAATTAGGACACCATAAGATACCAAGCAGTCTTTCATTTTATCAATAACTACACAGGTGGCATAGACACAACTGAACACCTGCCAGCTCTTCTCAGCCCTCTCCACTATTTACAATACCAACATGTTTATGGTTTGAGGTGCGTGTTTTTGCTCAAGTAACACAGTTTACGAATGTTGACTACACTTTATCTAGAATGGCAAGTGTCATTGGCAGATGATAATTACCATCTGTCTCCCTGTGAGTGTCAACTCTGCAAACTAGCAAGTTAATACACATGCCGTATCTCGAGCGGTTACAGTACTTACATGTAAAGTGGCTAGCAACCAGGGTATTCCAGGTGGCCATCCCTGCAGCGGTGCTCCGCCGCCTGGGGGCCGCCAGCTGATGGACCTCTGGCTCTCTCTCCTCCGTCAGCTCCCAGGAGGATTCATCCCGGGCAACGCACATGTTGTGCAACACGCAGCACGCCAAGATGATCTTGGAAGCCTTTGCAGGAGAGTACAGGAGTTCCCCCCCCAGGCCGGGCCAAGCAGAGAAACCGGGATTTTAGAAGACCTATGGTCAACTCAATGATACTCCGGCTTTTCCGCAAGGCCCTGTTGTAGTTCAGTTGTGCTCGGCCCTGGGGGTACCTGATTGGATCCATCAGCCTCGTCAGCTGCGGGTAACCAGCATCCCCTGAAAAGAAACAAAATATACATTAGTTCTTCATATCATGTGACTTTAGATGACTCCTCAAAATGGGAGACAATGATGCATTTTTCAAAACAACCTGCTCATCTGTGTGCAAAAACTCATATGAAACATCTCAACTATGTCTAACTGGCTAAATCCCTAATCTAAATGGAAAAAGGGAAACCAAAAGTGGTGTCTTTCTCTTGCACGTTCCAACTTTTCCCATATTTTGTTCCTATTACATTAGCATAGGCATTACTTCTGGAATATATCTTACACTAGAGTGAGGAAACCAATATTGACTCACTTATGCAAAGGACTTTCGGGATATGGCAATACCATTGGAATCACTTTTATGTTTTGCTTGTGTGGCATTAGGACACCATTTACACATTGGTTAATCACCTTCATTTGACTCGAAGACAACTTTGGAAATATTTCTGTTGTGAGCTGGTAGGCTGATGATCTGGTTGTGTGCAAACAGCCTGCCAACTCATAACACATACATTTTATGTAGGCTTTGCTTAAATCAGGGTGTACACCTATGTAGCTTATTCATATGTCTATGTAACCTTAAAGTTTATGTTGTTGTCACAAAATAATACTTTACCAATTGTAACGCTCATGCGTTTTTTGTTTGTGAATGGATTTGCAGCTGCAGAATTATTACACTCAGTAGTCATGTAGAGAATGTGTTGAACAACATATCCAACTCTCAGGACTTCATCACTGTGTACAGCCTGTTATGCAAATATACATACACTCAATATGATGTTCCTGGAGTGATAGAATGTATATGATAGAATAGAGGTGAGAGACAGGCAATAGAATGGTGAGCACTTAGTAGTAGTATTCAGGAGAGTGGTAGGTGATGATAGTATGCAGATAGGTTTAACAATCATGTATAGTAACAGGTGGTAGGGGACAGCAGATGAAGTATGCAAGAGAGAGTAACCTAGTGCAATGATAGGTGATGGTAGTCCCAAGAGCTAGCAATCTATGCAGATGATAGAAATAGCTTAGATAGTAATAGTCCCTTTAGTATGCAGTAGTAGATAGTGAAAGTTAGGTTGAGGAAGGAATCCCCTGCGGGGTACTTATCACTAGATGAGTTAGTAGTAGCAAGGTCCAAGAGTAATGGAGTAATCCGGTAGCGAGATACTGGATCGGTAGCGAGGTTCCGGTCTTGTTCAGGCAAGGGGAATAGCTTGAAGCTCCGGCAGCATTGGACAAGACAAGGCAACATGCGGTTTGAACGAGCAATGAGTGAGAGAAAGCCGGCGATTGAAATAGCCGCTCATAGCGGCGCCCGGCGATGACGTCATTGCCCTTAAAGGTGTATGCGTTCCATTTGGATAGCAAGATGGGACGCAATATTAAGAGAGAAATGTGGAAATAAGGGTACCAGAGGTACCAGAACATTACACCAATAAGCCACCCTTCTGGCATTTCGCCCCTTTCAAACTGCTGGTACAGAGTACTGTTTTGTAACATCCTGGAATCATGCCACGACCCTGAGTGACCAGTGTTGGCACTCATTATGCGCTGTTTGGCGTCACAGGGACGTTCAGGGAGTGGTACTGCTTGCGGTTTTGGTACTTCATTTTGTGGCTCCTTGATGGCATGATGGCTATGTGGGTGCTATCTATTGCTCCTAGGATTTGCGGCATCTGTGCCCGCTGGTAGAAGCCCAACTTCACTTCATTCCACTTATTTTCATTCTGTGGCCAGTGGATAAATTGGGGCACAATATCCACAATGGCATCAATGACCAACATGAATACCCTTGAAACTGGGGTAATGCCCATTATACTTCCAGAAGTGGCTTGGAAGCTGCCACGCCCTAAGATATACAAAGTGGCCAGCAATCTGGTCATGCCGGGCACCGCATGGCCGCGCTGTGTGTCCGATGTAATTTTGTTCTCTATCAGCTGGTAGAGGTGTAGAATAGTTCCTCGCTCGAGCCGGAACTTCCTCCTGACATCAGAATCCCGCAGCTTGTCCAAATATACTGTATCCTTGGAGCAAAAATGCGTGGCTGGCGAGGTAAGGGCACACGGACTGGAGGTGCTGCTGCAGCTGCTTCCCCAGCACCTGCTTCCCCACCTTCTGCTGCCTCCTGTGCTATGGCCTCCTCAAACAGGGCACCGACAAATGCTAACATTGCACCTTCTAAAACGCTTGGGTTTTGGTTCTCTATTTTGAGCACGGTAATTCGCACATGCGCAGATATATATACAAACGGCCGCTAATTGCCACACCTGTGAGCCAGCTATAAAATAAGCACATGGCCAATATGGCTGATGGATGTTACAGAGTGAAGTCTGCTAGCAAGACCCCGTGACTCACAACGTCCATTATCTTTAGGTAAGACAATTGTATCTCTCTCTCTCTCTCTCTCTCTCTCTCTCTCTCTCTCTCTCTCTCTCTCTCTCTCTCTCTCTATATATATATATATATATATATATATATAGAGATATGTCTGTGTGGTCTTGCTCACCATTATTGCTTCCTGAAGGAGATAATTTTTACTTATCTTGGGTGTGCTTTAGTTGTCTATGGTGAATCTCCTCCAACCCACAATACACCTCAAGTGTCTTTTAATCATTGTCAGTTGGCCCCATGTGCATGTTGTTTTTACATGTGTTTTCTCATGTTTGGTAAATGTTTGCAGTCTAGATTTAGCGTGAAAACCTGCCCCTTACCTTCCCAGCTTCCAAAGACACCCTTTTTGCTTTCCTGCTAAGTGTAATTTATTATGTGCACGCATGTAGGTCATGCGATTTCTCATGTATGTTTAATGTTTGCAGCCTCCTTTTGCCTCAAAATTCTCCCACCACCACTACTACAAGCCTTGTTTAGTGCCCTTAGGTACGTATTTTGAGGGCCTCGTGCGATGTTTGAGCATATGTGTTTTTTAATCTATTTTCTTTCCTTTCTTTGCAGCCTCCTCGGCTCTAATTTTGCCCTCCCTCCACCACCATCACCACCACTACTACTACTACTACTAATAGCCAGTTTTGTGCCCTTAGGTAAGTGTTTTGAGGGCCTCGTGCGAAGTTTGAGCATATGCGTTTTTTAATCTATTTTCTTTCCTTTCTTTACAGCCTCCTAGGCTCTGATTTGGCACTCCCTCCACCACCACCACCAACGCGGCTTTGAATGCAAGCAGTGGCTAGCTTTGGTAAGTGTGTTCTGTAACTGTTCACTAATTATACTGTATATTTGAGCATTCTGCAACTCATGTTTTTTTCTATTTTCTCTTTCCTTTTTTCTCTTTTTTTATTGCAGATTGTGGCGTTGAGGCTATTTGCTGCTGCTGGACAGCCAGATTATCTGCCCACCTCGTGCTCCCATGGCCCCACCCACTCGAGGGACTAGGAGGAGAACTAGTAGGGTAGCGGGTAGGGTGGCCAGGGGGGGCAGATCGTCTGGCTCTGGTGTGAAGGAGGCTCCAGCTGTATCCAGGAGGGAGTCCACCGTCTCCATCCCAGAGGAGGAAGCCGGGGAGGTGTTAACACACCAAGTGGACAAGCTGCCTCTTCTCCCAGTAGTCCTGGAGAGGGTAATTCCACAAGCGGCAGCTTGTCCACATTCCCCCGGCTTCCCCGTTTCTCCTGCAATGAGAGCTGGGTCCTGGTCCAGGCCTATATGGCCAGATATGCTCGGATACATGGGACCAGGGCCCATACTACCTCTGTCACTGAGAGGTTAAGATTGTGGGATGAAATCCGGGATGCCGTAAATGCACTGGGTGGTCCACGCCGCTCGACTGACAGTGTGCGGAAGAGGGTCAACGACATCCGTGGGTCCGTTCGGAAGAAGCTAACTGCATGGGCTGCGGAGGGTCTTTATGACCGACAAGGTCGGCTGGATGCAAGTGCACAACGTTCTCTCTGGAATTTCCAATTGCCTTTTTTGAGGATTCTTGGCCCCGATACCATCTTTTCCAGAGAGGGCGTAGATTCGTATGCTTTGCGCCAAGGTAGGTTATTAACTTGGATGTAAATTGTGTGAGTTGTTGTGAAAAGATGAACTACTATCCTATGTGTGACATGAATAGACTTTTATACTTGGCCTTCCAATTGTCCTTTTTTCTTTTCCCCAACCTGCAATTTGTTCATCTGTAGCACGGATCTCAGCCCCTCCACAGCCCATGCAGCTTGGTGACCCGGACGGACTCACGGCTGCTGACATCAGTGATGACCCTCCTCCTGGTAGGTCCCATATCGTACTGTGAAAAACAATGTAGATGTATATTTTATCCTTTCTAAGATAGCTCATATTGCTATGTCCTCTTTACAGAAGATCAGCAGCAGGGAACTCCCCCAGTGCAGCAAGGCCTGGAGGAAGGTGTTGGTATGTATTGCAAATGTATCTTTTTAGGAATCTTATTAACCCAGTTGAAGCACATGTAATTTCTTTAGAAAGAGTGTTGCCTTTTAGATGTTTACCCTGCGGGCGTGGCCTGGAGCGGCATGGAGTAGGACGGGAGAGAGAGCAGCTCCGGCGGCGTATACTCCTCTTCACGAATATCCTGCACCCCGAGATCCTCTGTAGCCTCCCCGATACCGCCGGTCGCCCTCTGGAACGTCCGCAGCATGTCGCTGCCCAAAAAATCAACAGATACGGCTACCAAGCTGGACAAATACAGCCGCACAGAGAAGGACTCCCAGCCCCAAGATGGTGCCCAGGCGGGAGCGGAGGTGAGCGCGGTGGGAGCCGACACTGATAAGGTACTGGAGGCCATTTCACAGTGCCAGGCTTCCTTGACCTCCCGGATTGAGGAGGTGAAGATTGACATCTCCCTGGTCCGCCAAGATCTCCAGGCAGTGCGGGAGAGGGTGACTGAGGCAGAGCAGAGGATAAGCACTGTGGAGGACTCCCTGCCCCCCCTGCAAAATGCTTCTGATCGCCTCCAGCTACAGGTCACCCAGCTCCTGCTCAAGCAGGATGATATAGAAAACAGGCTGCGGAGGTGTAATATCAGGCTTATAGGATTGCCTGAGGGGGCAGAAGGGGCTCATCCGTCGGACTTTTTAGAAAAGCTCCTGATAGACACATATGGCCGGGAAGCCTTCTCTCCTACTTTTGTGGTGGAGAGAGCCCACCGCCTGTCTGGCAGACCACCGCCGCAAGGAGCACCCCCCCCCCGCACCTTCATAGCTAAACTCCTGAATTTCCGGGACAGGGATGCTGTGCTCCGTCTTAGCAGGGAGAAGGGCAATATCCCCTTTGGGAACGGAAGACTGGCAATATTCCCTGACTTTTCGGAGGAGGTTCAGAAAAAACGGAAAACATTTAATGAAGCAAAACGAAGGCTCCGCATAAAGAACATCAGGTACGCCATGCTGTTCCCTGCCCGTCTCCGTGTGGAGGGAGACGATAGAGTGCACTTCTTTGACGATCCAGAAGCTGCTATTTCCTGGCTGGAGCATCTCGAGGCTCGGGGTTGACCGTGCCTCGTGCTTCGCCTTCCCTTCTCTTATGGCGGAGTCTCCCCGGATCTGCTGGACTCCTTCATTGTTCCCCTTTCGCCTGCACTGACTTGATGTCCCCGCTTGCCCCCCCGGGCCCTCTGGCTTCTGGCCTGGCGCTGCGGTTGTGTCGGAGGGTGTTTGGAACTATTTGACAGTGTTTTGGCTCACGGGCTGGGAGGCTCATGACCCCCCTTCATCCCTTTGACTCGCCTAGCCAGATGCAAGTACTCTTTTTTTTTTGCTGTTCTTCTAGTTCATCTACACCCGGCATGGACACCACCATCCGTACAAGCCGGTGGAGCAATAGGAATCTCTCACTTTTGGTCCTGTATGCATGCCTTGCTACCCAGCGAAGTTTCGCTCCCCATGTTCGCCTATGTTAGGCGCTTTCCCCAACCTCCCCCCTGGTGGAGGGGCGGTATTTCCACTGGGCCAGTGCCCCGCTGTGCCCCTTGTTTCTACTGGAATTTTTTTTGCTGCTCCTTCCCTTTTTTTTTCTCTTTTCTTTTTGTTTCTTGTTGGTGGGCCCTTTTTTTGGGTCACGCCGGGTGTTTGATTGGGTTGGGTTCTTGAAAGCCCGCACCAGTTGGGGTAGGTGCAGGGCGGGGAGGGCGGGTGCGTTGTCTTTATTGTCGATGTATGTCATGCTATGTTTTTTCTCGAGCATTATGCAACACATATTACTACCTGTATTGTATGTTTCTTTAAAGCTGGGTGTAATTTTGACCTTTCTTATTACTGCTACGTGGTTCCCAGATATGGTACTGTTGGGTGACGGTTTGGGTCGAACGGAATCCCCGGAGCTCCCGCAGGCTGTCCTATTAGTCCCATCCTATGGCGCACCTTAAATTCCTTACCTGGAACATCCGGGGCACGAGAGATAAACTTAAAAGGTCGGCGGTGTTTGACATCCTAAAACGCCTCAGGGCCGATGTCATAGTTCTGCTCGAGACCCACCTTGATGGTGATCTCCAGAGGGCTCTGAAACGCCCGTGGATAGGCTGGACGTTCCAATCCCTGTTCACTTCACTTTCCCGCGGGGTGGCAATTTTGGTTGCCAAATCAGTGCATTTTGAGCTCCGGGGATCCTCAGTAGACCCACTGGGAAGGTATGTATTTTTGGATGTGCTGTTACATGGTGAACCCTATTTGCTGATGGCCTTCTACGTACCACCACCTTTTGCGGCCACTATACTACTAGAGGGTCTAGACTTCATGATGTTACATCCCCGTACACCAGCAATCTGGCTTGGGGATTTTAACAACACCATGAACCCCAGTCTGGATAGGTTACACACCTCCGGACCTGCACAGCCCCAGCCCACGACCACCAGATTTGCTCGCCTTATGGCAGAATTTAATTTGCTAGATACCTGGAGGGTTAGGTACCCCTCCCTCAGGGCATACTCGTGCTTCTCAGCAGCCCATAATTCCTTGTCCCGTATAGATTTCATTTTTATTTCCCCCTTTTTGCTCCCCATACTTTTGGACGCTGGCTTTTCGGCCCGTAGTCTCTCCGACCATAGCCCCTATTGGGTCACGTTTAAGATTCAGTGTGAACGTGTTTGGCCGGCTTGGCGGCTGAACCCATTTTGGCTCTCCCTCATCCCTGAGGGGACTGACCTGGCCGCTGTGTGGCAACAGTTTTTTGCTGACAATGGTGGTTCGGCCTCCCCCTTGGTGGTCTGGGAAGCCTTCAAGCTACATGCTAGGTCGACCCTGACGGCCACTATCAATGCCATTAAATCGGACTCTGCCAGGGCTTATGTTGAAGCCACCGGGGCCTTGACGGTCGCGGAGGCGGCGTTTGCAGCTGACCCGACTCCGGCTGGAGTGGATCAATTAAAACTTTTGACTAGAGTAGTGGAACAACTGGATTTTGAGAAGGCCCGCAGGTCCCTTTTCTTCCAGAAACAAAAGTTGTATGAGCATGGCGAACGTGCGGGCAAACTTTTAGCATATTTGGTTCATAGTAATGACAGACCTCCAGTGGTGATCACCTTACACTCCCCCCATGGCCCCCCCATTTCTGACCCTGGGAAGGTGGCGAACTGCTTCCGGGACTTCTTCCGGGACCTGTACACCTCCATTGCCCCAGTTGATGACTCACCGATCCTCCCGTTCCTGTCCCCGGACATTCTTCCCCAACTGACAGCTGACCAGATAACTCTCTTGGAGGCCCCGCTGACGCAGGATGAGTTCCTAGAGGCTATGGCCAAGTTCCCTAGGTCCAAGGTACCGGGAATGGATGGCCTGCCTATAGAGTTTTATTCAACTTACTCCGATGTATTGGTGCCACACCTACTGACTATGTGTCAGGACCCGGACTTGAACCTGGGACCTCCATGGTGTCTGGCAATGACTCTACTCGCTGAGCTATCCTGGAATGTTGGACAGCTCCCTGGACAAATCCTTGAATGATCCTGCTGTGAATCTTTATTGCCTTGAACCTTGAACCCTTTGCTCCTCCCATGAACTTCCTGTTATAAGCCATGTCTTTGCACTTCCTGGTCGCCAGAATATTGTGCCTTCAACAGCCGATATCTCGCTTGTCTCTCCTGCTGCCGTCTGTATCCTTGCTACTATCCGTTATCGACACTTGGCTTGTTCCTCGACTACTCTTCTGTTTGATCCCAACCTGCAACTACTGGTTACCGACCTTTGGCTACTCCTTGACTACGCTTCAGCTTAATCCCTATCTGCTACTGGACTCTGACTTGCTCACCTCCTGGTGGGGCGATCTTGAGGACCGCGACCTGGTGCTAACACGCAGCAAAATCCATCTCCACCTTCAGGAGCACTGGTGAAGACCGGTTAGTACTTAGACTCCGCACCTCAGGTGAGCCTGCGTCATCTGCCTGGGTGACCTGTCAGTGTTCCTATCCTGCTGGTTCCTGTGTGCCCTGCGACTGCTATAGCTACTGGTCTTCGAGCCTGACCCCGGATCGTGACACTATGTTTAAACATGCCTTTGAAACTTCCACACTACCTCCTTCCCTTCGGGAAGCGTTGATTGTGCTTATCCCCAAGCCGGGTAAAGATCCCCACCAGCCTGCCTCCTACCGCCCGATTTTTCTACTTCAGGTAGACGTCAAGATACTGGCCAAGGTCCTCTCGATCAGACTTAACAAAGTTATTTTGTCTTTAGTCCATGCAGACCAATCAGGTTTCATGCCGGGCAGGAACACCTCCTTCAACCTGAGGCGCCTGTTCATGAACCTACAGGCCAATCATGATAATGCTGGCTCTAGAGTCGTGGTGTCCTTGGACACGGCAAAGGCCTTTGACTCAGTTGAATGGGGCTTCCTGTGGCGGTGTCTGGAGGGATATGGCTTTGGCCCAAACTTCATCTGTTGGGTCCGTGTTCTATATCAGGCACCGATGGCTAAGGTTTCGGCCAATGGGTGCACGTCGGCTGGATTTCCCCTCACCAGGGGTACCCGGCAGGGCTGCCCCCTCTCTCCCCTTCTATACGCGTTGGTGGCCGAGCCGTTGGCGATTGCGATACGGTCACACCCCGACATACATGGACTTAGGGTGGGCGCCCTGGAGGAAAAAATCGGTATGTACGCCGATGATACACTGCTATACCTGCCCGACCCGGGCACCTCCCTTTCCGCCGCTCTCACCCTTATTGAGCAATTTGGTCGTTATTCGGGTTTAAAAATTAATTGGGACAAATCTCAAATCTTGCCTATCGACGAAATACCCCCTTTCCCTATTGACCCGCTCTTTCCACTTCCGGTGGTGCCCCGAATTAAATATCTGGGGATTCTGGTGACCAACTCCCCGAGCGATTACATACGCGATAACTTACAACCCCTCTTTGCATTGCTAAAATCCAAGACCCAGACGTGGACGCGCCTTCCTTTGGGGGTGCGCGGCAGAGTGAACCTCGTCAAAATGGTGCTACTCCCCAAACTTTTGTACATCTTATGGCAGTCTCCGATATACCTTCCCCTTAAGTTTTTCCTTCAGATCGATTCCATTCTCAAGCCTTTTATATGGGGCTCTAGTAGACACAAATTGGCCTGGAGGAAACTTAAGAATCCCACTGATTTGGGCGGCCTCGCTCTCCCTGATTTCAATTTATATTACTTGGCCTCGCAGTTGTCCCACCTCTTCCACCTTCACAACTCCGATAGGGAGAGATTCCTGGCCCTCCTCACACCTGCCTGGGCCCATGCATCTGCAGATCCCCTATCGCTGGTTCTGATGGGCATATGGGGGGCCGAGTCCCGAGGAGACCGCACTTCCATGCTGTTTCGGTACAGGCGTGTCTGGGACGTGGTGTCCGCTAAATTGGACGTTCCCTTGCTTCATGCACACACGCCTCTGTGGCACAATACTAGCCTCCCCGAGTATGCCTCTATCCCGGATGCACATGTATGGGTCCGGTATGGAATCAGTTACCTTGCTCATATACTCACTAATGGCACCCTTAAGTCCTTTGACGCCCTGAAAAGCCAGTATGACTTTCCCAACCATATGTTCTTCAGATACCTGCAGATTAGGCACGCTTTCTCCGCTCAATTCCCCCGACCTGTGCCCGACCTGGCCCCGATCTCGGTATGACGCAGGATGAGTTCCTAGAGGCTATGGCCAAGTTCCCTAGGTCCAAGGTACCGGGAATGGATGGCCTGCCTATAGAGTTTTATTCAACTTACTCCGATGTATTGGTGCCACACCTACTGACTATGTGTCAGGACCCGGACTTGAACCTGGGACCTCCATGGTGTCTGGCAATGACTCTACTCGCTGAGCTATCCTGGAATGTTGGACAGCTCCCTGGACAAATCCTTGAATGATCCTGCTGTGAATCTTTATTGCCTTGAACCTTGAACCCTTTGCTCCTCCCATGAACTTCCTGTTATAAGCCATGTCTTTGCACTTCCTGGTCGCCAGAATATTGTGCCTTCAACAGCCGATATCTCGCTTGTCTCTCCTGCTGCCGTCTGTATCCTTGCTACTATCCGTTATCGACACTTGGCTTGTTCCTCGACTACTCTTCTGTTTGATCCCAACCTGCAACTACTGGTTACCGACCTTTGGCTACTCCTTGACTACGCTTCAGCTTAATCCCTATCTGCTACTGGACTCTGACTTGCTCACCTCCTGGTGGGACGATCTTGAGGACCGCGACCTGGTGCTAACACGCAGCAAAATCCATCTCCACCTTCAGGAGCACTGGTGAAGACCGGTTAGTACTTAGACTCCGCACCTCAGGTGAGCCTGCGTCATCTGCCTAGGTGACCTGTCAGTGTTCCTATCCTGCTGGTTCCTGTGTGCCCTGCGACTGCTATAGCTACTGGTCTTCGAGCCTGACCCCGGATCGTGACAGAATATTCTGGCCCAAAACATGGAGGCCGCTATAGCAAGCATCGTGACTCCTCTTAGGCAACAAATTGCTGAGCTGCAAGAATTTGGTGTTACCTGCCAAGAAAAAGTTAATAAACTAGAAAGTCTATTGGAAAGACAACAGAAGGAGATTTATGCTCTGCAGAGACTACTACTGGACCGAGGTGATACTATCACACATATGCCTCAGCCTTTACCATCCAAGTTTAATGGAGACCGCCATCATTACAGAGGTTTCCTAAATCAGTGTCGTTTATATTTCCAAACACACCCTCCTGCATTTCCTTCTGAGAAGAGAAAGGTAACCTTGATTCTCGAACTTCTGACTGGAGAAGCTCTAGCTTGGGCCTCCCCATATATTGAGCAGGACAGTGCCATTTTAAATAATCTGCAGGCCTTTTTGACCGCAATGGATCAGGTTTTTGATGATCCCAACCGCTGTGCTACTGCTGAAGCAAAGCTTCATAGTCTGAGGCAGGGAAGGCGCTCTGTCGCTGAGTACACAGCAGAATTCAGATGTTGGGTTGCAGATACTACTTGGAACCCTGCTGCGCAAAAGAGTCCGTTCCGCCGAGGGCTTTCTGAACAGGTAAAGGATGAGCTCGCTAGAGTTGATACTCCTGATGATCTTGATGCCTTCATCCAATTATGTATCAGAATTGATCAGAGACTTACAGAAAGGAGGAAGGAGAGGCTGGGAATGTTTGCAAGAAAGAGTGGCATGCGTTTCTCTGCTACTCCATTTGTTCAGCAGGATTTCAAAGTTGCTCCTAATTCTAACACTCCTGAGCCAATGCAGGTAGATGCAATTAAGAGATCCATTTCCATTCAGGAGAAAGAAAGAAGACGTTCTGAGAACCTATGTCTTTACTGTGGAGATTCTGGTCATTATGCAATTAACTGCCCTAACAAGGTTAGAAGAACAATTGCATCGATTGATGTGATCACGCCTGAACAAATAAACTCCATTAGCCAGTCCATCTCCCCGTTGGTCCAGGAAGAAAATAAAGTAAATTCTTCACTACCTCATTTTGTCCTCCCTATTAAACTTATCTCTGATGGCATTGAGATTCCTTGCTCTGCTATGCTGGACTCTGGTGCAGGGGGGAACTTCATGGACATAGACTTTGCCAAAAACAATATGATTCAGACAAGAAATAAATTAGCCCCAGTCGATATGGAGACAGTGGATGGTTCACCCTTAACTTCTGGACCTGTTACCCATGAAACAGTCCCTTTGGTTCTCCAATTTGAGGCTAACCATCGTGAGACCATCAGTTTTCAGCTGATTACGTCACCTAAATTTCCTGTGATCTTGGGCATCCCTTGGTTTTCCACCCATAATCCCTCAATCAATTGGGAAGCACGCGTTATAAATTTTACATCCCCCCATTGTGAGGAATACTGTAGAGAGCCTTGTCCAATTAGTTCTCCACAGATTAAGGAAACACAGTTGGATGTGGTTACAGCACAGTCATATCCTAAACTGCCTCCACAATACCATGAGTTTCAGGATGTCTGTGATAAGAAGAACGCCGACCAGTTACCTCCTCATCGCCCATATGATTGCCCCATTGAGCTACTCCCAGGTGCAGAAATACCTTTCGGCCGCCTATTCAATTTATCAGAACCTGAATTAAAGGTGCTCAGGGAGTGGCTTGATGAGAATTTAGAGAAGGGGTTTATTAGACACTC
The DNA here is from genome assembly GCF_965119305.1 of Pelophylax lessonae. Taxonomy (NCBI): domain Eukaryota; kingdom Metazoa; phylum Chordata; class Amphibia; order Anura; family Ranidae; genus Pelophylax; species Pelophylax lessonae. Next base: position 338,060,951 of record NC_138771.1, on the reverse strand, counting down.
AACATCCCCTGCTGGAGCAGCCTTGTTCTTTGTTGAAAAGAAAGACTCTACCTTACGTCCATGCATTGATTACAGGCACATGAATAAAGTTACTATTAAAAACCGTTATCCTCTCCCGTTGATCTCTGAAATGTTGGAAAGACTTCGTTCTGCCAAGATTTTTACAAAGCTTGACTTGCGGGGGGCTTATAACCTTGTTCGTATCCGCCAAGGAGATGAATGGAAAACCGCCTTTAGAACCAGATACGGACACTTCGAGTCCTTGGTTATGCCTTTTGGTCTTTGTAATGCCCCTGCAACCTTTCAACACTTCATCAACGATGTTTTTCGAGATCTGTTGGACCAATTTCTAGTTGCTTATTTGGATGACATCCTCATTTTTTCCAATAACCTAGAGGAGCATCGCAAGCATGTTTGCACTGTCCTTGAAAGATTGAGGCAGAATCGACTTTATATCAAATTGGAAAAATGTGAGTTTGAACAAACCCAGATCCAGTTTCTGGGGTATATTATTTCACCAGATGGAGTAAGCATGGATCCTGAGAAGATTAGAGCAGTAGTAGATTGGCCTGTCCCTGGAAACGTTAAGGAAATTCAAAGATTCATCGGGTTTGCCAATTTCTACAGGAAATTCATAAGAAATTTCTCTAAGGTGATAGCTCCGATTACACAGCTGACAAAGAAAGGGGTGCCCTTTGTGTGGTCATCTAATGCTCAGGCTGCTTTTGATAAGTTAAAGACTCTGTTCACTTCTGCACCAGTATTGGTACATCCCAATCCTGAGCTACCTTTTGTAGTGGAAGTGGATGCTTCTGACTCTGCTGTAGGAGCTATCCTTTCTCAACGAAGCGGTGAAAAGATGCAGCTTCATCCTTGTGCTTACTTTTCTCGTTTAATGTCTTCAGCTGAGAGGAATTATGACATAGGGAATAAGGAGTTACTGGCAATTAAGGAAGCCTTTTCCGAATGGAGGCATTTGCTGGAAGGTACTAAGCATCCTGTGACCGTTCTCACTGATCACAGAAATTTAGAATTCATTTGTTCGGCCAAAAGATTGTCTTCTAGACAAGCACGTTGGTCGCTGTTCTTTTCTAGATTTAATTTTATTATCTCATATAGACCTGGGTCAAGAAATGGTAAGGCTGATGCCTTATCACGGATGTTATCGGGGCCTTCCCTGGAGAACCATGCTGAATGCACTATCCTGCCTCAAAAGAACTTCCTAGGTGTCACAAGTTCAAAGGCATTCTTGAGTCTCCTCAAAGAAGGTTACGAGAATGACTCACTCCTCAATAATCCTCCTATGGACATCAGTCTTGAGTTCAAGAATGGCTTTTGGATTAAAACGCATCGCCTCTATGTACCTGAGTCTGCTCGGGTTGAAGTCCTCCGGTTGAGTCATGACTCAAAACTTGCTGGACATTTTGGAGTTTCTAAAACAGAGGAACTTTTATCACGCTCCTTTTGGTGGCCTGGGTACAAGAAAGATGTTAAAAGGTATGTAGCCTCATGCCTGACCTGTGCACGCAATAAGACACCCTGAGCTTCTCCTTTGGGGTTGCTCCAACCACTCCCTATCCCATCAAGACCATGGGGGTCAATTTCTATGGACTTTGTGGTTGATTTACCCCCCTCAAAAGGAATGACCACTATCTTGGTGGTCGTTGACCGCCTCACCAAGATGGCTCACTTTATACCAGTTAAGGGGGTACCCTCTTCGGAACAAACTGCAGAGTTGATGGTTCGAGAAGTCTTCAGACTACATGGAATTCCTGAAGACGTTGTGTCAGATCGAGGAGTACAGTTTACTTCAAAGTTTTGGAAAAGCTTTTGCTCAGCTTTAGGAGTAGCAATCAACCTGTCTTCTGCTTTTCATCCTCAGTCTAATGGTCAGACTGAGAGGACCAATCAAACTTTAGAACAGTACCTTCGATGTTTTGTTAGTTATCTTCAGGACGACTGGGTGGACTATCTTCCCACGGCAGAGTTTTCTTACAACAATTCTAGACATAGCTCAACCTCTCAAAGCCCGTTTTTCTTAAACAATGGTTATCATCCAGTTTTTATTCCTGATCTCCCTATCTCAACTCCAATTCCTGCTGTAGCCAACAGATTAACTATGTTGCAAGAGATTCAGGAGAAATTAATTGAGACTTTGAAGGAGGCTCAGGAATCTTACAAGAAGGCTGCTGATAGACATCGCCGATCACTTCCTACCTTTCAAGTGGGTGACAAGGTTTGGTTATCAACCAAAAATTTGAAGGTCCATGTTCCATCTGCAAAGTTGGGACAAAAGTTTGTGGGACCTTTCCAAATTTCTGCTCAGGTCAACCCAGTCACTTTCCGTTTAAAACTTCCCGACAGTATGAGAATTCACCCGGTTTTTCACATATCACTGCTCAAGCCATTTAAGGAAAATCCCTTTCCTGGAAGAATTCTTCCGCCTCCTCCACCTGTTGAAGTACAGGGTGAAGAAGAATTTGTAGTGGAGAGAATTCTTGATTCCAGGATCTTTAGGAATAAATTACAATATCTGGTTCAATGGGAAGGATATGGACCAGAAGAAAATGTTCATGCCCCTAGATTAACAAGGGAGTTCCACCAGAGGTTTCCTCTTAAACCTGGTCCTAAGACGTCCAGCGGACGTCCTGGGAGGAGGGGAGTACTGTCAGGACCCGGACTTGAACCTGGGACCTCCATGGTGTCTGGCAATGACTCTACTCGCTGAGCTATCCTGGAATGCTGGACAGCTCCCTGGACAAATCCTTGAATGATCCTGCTGTGAATCTTTATTGCCTTGAACCTTGAACCCTTTGCTCCTCCCATGAACTTCCTGTTATAAGCCATGTCTTTGCACTTCCTGGTCGCCAGAATATTGTGCCTTCAACAGCCGATATCTCGCTTGTCTCTCCTGCTGCCGTCTGTATCCTTGCTACTATCCGTTATCGACACTTGGCTTGTTCCTCGACTACTCTTCTGTTTGATCCCAACCTGCAACTACTGGTTACCGACCTTTGGCTACTCCTTGACTACGCTTCAGCTTAATCCCTATCTGCTACTGGACTCTGACTTGCTCACCTCCTGGTGGGGCGATCTTGAGGACCGCGACCTGGTGCTAACACGCAGCAAAATCCATCTCCACCTTCAGGAGCACTGGTGAAGACCGGTTAGTACTTAGACTCCGCACCTCAGGTGAGCCTGCGTCATCTGCCTGGGTGACCTGTCAGTGTTCCTATCCTGCTGGTTCCTGTGTGCCCTGCGACTGCTATAGCTACTGGTCTTCGAGCCTGACCCCGGATCGTGACACTATGTTTAAACATGCCTTTGAAACTTCCACACTACCTCCTTCCCTTCGGGAAGCGTTGATTGTGCTTATCCCCAAGCCGGGTAAAGATCCCCACCAGCCTGCCTCCTACCGCCCGATTTTTCTACTTCAGGTAGACGTCAAGATACTGGCCAAGGTCCTCTCGATCAGACTTAACAAAGTTATTTTGTCTTTAGTCCATGCAGACCAATCAGGTTTCATGCCGGGCAGGAACACCTCCTTCAACCTGAGGCGCCTGTTCATGAACCTACAGGCCAATCATGATAATGCTGGCTCTAGAGTCGTGGTGTCCTTGGACACGGCAAAGGCCTTTGACTCAGTTGAATGGGGCTTCCTGTGGCGGTGTCTGGAGGGATATGGCTTTGGCCCAAACTTCATCTGTTGGGTCCGTGTTCTATATCAGGCACCGATGGCTAAGGTTTCGGCCAATGGGTGCACGTCGGCTGGATTTCCCCTCACCAGGGGTACCCGGCAGGGCTGCCCCCTCTCTCCCCTTCTATACGCGTTGGTGGCCGAGCCGTTGGCGATTGCGATACGGTCACACCCCGACATACATGGACTTAGGGTGGGCGCCCTGGAGGAAAAAATCGGTATGTACGCCGATGATACACTGCTATACCTGCCCGACCCGGGCACCTCCCTTTCCGCCGCTCTCACCCTTATTGAGCAATTTGGTCGTTATTCGGGTTTAAAAATTAATTGGGACAAATCTCAAATCTTGCCTATCGACGAAATACCCCCTTTCCCTATTGACCCGCTCTTTCCACTTCCGGTGGTGCCCCGAATTAAATATCTGGGGATTCTGGTGACCAACTCCCCGAGCGATTACATACGCGATAACTTACAACCCCTCTTTGCATTGCTAAAATCCAAGACCCAGACGTGGACGCGCCTTCCTTTGGGGGTGCGCGGCAGAGTGAACCTCGTCAAAATGGTGCTACTCCCCAAACTTTTGTACATCTTATGGCAGTCTCCGATATACCTTCCCCTTAAGTTTTTCCTTCAGATCGATTCCATTCTCAAGCCTTTTATATGGGGCTCTAGTAGACACAAATTGGCCTGGAGGAAACTTAAGAATCCCACTGATTTGGGCGGCCTCGCTCTCCCTGATTTCAATTTATATTACTTGGCCTCGCAGTTGTCCCACCTCTTCCACCTTCACAACTCCGATAGGGAGAGATTCCTGGCCCTCCTCACACCTGCCTGGGCCCATGCATCTGCAGATCCCCTATCGCTGGTTCTGATGGGCATATGGGGGGCCGAGTCCCGAGGAGACCGCACTTCCATGCTGTTTCGGTACAGGCGTGTCTGGGACGTGGTGTCCGCTAAATTGGACGTTCCCTTGCTTCATGCACACACGCCTCTGTGGCACAATACTAGCCTCCCCGAGTATGCCTCTATCCCGGATGCACATGTATGGGTCCGGTATGGAATCAGTTACCTTGCTCATATACTCACTAATGGCACCCTTAAGTCCTTTGACGCCCTGAAAAGCCAGTATGACTTTCCCAACCATATGTTCTTCAGATACCTGCAGATTAGGCACGCTTTCTCCGCTCAATTCCCCCGACCTGTGCCCGACCTGGCCCCGATCTCGGTATTGGAGGTAGTGACGGTTCTGAATCTAAACAACTAATTTCTCATATGTATAATGCGCTTCTGTTACCAGCTTCTACAGTCTTGGCCTACGCTGTTAAAACTAAATGGGAGGGAGACGTTGGGACCATGGAAAATGAGGAATGGGAAGACGCCCTCGACAATTGTAAACTGGTCTCTCCAAAACTTTCGGATCGACTAACTCAATTGTTCATCCTCCACCGGGCATACCTGACGCCAATAATGACGGCAAAGTACCGTAGTGAGGTGTCCGGGCAGTGCCCAGTATGTCGGCAGGAACAAGGCACCTTTTACCATCTCCTCTGGCAGTGCCCGGAGATCCAGGGCTTCTGGGGACAGGTGGTTAGATTTCTTCATGACACCATGGGTTCCCCTTTGACACTGGCCCCGAAATTCTGCTTATAAGGGATACCCCCTGATGTCAGTATAGATAAATACACCATCCTGTTTTTACACGAAGCGTTGTTTCTCGCCAGAAAATGCATTGCCAGTCGCTGGATGAGGGACACTCCTCCTTCATTCCGGGACTGGCTCAGAGAGGTCAATGCGACCCTGCCCTACAAAAAACTGGTATATACCCACAGGGGCTGCCCATCCAAATATAACAAGATCTGGGACAGATGGGTTCAGGCTCCGGAGACGTGTATATAGACCACACACTACTGGTGTGTGGTTTTCCCTTGTACTGTGTGAGGTGTGTCGGCTGTTGCTGGTCATGGACTTTGTAGCTGGTCATGGAGGCCCGGGTTCGCTTTATGCTCTTGTTGTATCTGGCAGTTCTTCCATCAAGATATCTGATTGTTATATCTGCTCATTCTCTGTTTTTTGTGCTCGCCCAGCTGTATTCTCATTGCATTCTCCATATGTGCGTTTGTATTTTTGCTTTTTTTATACTTGCATGTAATATCCTTGCTTTTTTTACAATAAAGACCTTGTTAATAGATGTTTACCCTGCAAAACACAGTTGTCATCATTAATGGGTGCCCTATTTAGTATTCTGACCATGCCTTCTTATCCTTTGGGAGGGTTTTAGCAAGTGCCCTATGAGCCCCGGAAAACACTTTTGAATGTTTGGCCTCAATGCTTAATTCCTGAAGCTAGAATGGAAATCTTCCCCTAATCATTACTGCATAAGGTTATTTACTAAACCTTTTTTTTCTTTATTTTCAAAGAACATTGCGACTGGTGAGTATCCTTGTGACTGGTGAGTATCCTTGTGACTGGTGAGTATCCTTGCGACTGGTGAGTATCCTTGCGACTGGTGAGTATCCTTGCGACTGGTGAGTATCCTTGCGACTGGTGAGTATCTTTGCGACTGGTGAGTATCTTTGCGTCTGTTGGATCTTTGCGACTGGTGAGTATCTTACCGTCTGTTGGATCTTTGCGACTGGTGAGTATCTTAGCGACTGGTGAGGACCCCAGGTTTAGTACCAGGGGAGACAGAGGTAGTGTAGGTAAGGAAGAGCAGGTCGTTAATATTATCCCCATAGAGTAGAGGGTAATAATGTCCGACAGAATTGCGGATGCTACTCAGTGCACTTCTTGCTGCATGTATGCGTTCCTTGATGAACCAATCGAGGGCGAATACTGCTGTGCAAGATGTGAGCGACTTGTTGCTCTGGTAGACCAGATCCTGGACCTACAGAACACAGTGGCAACACTGCGTGGCATCAACAACCTGGAAAGGAGCTTGGACATTGCCTATCAGGCGCTGGTAGGGGCCAGCATAGAGGAGGGAGGAACAGAGGAGACGCAAGCAGCAGAGGTACGCAGCTGGGTGACTGTTAGGAAGGGTAGAGGGAGGAGTGCCAGGGAGGCCAATCCTGAGTTGGTACACCCTAACAAATCTGCCGAGTTGCAGGTTGAGGGGGATATCAAATCAGGGGTGGCAGAGCTGGAGCATGCACCCTCCCCCAGCTGCCAGGGGAGGGACGGCTCCAGGAAGAAGGGGGGCGGTAACTCAGGAAAGGTTAGAAAGGTTGTGGTAGTTGGGGACTCAATTATCAAGAGGACAGAGAGGGCAATCTGTAAAAAAGATCTCGTGAACCGAACAGTTTGTTGTTTACCGGGCGCCCGCGTTCGGCATATCGCAGATCTGGCAGACAGATTGATGTGGGGGGCTGGGGATGACCCAGCGGTCATGGTGCATGTGGGCACTAATGACAAAGTTAAAGGTAGGTGGAGGATCCTTAAGAACGATTTTAGGGACTTAGGTAATAGATTGAGGAAAAGGACCTCCAAGGTGGTTTTCTCTGAAATACTGCCTGTACCTCGAGCCACACAAGAGAGGCAGAAGGAGATTAGGGAAGTTAACAAGTGGCTGAGGAATTGGTGTAGGAAGGAGGGGTTTGGGTTCCTGGAGAACTGGGCTGACTTCTCAGTCGGCTACCGGCTCTTTAGTAAGGATGGGCTGCACCTTAATGGGGACGGTACAGCTCTTTTGGGGAGAAAGATGGCCACCAAGTTGGAGGGGCTTTTAAACTAGGAGACGGGGGGGAGGGCTCAGAAGTAGAATCAGTCAGGAGGGAGCAGAGGACTGAAGGCAGCTGTAGGGTCAGCAGCGACAGTAGGTCCACAACGCCAATCGGTAGGTCTGTGCGGGAAAACCTCAGACCAAACAGGAATAAACATAACCACCAATTGCGCTCAACTTCCGTAAAACTAAGAGGGGTATATGCTAATGCCAGGAGCCTAGCTAATAAAATGGATGAGTTGGAAATGTTAGTACATGAGGAGGACATAGACCTTGTGGGAATAACAGAGACTTGGTTCGACCCCTCACATGACTGGCTGGCCAATATCCAAGGGTATTCGGTGTACCGGAAGGACAGGGTAGGAAAAAGAGGGGGAGGGGTATGTCTCTATGTCAAGAACAATATAAAGGTGATAGAAAGGAGTGACATTACGGATGGGATGAGCATGGAGTTAGAATCTGTGTGGGTTGAACTCCATAGGGAAGGAGAAAAGGGGAAAGTAATTGTGGGGGTTTGCTATAGGCCACCTAACCAAGGGGAGGAGGTAGAGCTGGAATTTTTAGCACTAATGAGTAAAGTGGCAAAATTGGGATCAGTCATCATATTGGGGGACTTCAATTATCCTGACATTGACTGGGAAGAGGGGACTGCACACTCACAGAAGGCCCGTCTATTCACAGAAACCTTACTGGATAATTACATGTCACAGTTGGTGGATTCTCCGACTAGAGAAAATGCAGTCCTGGATCTATTGATCACTAATGACCCAGACATAATCTCGGAGGTAGTAGTTCAGGACAACCTGGGCTCTAGCGATCACAGGATGATCACATTTAGTATAAATAACAATATAACAAGGCAAGTGGGGAACATAAGAACCCTAAACTTCAGAAGGGCAAACTTTCCAAAATTGTACTCATTGATGGAAAGGGTAAACTGGGACCAAACCCTGGGATCCCTGACCACAGAGGAAAAATGGGAATGCTTTAGGAACATATTAGGCAAAGGCATCTTGCAGTGCATTCCTATGGGAAAAAAATTTAGAAGAGACAAAGCCAAACCTGGCTGGCTAAACCGTAACGTTAAAAAACGTATTAGGGAAAAAAAATGGCCTTCAAGAAATATAAATCAGAGGGCACTGTATTGGCTTTCGAGCTATACAAGGAGGCAAATAAGAAAAGTAAACACGAAATCAAAATGGCTAAAATCAACTTTGAGAGACAAATAGCGGAGGATAGTAAAAAAAACCCAAAGAAATTCTTTAAATATATCAACAGCAAAAAAACTAGGGCAGAGCATATTGCACACATAATTAGCGATGATGGGGGGATGGTTACAGAGGACACTGAAAAAGCAACCGTGCTGAATGCTTTTTTCTCGTCAGTCTTTACACAGGAAACGGAGGGGTACACTGACCATGACTGTATGGTTAGTAGTAATACACAGGATTTGCCACTATGGCTAACAGAGGGTGAAATCAGGGAAAGGCTGGATAAACTTAACACAAACAAATCACCAGGCCCGGATGGCGTACATCCGAGAGTACTCAAGGAACTCAGTAAGGTTATATCCAGACCACTGTTCCTGATCTTTGCTGACAGTATTAGGACAGGGGATGTACCAGGGGATTGGAAGAAAGCTAACGTGATTCCGATATTCAAAAAGGGCCAGAGGCATATCCCGGGAAATTATAGGCCTGTCAGTTTGACATCAATAGTATGTAAACTTCTGGAGGGGATGATAAGGGACTATATCGTAGAGTTTGCTAAAGACAACAACATCATCAGCAGTAATCAGCACGGGTTTACAAATGGGCATTCTTGTCAAACCAATCTCCTAACATTCTACGAGGAGGTGAGCTGTGAGCTAGATAGGGGCAGACCAGTGGATGTGGTGTACTTGGATTTCGCTAAGGCGTTTGATACAGTTCCCCACAAGCGCTTAATTTATAAAATAAGGTCTGCAGGTATCGAAAGCAGGGTTTGCTCTTGGATACGGAACTGGCTTAAAGGGCGTGTCCAAAGGGTGGTAATAAACAGCGCATACTCAGACTGGTCTGAGGTTGTAAGCGGGGTGCCCCAGGGCTCAGTCCTGGGACCAACCTTGTTCAATTTATTCATAAACAGCATTGAGGACGGGATCAGTAGTTCAATATCAGTTTTTGCAGATGACACAAAATTGGGCAGGGCAATAACTGCACAGCATGAAGCAGATATCCTACAGAATGACCTGGACAAAATTACAGAGTGGGCAAGGACATGGCAAATGAGGTTTAACGTGGAGAAGTGTAAGGTTTTGCACTTGGGGACTAAAAACATAAAAACACAATACACGTTAGGAGGGGAACCCTTGGGGGAATCAAAAATGGAGAAGGATCTGGGAGTCTTGGTTGATGATAGATTAGGCAACAGCATGCAATGTCAAGCGGCAGCTGCCAAAGCCAGCAGAATATTAGCATGCATAAAGAAAGGGATGTATTCCAGAGATAAGACTATAATCCTTCCACTTTATAAAACTCTTGTCCGACTGCATCTGGAGTATTCTGTCCAGTTCTGGTCGCCAGTCCTCAGGAGGGATGTGTTGGAGCTGGAGAGAGTCCAGAGAAGGGCAACTAAACTAATTAGGGGATTGGAGGACCTTGACTATGAAGAGCGTCTACAATCGCTTGATTTATTCTCCCTGGAGAAGAGACGTCTGAGGGGGGACATGATAGCAATTTATAAATATCTTAATGGGGATCCCAGCTTAGAAAAAAAGCTGTTCATTCGAAGGGATTGCATGAGGACTCGAGGGCATACAATGCGATTAGAGGAGAAGCGTTTTCATCACAGGCAACGTGGGGGGTTCTTTACTGTTAGGGCTACAAGATTGTGGAATTCTCTACCACAAGAGGTGGTTTCTGCGGGTAGTATGGTGGCTTTCAAAAGACTCTTAGACTTACATCTCAAGGATCAGAACATTCAGGGGTATGTGAGATGAGTACAGCCACACACACCTACACAGGTTGAACTGGATGGACTATTGTCTTTATTCAACCTCACCTACTATGTAACTATGTAACATCAGGCCCCTCTTGAAGGAGCAGCTGGAGTTGGATCAGGAGCTGGCGACGATTCTGCATCCAATGCTGGGGTATGTGATATGAGGGAACAAGGTGCAAATGTAACATTTCAATGGTAGTACTGTTTTTGGGCTAGATGTGGCTTACATTGTCTGTGTTAAATTTGTGCAAGGACATTCTGACGATGCACCAGCACCACAAGAATTAGATCCTGAACGTCAGGGAATTATTGTATAATTTCGGGGGCCACAAACGTTGTAAAAACTTCCTGGACCTTTAAAGTCCAGCCAGTCTTTGATTTTCCATGTCCAAATTCATGTGTGTCGTTTTGTTGGGTTGTCCTGTAGCCTATTTCTGGCGAGATTTTAGACAACTTACGTAGATGTTGAAAGTCATTGGTGTAGTAACAGACTTTACAAAACCAGAATCAACCTACCAGACCAGGGTTAATTGTGAACAGCTTCATGTATAAACTGTTTTGCCATTGTCATATTAGTAATACAAACATAATATGTACTTATTATCAGAAGTGTTGCTAGCTTGGATAACATTACAATGAACAAGTACTTATTAGAAGCACATCCAACTGTTCTAAGTTCTGCTTGGGGTGTTAAGTTGTCAAACTAATCTGAACTCTTTTGTAATGATGTTTTCTAAATATTTGGTCTTTTTCTTCTGATTTCAGGCAGCATTGGATGCAGCGGGATTGTCACCTACCCCACCTCGTCCATCTCTGCTGGATGTGGCCCAGATGCTGCTTGCTGAGTATCGGCTCCAAAATGAGTCAAGGAGTCCTGCTGATCAATCTAGTGAGGTAGTACGGTTGCTAGGGCTCATACAGGAATCTGTAGCAACGATGGCCAGAAATCATACAACTTTGGTACAGGTTCAACAGGATTTGTGTGACTGCTTGCTAAGGTTAGCAGACCAGCATCAACGGGATCGGCAAAGTGTCGACACTCAGGTGCTGGCCACATGCCAACGCCTGGTTGGAGCTGAAGATGCCCCATTGGCAGAGCCCTCCCAAACATCACAATCACCTGCCATTGCAGGTTGTGGTAGTGGGAGGGAGATGCCAGTGTTGGCCACTTGGCATGCAGCTGGGGAGGGGACAATTCCTCCTGTAGCCACTCCCAGCACTTCACAGTCCCTTCGGAATCTCACACCCCTCAATAAGCAATCCTACTGCACAACCTCATTGCAAACTGGTTCCACAATACCCCTTCCAACAGACTACACTCCCTCCACACCTTTCTCGATTCACTCCTCCCCAGGCCGTCCCCCTTATTTGTCACCACTCAGACATCTCACTTTCCCCCGCACCGTGGACCACACCATCAAACAATCCAGCACAAGTCCCCACACATCTTCACAACCCTTGCACCACCAGCAGCATCAAGTAGCCTGGGTGCAGCAGCCACAGCCAGAGCCGCAGCAACAGCCTCAGCTACAGATACAACACCAGGCCCTTGTTCAAATGGCACAACTGGCACAAGTGCTGAATCTGACACCGTAGCAGAACGTCCTTTTGGCTCAACAATTGGTTTTAGGAAAATTTCCTGGATCAACCACGCCTCATCAACCACCACCTTAATTTTATATTTGTTTTAGTGTTTTGTGATTTTTTTGTTATATATTAGTTATTTATACATGTGACCATTGGCCAAATTGTGGGGCCATTTTTTTTTAATTGGAGGGTGGCAGGATATGATTAATGTTTTTTTTTGTGATGCAATACAATTATCTTGAAACTGATTAGTTTGTGTTTGATCTTTGGTATTTTGGGAGTGTTGGTGGCCAAGTAAGGGCCCTGGTTAATGTAGGCCTTTCTACACACGTGCTTCTCTATCTCCAAACATATGGTTTCATTTCCATTTTCTAAACTCAATCTTCACATAATGACCCAATAAAGGGTCTCCCTTCAAATATAGCCTCAATACAAGTTTCATGGAGAACATAAACCAAAGCCAACATGCTAACAATTACAGACCACACCACTCAGAATTGACCAAACAAATACAACACACAAGAGATTCGATGTGTACACCAAACAAACTACTTTTGTTAGAAAACATAAATATTTAGTTTAATACAAAATTTTGGTCGATAAAATTTGTGACTTTAAAAATATATTATTAAAACATATAAAATTCAAGTAATGTGGGTTGCAACGTGCAACATACAGAAATAAAACATGGACGAAACATCAGTCCAATGAGGTACAATGACGAATAAAGGGCTCTTCAGGGTCAGGATCAACCCCCAACCGCTGCTCCAAGAGGGCTATCCGAGCCACACACCACCTTAGATATTTACTGGCCAGCTCCATGGTGAGGTGGGTGTGCCCTGGGTAGAAAAAGACAGGATAATTAGGTTGATGCAAAATGACGCAAACAAGGATTGTAAGAAATGGGCCTCAAAAAATATGCTTTGGAGTCTATTGGGTGGTTTTTCTCAACACTTTGGGGCAAATATGATAAATTGCTGGTATAAACCATGAACTCAAACTTCCACAGCAAATTGTTCAAAAGGTGACACAAGATGGCTTGGAATGTTAGTAGCAGTTCCACCAAAGCTAAGTAAAAGGCTTTTCATGTCAACACATCCAATCATTTTGAAGAATGTAAGGTGTTGTGTTCAATTGGTCACCACAATACATGTGCACACATCTATCTCTATCACCATCTGAATTTGTGTAGAGTTCTCTCTCCCTCTTACTGTCTATAGATTGAAACAGACACAAAGTAGAGACTCACCTCTTGGAAGATGGATGATGACTAATGGCAGGGGTTGATCCCTCTCCTCCCCAGATCCCCTTTGCTCCATCACAACTGTGTTAAGAGATAATAAAAAGTATCTCAAGGAATTGACTCACACTAAATTTAGGGTAGGCAGTCATGAAAGCGCTCTAACACCCACTCCTTCCCCCTCCACACTCCCCTGAAAGTGTTATTTATACATTTTTATGGTGGTGAGGCTGATTTGTACAGTGCAAGCTTCATGCTTCTGGGTGAAGCTTGTAGCCTTAGGGATACGTACTGTATTCTTTTGTGCTGATTGTGTTTCTCAGATGTTGTTTCTGCCTCAGCCCTGCCTGTTCAAAGTGTTGGGAACATCTCCTTTTTGGATGGCTGGGCAAAACACATCAGGTTAGACTTACCCGCTCTAGCTTTTTTGGGACGAGAGCAGTCATGATCCTCCTCTTAAAATGGCCCCTGTACACCCCTCTAGGCACCTCCCTCCCGTTGATTGACCCCACAGCAGGCAGCTTGATATGGAGGCACATGAGATGAAGCCAAGCACCCTGTGCCTGTTCAGGCACTAGGCTGTGAGCCAGCCTGGCCCCCCTCCCTTCCGATGGTCTAAATGATTTGGAGTGACACCATCAAGAGGCAATATTGGCATGCTGTCACCTCAGCTAAGGAGGAGGGGGGGTCCGGACCAGACAAGTGTTTGGTCGAAAATTTGTCCAGTAAGAAAATGGCCCTGGTAAGTCTAAGGGGGAATATGCACACCAAACACTTGGAATACTAATGGATAGAATGCATTCAAATAAAGAACCTGCTGCCTTTAGAACTACTTGAAGCCTGATCGGGGACCTACACATGTAGCATTTCTCCACTTATTAAGTAGACACATTACAGCAAAAGCACACATAACTTACCATCAACAATGTTTATTTGGCCCCCAGAGCCAGATGGCCTTTGGTCATGAGTAGAGTTGAGTGGACACCTGGATGTCCGTGTTCGGCGGGTTCGGCCGAACTTGAAAAAAAGTCCGGGTCCGTGTCCCGGACTTTTTCCGAACTTCACCCGGACACCGAACCCCATTGAAGTCAATGGTGACCCGAACTTTCAGGCACTAAAATGGCTCTAAAACACCAATGGAAAGGGCAAGAGTGCAGCAAAACATAGTTAAGAGCATGGCAAGTGCTCTGCAAACAAATGTGGATAGGGAAATAACTTAAAACAACAAAAAAAAAAACAGAAAAATAAAACAATTTTCTTCATCTGTGAAGGCCGAGGCCCATATGGAGTAGGAGGGAGGTTGAGGTGGTGGTGGATGTGGCGGTGTAGGGGGAAGCGGCGGTGGAGGAGGACGAGGTAGCCAACACTGCTATTTTTCAGTCATTTTAAATGAAGGTACACCCCAAAAGAGTGAGAAAGATCAAAAATATAACAATGGCTGGGTAAGGTCAGTATCAATCTCTATTCTGCACAAGGTACGGAAAAGTCCTGTGGGATCCATGCCTGGTTCATTTTAATGAACGTGAACTTGTCCACATTGTCTCTGGACAGGCGGCTGCGCTTGTCTGTGATAACGCCCCCAGCCGTGCTAAATACACGTTCAGATAATACACTGGCTGCAGGGCACGCCAGCACCTCCAAGGCGTAAAGGGCAAGCTCAGGCCATGTGCCCAATTTGGAGACCCAGAAGTTGAAGGGGGCAGACCCGTCATTCACTACATGTAGGCGTGTGCACACATACTGCTCCACCATGTTGGTGAAGTGCTGCCTCCTGCTAAGACGTTCCATATGAGCTGCTGGTGCTGCTGTTTGTTGTGGCGTGCTGACAAAGCTTTTCCACATTTCGGCCATGCTAACCCTGCCTTCTGAGGTGCTGGCGGTGTCCTGGTTGCGTTGGCGACCTCTTCCTTCTCTGCCTTGGCCTTGTGCTTTCACTGTGGCCCCGCTGTCAGGTGGGAATGTCAGCAGCATCGCGTCTACCAGCGTGTGCTTGTACCCGCGCATCTTGCGATCGCGCTCCAGTGAGTGAATTAAGGACGGTACGTTGTCCTTGTAATGGGGATCCAGCAGCGTGGCCACCCAGTAATCAGCACAAGTTAGAATGTGGGCAACTCGGCGGTCGTTGTGGAGACACTGCAGCATGTAATCGCTCATGTGTGCCAGGCTGCCCAGAGGCAACGAAAGGCTGTCCTCTGTGGGAGGTGTATCGTCTGTGTCCTCTGTATCCCCCAGCCACGCACCAGTGATGGCCATGAGTTGGCCTGGGTGCCACCCTGCAGTGAACATGGTTCCATCTCCTCCTCCATCTCCTCCTCCTCATCCTCCTCATCCTCCAGAACTGTGCCCCTGCTGGACAATTGTGTCCCTGGCGTTTGTGGGTGCAGGAACCCTCCCTCGTGTAATGTTCCGGTACCTATGGTACCCTTGTTCCCATATTTCTCCTCTCTTTGCGTCCCATCTTGTATAACAAAGGACGCATACACCTTTAAGACCAGATGACATCACTGCCGAGCGCCGCTATGAGCGGCTATTTCAATCGCCGGTTTGCTCTCACTCATCGCTCGTTCAAACCCACATGTTCATCGCACCTACGCCTGTGAAGTCGGAGCTGCTGACATTTCTCCCTTGCTGAACTGAAGCCGGAAACCTCGCTGGTGATCCGTATCTCGCTACGGGATCACCCCTCTCCTATGGACACTGCTACTCCTAAACCTATCTAAGTGATAAGTACCCCGCAGGGGATTCTTGCTAACCAAATCTCCTACTGTCATCTACTGCAATTACCAAGACTATCTGTATCTATCTATTCACTATCATCTGCATAGACTGTTAGCTCTTGGGACTACCTTCAACTATCCTTGCACTAGGTTACTCTGTCTAAGTATACTCCATCTGTGTCCTCTTACCATCTGCACTATACTTGACATCAGAACCTATCTGCTTCACCATCACCTGCAACTCTCCTGATACTACTTCTAGTGCTCACCATATAATAGCCTGTCTCTCATCTATATATCCTCATATACTCTATCCCTCCATTAATCATCTATTAATATATATATAGTATATAACAGGCTGTACACGGTGATGAAGTCCTGAGAGTTGGATATGTTGTTCAACAGATTCTCTACAAGGCTACTGAGTGTAATAATTCTGCAGCTGTAAATCCATCCGCTAACAAAAACGCATGAACGTTACAGATTGAACGAGCCTTTAAAAAAAATATGGATTCAGCAGAATTATCCACTCATGTACTACAATTAAAACAGCAAGTAGATGCATTGATCCATGCGCTTACAGAGGTAAAAAATGACAATCAAACCTTGAGACAGCAGCTTGGCCGTCTCACACAGCCTTCTGCTGCTCAGCCCCGTGAGCCTAAGATAAACCCTCCTATAGTGTTTTCTGGTGATCGGAGCAAATTCCGTGAATTTAAAAATGCATGTCAATTGTTTTTTTTTTATTAAAACCTCTAACCGACACCACTGACCAAATTAAGGTTTGTACCATCATCTCCTATTTAACGGGTGAACCCCGGGCCTGGGCTGATGCTCTCTTTGAAAAGGATGATCCACTCCTTAATTCTTATCCCTTATTTCTAGCACAACTTGCTACTTTATATGAAGATCCCAACAAGCAGAGTACCGCTGACACCCAATTACGGGCCTTAAAACAAGGAAGGAGACCTGTTGAAGATTTCGTGGCGAATTTTAAAAGATGGTCCCCTGATTCAGGGTGGAACGACACATCTTTGCAAACGCAGTTTAGACTCGGCCTATCTGAGGCCGTTAAAGACGAGCTCGCCCGAGCGGATTTACATGGCACTCTAGAGGGACTGATCCAGACCAGTATCAATATTGACAGACGACTACGAGAAAGAAAGGCTGAGAAGATGGGCTCACCATTTTCCAGTCCTTCTCGGATGTTGCCTGCTGACCCTACCCCTATGGAAGTAGGAATGATACGTCCACCTCTGACCCTTTCTGAACGTGCCAGGAGGAAAACCGAACATCTTTGCATGTACTGCGCATCCCCGAATCATTTGGTAAACGACTGTCCTCTTGTCCGCAGAAAAGAGGGTGAGTGTTCAAATGTCTTGCTAGGGGGACACACAACTTCCTTTTCTAATCCTTATCTTTTTGTTCAATTAACATTGCAGTGGGACCAAACTAGGATCACCACCAAGGCTATGATTGACACAGGATCTTGTGGAAACTACATTGACATTTGTTTTGTCTCCCTTAATAAAATACCTATTGTTTCAAAACCCAAACCTGTCTCTGTTAGTTTTATTAACGGTACCCCTTTATCCTCTGGTCCTATCACCAGTCAGACACAGGCACTTCTTGTAACTGCTGACGAGTCTCATGTGGAGACCACCACCTTTGATGTATTAACTTCACCACATTTTCCAATCATTTTGGGACTTCCCTGGTTACACATACATCAACCAATCATTGATTGGAAAACAAGAACGTTAGCCTTCTCTTCTCACTATTGTGAGACGACGTGTAACCTCCCCACACATGATAGGATCCTGTCTGTACTGCCGGATGACATTATTCCTAAATGTTACCAAGATTTATCGGAGGTTTTACTTGAGAAAAACGCTCAAATGCTACCTCCTCATAGGGACTATGATTGTTGTATCGATCTGCTCCCTAATAGCAAGTTGCCTTACGGACATGTATATCCTCTCTCACAGGATGAACTCTCTCACCTTAAGGAGTATCTGGATGAAAACTTGGCAAAAGGATTTATCCGACCTTCTACTTCCTCCACTGCTGCTGGGCTCTTCTTCGTCCGCAATAAGGACTCTAGCCTTAGGCCTATCATTGATTTCAGACAATTAAATGCCATCACGATAAAGGATCGTTATCCTTTGCCTCTTATCCCTGAACTTATCGAACAGGTGCGTGGGGCTTCTTTCTTTTCAAAATTGGACCTAAAAGGGGCATACAATTTAATTCGAATCCGTAAAGGGGATGAATGGAAGACGGCATTCAGAACCAGATACGGACTGTTTAAGTACCTTGTAATGCCATTTGGGCTATGTAATGCCCCCGCAGCCTTCCAACGTTTTATAAACGAGATATTCCGAGACTTGCTTGATGTTTGTGTGGTAGTATATTTGGACGATATACTT
The DNA here is from genome assembly GCF_965119305.1 of Pelophylax lessonae. Taxonomy (NCBI): domain Eukaryota; kingdom Metazoa; phylum Chordata; class Amphibia; order Anura; family Ranidae; genus Pelophylax; species Pelophylax lessonae. The sequence goes on along the minus strand of NC_138771.1, from coordinate 338,042,581 downwards.
ATCTATTCTCATTCCTTACCTGAGCACATAAAACATGTGAGACTTGTGTTGTCAAGACTACTTGCACATAACTTATATGTTAAATCAAAGAAATGTTTGTTTCATAAAGAGGAGGTACTATTTCTAGGATATATTCTATCTAAAAGTGGAATCAAAATGGACATGAGCAAAATATCCTGCATTCTGGATTGGCCTGTGCCAACCACTCGCAAAGCATTACAAAGGTTCCTAGGATTCTCTAATTACTATAGGAAATTCATTAAAAACTTCTCTGCGATTGTGAAACCTCTCACACAACTTACAAGCATGAAGAGACCATTTAATTGGTCAAAAGAAGCAAATGGAGCTTTTTCTCTGCTGAAATCAAGCTTTACTACTGCCCCCATACTATGCCATCCAGACCCATCCCTTCAATACATCTTGGAGGTAGATGCGTCTAATATGGCAGTAGGAGCAGTTCTCTCACAACGACCAACAAACACCTCACCTCTTCACCTAGTTGCTTTCTTTTCAAAGTCATTAAGTAGCCCCGAGGTGAACTACCCAGTAGGTGAGAAGGAGTTATTAGCCATAAAACTGGCATTAGAGAATTGGAGACATCTACTTGAGGGCACTCAATTGCCAATTCTGATATATACTGATCACAAAAACCTCCAATACCTTCAGACTAATAGAACTCTTTCCCACCGGCAGGTACGGTGGTCGTTATTCTTTCTGAGATTTAATTTTTTAGTAACTTACACGCCCGCAGACAAAAATAAAAAAGCGGATGCACTCTCACGACTAGCCGAGAAAGATTGCACTGAGGTTCCCTCAGTTCCTAGAATACCACTTGAACGTATTATCGGAGTCGTTCGCTCACTGAAGGAGGAGATTTTGCACAGCATAGGGTTGGATTTACCTCCACCACAACTAACTACTGACGCAGAAGGCTTCCTCTACTACAACGATAAATTATACATACCCCCTACTATGCGAACCAAGATCTTAGAATTGTCGCATGATGTACCTATGGCAGGACATATGGGTATGACTAAAACTCTCAATCTACTCACTAGGCAATTTTGGTGGCCAGACATGAAGACAACCGTAAAAAAGTTTGTTTCATCTTGTGATTAGGGTTGAGCGGACACCTAGATGTCCGTGTTCGACGGGTTCGGCCGAACTTTAAAAAAAAGTCCGGGTCCATGTCCCGGACTTTTACCGAACTTTTCCCGGACAACGAACCCCATTGAAGTCAATGGGGACCCGAACTTTAAGGCACTAAAATGGCTCTAAAACACCAAAGGAAAGGACTAGAGTGCTGCAAATGGCAGCAAAACGTAATTAAGAGCATGGCAAGTGCTCTGCAAACAAATGTGGATAGGGAAATAACTTAAAACAACAAAAAAAAACAGAAAAATAAAACAATGTTCTTCTTCATCTCTGAAGGACGAGGCCCATATGGAGTAGTAGGGAGGTTGAGGTGGTGGTGGATGTGGCGGTGACATAGGCATGCACACAGGGTGTGCCGGGTGTGCCTGGGCACACCCTAATCACCTAGGGCACATAGCATTGCCAGTGAGGAGATGGGAAAGATCTCCCTTGGACCTGCTCTGCTCTATTTCTCTTTGCCTACAGGTACATGGCCCCGATACATTACTCTCCCTGCTGGCAAACACATGCATGTGTATTCCAACTTTGGGGTGCACACCTTAATGCAATAGGCTGCGCACACCTATGGGTGGTGTAGGTGGAAGCGGCGGTGGAGGAGGACCAGGGCCGGATTAAGAGCATCATGGGCTTGGTGCTGAGGATTTTGAAGGGCCTTAAGGGCCGTGCCTTGCCATGCACCCAGAGGAGGAAGGGTGCAGCCATGCATGCCTAATTCAACATGGGATGCTGTCTCTGAAGCCCATAAACACATCCATGCATCGGCAACTGTCCCTCCTTGTCCGGCCTTCGTGCTGTGTGGGGAGGTTCTGAGGGTGCTGCCTGGGGAAGCGAGCATAGAAGCCAGACTTCTGTGTTTACAAGTGACAGAAGAGTGGTAACAGTGAATATGGCCAACCCGGGGCCTATATAAAAGGTAGGGGCCTGGAGCTGCAGCTCCAATAGCCCCTACGTTAATCTGGCCCTGAGGAGGAGGACGAGGTAGCCAACACTGCTTCTTTTCACAAATTTTAAATGAGGGTACACCCCAAAAGAGTGAGAAAGAGCAAAAATGGAACAATGGGTGGGTAAAGTCGGTATCCATTGCTATTCTGCACAAGGTACGGAAAAGTCCCGTGGGATCCATGCCTGGTTCATTTTAATGAACGTGAGCTTGTCCACATTGTCTCTGGACAGGCGGCTGCGCTTGTCTGTTATAACGCCCCCAGCCGTGCTAAATACCCGTTCAGATAATACACTGGCTGCAGGGCACGCCAGCACCTCCAAGGTGTAAAGGGCAAGCTCAGGCCATGTGCCCAATTTGGAGACCCAGAAGTTGAAGGGGGCAAACCCCTCATTCACTACATGTAGGCGTATGCACACATACTGCTCCACCATGTTGGTAAAATACTGCCTCCTGCTAAGACGTTCCATCTGAGCTGCTGGTGCTGCTGTTTGTTGTGGCGTGCTGACAAAGCTTTTCCACATTTCGGCCATGCTAACCCTGCCTTCTGAGGTGCTAGCGGTGCCCTGGTTGCGTTGGCGACCTCCTCCTCCTCCTCCTCTGCCTTGTGCTTCCACTGCGGCCCCGCTGTCAGATGGGAATGCCAGCAGCATGGCGTCTACCAGCGTGCGCTTGTACTCGCGCATCTTGCGATCGCGCTCCAGTGAGTGAATTAAGGACGGTACGTTGTCCTTGTAACGGGGATCCAGCAGCGTGGCCACCCAGTAATAAGCACAAGTTAGAATGTGGGCAACTCGGCCGTCGTTGTGGAGACACTGCAGCATGTAATCACTCATGTGTGCCAGGCTGCCCAGAGGCAACGAAAGGCTGTCCTCTGTGGGAGGTGTATCGTCCGTGTCCTCTGTATCCCCCCAGCCACGCACCAGTGATGGCCATGAGCTGGCCTGGGTGCCACCCTGCTGTGAACATGGTTCCATCTCCTCCTCCAGCTCCTGCTCCTCCTCCTCATCCTCCAGAACTGTGCCCCTGCTGGACAATTGTGTCCCTGGCGTTTGTGTGTGCAGGAACCCACCCTCGGAGCCCCTTGCGAATGACTGCCCTGAAAGCCTTGGAAATGTTACCTCTTCATCCTCCTCCTCCTCCTCATCCTGTGCCACATCCTCTTCCATCATCGTCCCGAATTGTTTTTTCAAGGAGGCATAGAAGTGGGATAGTTAAGCTGAGAACGGCGTCATTGCCACTGGCCATGTTGGTGGAGTACTCAAAACAGCGCAACAAGGCACACAGGTCTCGCATGGAGGCCCAGTTATTGGTGGTGAAGTGGTGCTGTTCCGCAGAGCGACTCACGCGTGCGTGCTGCAGCTGAAACTCCACTATGGCCTGCTGCTGCTCGCACAGTCTTTCCAGCATGTGCAAGGTGGAGTTCCACCTTGTGGGCACGTCACATATGAGGCGGTGAGCGGGAAGGCCGAAGTTACGCTGCAGCGCTGCCAGGCGAGCAGCAGCAGGGTGAGAACGCCGAAAGTGCGCACAAACGGCCCGCACTTTCTGCAGCAGCTCTGACATATTGGGGTAGTTTTTAAGGAACCTCTGCACCACCAAATTCAGCACATGCGCCAGGCAAGGGATGTGCGTCAAACCGGCTAGGCCCAGAGCTGCTATGAGATTTCTCCAGTTATCGCACACCACCAGGCCGGGCTTGAGGCTCGCTGGCAGCAACCACTCATTTGTCTGCTGTTTCATGCTCCTCCACAACTCCTGGACGGAGTGTGGTTTGTCCCCCAAACAGGCAAGTTGTAAAACTGCCTGCTGTCGTTTACCCCTGGCCGTGCTAAAGTTGGTGGTGAAGGTGTTACGCTGTCCGGATGAGGAGGCGGTAGAGGATGAGGAAGCGGAGTAGGAGGAGTTAGGAACAGGAGGCAAACTGAAGCGCCCTGCAATCCTCGGTGGTGGAAGGACATGCGCCAAATTGCTATCCGCCTCAGGCCCATCCGCCACTGCATTTACCCAGTGTGCCGTTAGGGAGATATAACGCCCCTGACCGTGCTTACTGGTCCACGTATCGGTAGTTAGGTGGACCTTGGCACAGATGGCGTTGCGCAGTGCACACCTGATTTTTTCTCCCACTTGGTTGTGCAGGGAAGGGATGGCTTGCCTGGAAAAGTAGTGGCGGCTGGGCACGACGTACTGTGGGACAGCCACCGACATAAGGTTTTTAAAACTGTGCGTCTCCACCAGACGGAATGACAGCATTTCAAAGGCCAATAATTTTGAAATGCTGGCATTCAGGGCCAGGGATCGGGGGTGGGTAGGGGGGTACTTCCTCTTCCTCTGAAGTGTTTGGGAGATGGAAAGCTGAACGCTTCCACGGGACATTGTGGAGATGGTTGTTGGTGACCCAGGTGGTGGTGTTGCTGACAGATCGTCTGTTTGCGGGGTGGCAGGTGCCGGTATCACTACAGATGTGGCTGGAGCGGCCGAGACTGCAGCAGAAGAGGAAGCAGGATGAGCCAGAGACGTTTCTTGGTTTTGAAGGTGTGTACTCCACTGCAGCTCGTGCTTTGCACTTAGATGCCTGATCATGCAGGTTGTGCTCAGGTTGAGAAGGTTTATGCCTCGCTTCAAGCTCTGATTGCACAGGGTGCAAACCACTCGTGTCCTGTCATCAGCACATTTTCTAAAGAACTTCCACGCTAGAGAACTCCTTTGAGCTGACTTTGGTGTGCTCGTTCCCTTGCTGCGTTGGGCAGTAGCGGGCGTAGTGTCTAGGGCACGGCCGCTCCGCTTCTGCACCCTGCTCCCTCTTCTGCTGTGCTGGTGGCTCTGTGCGACCACCGCCTCTTCCTCCAAACTACTCAGGTCACCTGCATGACGTTCATTCCATGTGGGGTCGAGGACCTCATCGTCCTCCACATCATCTTCCACCCAGTCTTCACCCCTGCCCTCCTTGTCGGTCTCCACAATGCTGAACGCCGCAGCAGTTGGCACCTGCGTTTCGTCATCATCTGAGACGTGCTGCGATGATCCTTGCATGTACTCATCTTGATAAATAAGTGGTTGGGCATCGCTGCACTCAATCTCTTCCACTTCTGGGGCAGGGCTAGGTGGATGGCCCTGGGAAACCCTGCTGACAGAGTCATCAAAAAGAAGAAGAGACTGCTGTATGGCTTGGGGCTCAGACTGCTTGCCTGATTTGCAAGGGGGTGAGGTGAAAGACGGTTGGACATCGGCTGCAGGTGCCAACTGTGACCTTTCTGCAGTAGACTGGGTGGGAGACAATGTGAAGGAACTGGAGGCACTGTCAGCAGCAAACCAATCTACTATTGCCTCCACTTGTTCTGGCCTCATCACTTCTAGGGGCGTATGATGCCCTACCAAATACTGATGCAGGTTCTGTCGCCTACTCACACTTGAGGAAGGTGTTTCACTTGTGCGTGTAGGTGGCACAGATCGACCATGTCCTCTCCTTGCAACAGGAGCTCTACCAGCAGCACCACGACCCAGGCCACGGCCCTTATTTGACGGTCTCCTCATATTTCTGTAATTTAAGATCTTGCCCTAGAAAGGTTTTTATTGAATAGCGAAATAGGAAATATGATCAAAAAAAGTGTATGTATCTCGCACGTACACCACCACACTAGGCCCCAATTACTAATGTTTGTACCCCTAAAAGGATGGTTGAGCAGTAGGAGGAGGAGTATGGAACAGGCAGCACCCTCAAATCTTCAGAAGTATGAGATGAACCCCAAAAACTTGGAAAGGTGGATCTCACACGTACCGACACAGACTATCACGCAATTTAATTGATCCCCAAAGGTTTTAATTGAATAGCGGAATAGAAAATATGATCAAAAAGAAAGTATGTATCTCACACGTACACCACCACACTAGGCCCCAATTACTATTGTTTGTACCCCTAAAAGGATGGTTGAGCAGTAGGAGGAGGAGTATGGAACAGGCAGCACCCTCAAATCTTCAGAAGTATGAGATGAACCCCAAAAACTTGGAAAGGTGGATCTCACACGTACCGACACAGACTATCACGCAATTTAATTGATCCCCAAAGGTTTTAATTGAATAGCGGAATAGAAAATATGATCTAAAAGAAAGTGTATGTATCTCACACGTACACCACCACACTAGGCCCCAATTACTATTGTTTGTACCCCTAAAAGGATGGTTGAGCAGTAGGAGGAGGAGTATGGAACAGGCAGCACCCTCAAATCTTCAGAAGTATGAGATGAACCCCAAAAACTTGGAAAGGTGGATCTCACACGTACCGACACAGACTATCACGCAATTTAATTGATCCCCAAAGGTTTTAATTGAATAGCGGAATAGAAAATATGATCAAAAAGAAAGTGTATGTATCTCACACGTACACCACCACACTAGGCCCCAATTACTATTGTTTGTACCCCTAAAAGGATGGTTGAGGAGTAGGAGGAGGAGTATGGAACAGGCAGCACCCTCAAATCTTCAGAAGTATGAGATGAACCCCAAAAACTTGGAAAGGTGGATCTCACACGTACCGACACAGACTATCACGCAATTTAATTGATCCCCAAAGGTTTTAATTGAATAGCGGAATAGAAAATATGATCAAAAAGAAAGTGTATGTATCTCACACGTACACCACCACACTAGGCCCCAATTACTATTGTTTGTACCCCTAAAAGGATGGTTGAGCAGTAGGAGGAGGAGTATGCAACAGGCAGCACCCTCAAATCTTCAGAAGTATGAGATGAACCCCAAAAACTTGGAAAGGTGGATCTCACACGTACCGACACAGACTATCACGCAATTTAATTGATCCCCAAAGGTTTTAATTGAATAGCGGAATAGAAAATATGATCAAAAAGAAAGTGTATGTATCTCACACGTACACCACCACACTAGGCCCCAATTACTATTGTTTGTACCCCTAAAAGGATGGTTGAGCAGTAGGAGGAGGAGTATGGAACAGGCAGCACCCTCAAATCTTCAGAAGTATGAGATGAACCCCAAAAACTTGGAAAGGTGGATCTCAAAAGGAAACCGACACAGACTATCACGCAATTGAATTGATCCCCAAAGGTTTTAATTGAATAGCGGAATAGAAAATATGATCAAAAAGAAAGTGTATGTATCTCACACGTACACCACCACACTAGGCCCCAATTACTATTGTTTGTACCCCTAAAAGGATGGTTGAGCAGTAGGAGGAGGAGTATGGAACAGGCAGCACCCTCAAATCTTCAGAAGTATGAGATGAACCCCAAAAACTTGGAAAGGTGGATCTCACACCTACCGACACAGACTATCACGCAATTTAATTGATCCCCAAAGGTTTTAATTGAATAGCGGAATAGAAAATATGATCAAAAAGAAAGTGTATGTATCTCACACGTACACCACCACACTAGGCCCCAATTACTATTGTTTGTACCCCTAAAAGGATGGTTGAGGAGTAGGAGGAGGAGTATGGAACAGGCAGCACCCTCAAATCTTCAGAAGTATGAGATGAACCCCAAAAACTTGGAAAGGTGGATCTCACACATACCGACACAGACTATCACGCAATTTAATTGATCCCCAAAGGTTTTAATTGAATAGCGGAATAGAAAATATGATCAAAAAGAAAGTGTATGTATCTCACAAGTACACCACCACACTAGGCCCCAATTACTATTGTTTGTACCCCTAAAAGGATGGTTGAGCAGTAGGAGGAGGATTATGCAACAGGCAGCACCCTCAAATCTTCAGAAGTATGAGATGAACCCCAAAAACTTGGAAAGGTGGATCTCACACGTACCGACACAGACTATCACGCAATTTAATTGATCCCCAAAGGTTTTAATTGAATAGCGGAATAGAAAATATGATCAAAAAGAAAGTGTATGTATCTCACACGTACACCACCACACTAGGCCCCAATTACTATTGTTTGTACCCCTAAAAGGATGGTTGAGCAGTAGGAGGAGGAGTATGGAACAGGCAGCACCCTCAAATCTTCAGAAGTATGAGATGAACCCCAAAAACTTGGACAGGTGGATCTCAAAAGGAAACCGACACAGACTATCACGCAATTTAATTGATCCCCAAAGGTTTTAATTGAATAGCGGAATAGAAAATATGATCAAAAAGAAAGTGTATGTATCTCACACGTACACCACCACACTAGGCCCCAATTACTATTGTTTGTACCCCTAAAAGGATGGTTGAGGAGTAGGAGGAGGAGTATGGAACAGGCAGCACCCTCAAATCTTCAGAAGTATGAGATGAACCCCAAAAACTTGGAAAGGTGGATCTCACACGTACCGACACAGACTATCACGCAATTTAATTGATCCCCAAAGGTTTTAATTGAATAGCGGAATAGAAAATATGATCAAAAAGAAAGTGTATGTATCTCACACGTACACCACCACACTAGGCCCCAATTACTATTGTTTGTACCCCTAAAAGGATGGTTGAGGAGTAGGAGGAGGAGTATGGAACAGGCAGCACCCTCAAATCTTCAGAAGTATGAGATGAACCCCAAAAACTTGGAAAGGTGGATCTCACACGTACCGACACAGACTATCACGCAATTTAATTGATCCCCCAAAGGTTTTAATTGAATAGCGGAATAGAAAATATGATCAAAAAGAAAGTGTATGTATCTCACACGTACACCACCACACTAGGCCCCAATTACTATTGTTTGTACCCCTAAAAGGATGGTTGAGGAGTAGGAGGAGGAGTATGGAACAGGCAGCACCCTCAAATCTTCAGAAGTATGAGATGAACCCCAAAAACTTGGAAAGGTGGATCTCACACGTACCGACACAGACTATCACGCAATTTAATTGATCCCCAAAGGTTTTAAATGAATAGCGGAATAGAAAATATGATCAAAAAGAAAGTGTATGTATCTCACACGTACACCACCACACTAGGCCCCAATTACTATTGTTTGTACCCCTAAAAGGATGGTTGAGCAGTAGGAGGAGGAGTATGCAACAGGCAGCACCCTCAAATCTTCAGAAGTATGAGATGAACCCCAAAAACTTGGAAAGGTGGATCTCACACGTACCGACACAGACTATCACGCAATTTAATTGATCCCCAAAGGTTTTAATTGAATAGCGGAATAGAAAATATGATCAAAAATAAAGTGTATGTATCTCACACGTACACCACCACACTAGGCCCCAATTACTATTGTTTGTACCCCTAAAAGGATGGTTGAGCAGTAGGAGGAGGAGTATGGAACAGGCAGCACCCTCAAATCTTCAGAAGTATGAGATTGTGTTCACTGTACCCCACAAAGATTGTGTTCACTGCACCCCACAAAGATTGTGTTCACTGCACCTCAAAAAGGATTTTGTTCACTGCACCCCACAAAGATTGTGTTCACTGCACCCTAAAAGGATTTTGTTCACTGCACCCCAAAAAGATTGTGTTCACTGTACCCCCCAAAGATTGTGTTCACTGCACCCCACAAAGATTCTGTTCCCTGTACCCCACAAAGATTGTGTTCACTGCACCCCACAAAGGATTTTGTTCACTGCACCCCAAAAAGATTGTGTTCACTGTACCCCCCAAAGATTGTGTTCACTGCACTCCACAAAGGATTTTGTTCACTACACCCCAAAAAGATTGTGTTCACTGTACCCCCCAAAGATTGTGTTCACTGCACCCCACAAAGATTCTGTTCACTGTACCCCACAAAGATTGTGTTCACTGCACCCCACAAAGGATTTTGTTCACTGCACCCCAAAAATATTGTGTTCACTGCACCCCAAAAAGGATGTTGTTCACTGCACCCCAAAAAGGATTTTGTTCACTGCACCCCAAAAAGATTGTGTTCACTGCACCCCACAAAGGATTTTGTTCACTGCACCCCAAAAAGATTGTGTTCACTGTACCCCCCAAAGATTGTGTTCACTGCACCCCACAAAGGATTTTGTTCACTGCACCCCAAAAAGATTGTGTTCACTGTACCCCCCAAAGATTGTGTTCACTGCACCCCACAAAGATTCTGTTCACTGTACCCCACAAAGATTGTGTTCACTGCACCCCACAAAGGATTTTGATCACTGCACCCCAAAAAGATTGTGTTCACTGCACCCCAAAAAAGGATTTTGTTCACTGCACCCCAAAAAGGATGTTGTTCACTGCACCCCAAAAAGATTGTGTTCACTGCACCCCACAAAGATTGTGTTCACTGCACCCCACAAAGGATTTTGTTCACTGCACCCCAAAAAGATTGTGTTCACTGCACCCCAAAAAGGATTTTGTTCACTGCACCCAAAAAAGGATGTTGTTCACTGCACCCCAAAAAGGATTTTGTTCACTCCACCCCAAAAAGATTGTGTTCACTGCCCCCCAAAAAGATTTTGTTCACTGCACCCCAAAAAGGATTTTGTTCACTGCACTACAAAAAGATTGTGTTCACTGTACCCCCCAAAGATTGTGTTCACTGCACCCCACAAAGATTCTGTTCACTGTACCCCACAAAGATTGTGTTCACTGCACCCCACAAAGGATTTTGTTCACTGCACCCCAAAAAGGATTTTGTTCACTGCACCCCAAAAAGGATTTTGTTCACTGCACCCCAAAAAGATTGTGTTCACTGCACCCCAAAAATATTGTGTTCACTGCACCCCATAAAGATTGTGTTCACTGCACCCCACAAAGGATTTTGTTCACTGCACCCCAAAAAGATTGTGTTTACTGCACCCCAAAAAGGATTTTGTTCACTGCACCCCAAAAAGGATGTTGTTCACTGCACCCCAAAAAGGATTTTGTTCACTCCACCCCAAAAAGATTGTGTTCACTGCACCCCACAAAGATTGTGTTCACTGCACCCCAAAAAGGATTTTGTTCACTGCACCCCAAAAAGATTGTGTTCACTGCACCCCACAAAGATTGTGTTCACTGCACCCCAAAAAGGATGTTCACTGCACCCCAAAAAGATTGTGTTCACTGCACCCCACAAAGATTGTGTTCACTGCACCCCACAAAGGATTTTGTTCACTGCACCCCAAAAAGATTGTGTTCACTGCACCCCAAAAAGGATGTTGTTCACTGCACCCCAAAAAGATTTTGTTCACTGCACCCCAAAAAGGACGTTGTTCACTGCACCCCAAAAAGATTGTGTTCACTGCAGCCCAAAAAGATTGTGTTCACTGCACCCCACAAAGGATTTTGTTCACTGCACCCCAAAAAGGATTTTGTTCACTGCACCCCAAAAAGGATTTTGTTCACTGCACCCCAAAAAGATTGTGTTCACTGCACCCCAAAAAGATTGTGTTCACTGCACCCCATAAAGATTGTGTTCACTGCACCCCACAAAGGATTTTGTTCACTGCACCCCAAAAAGATTGTGTTCACTGCACCCCAAAAAGGATTTTGTTCACTGCACCCCAAAAAGGATGTTGTTCACTGCACCCCAAAAAGGATTTTGTTCACTCCACCCCAAAAAGATTGTGTTCACTGCACCCCACAAAGATTGTGTTCACTGCACCCCAAAAAGGATTTTGTTCACTGCACCCCAAAAAGATTGTGTTCACTGCACCCCACAAAGATTGTGTTCACTGCACCCAAAAAGGATGTTCACTGCACCCCAAAAAGATTGTGTTCACTGCACCCCACAAAGATTGTGTTCACTGCACCCCACAAAGGATTTTGTTCACTGCACCCCAAAAAGATTGTGTTCACTGCACCCCAAAAAGGATGTTGTTCACTGCACCCCAAAAAGATTTTGTTCACTGCACCCCAAAAAGGACGTTGTTCACTGCACCCCAAAAAGATTGTGTTCACTGTAGCCCAAAAAGATTGTGTTCACTGCAGCTCACACACAGAAAAATGGATGTGGATCACTGACACCTGCCTATCTCCTATCCCACACCACACAGCAATATCGATTGTAGTTTGTAGAACACAGTTTCCCTAAAATTCAGCAGCAGCCTCTCCCTAACAAGATTGAGAAGAGATCGTAGATCGGGACTAAGTGCAGACCCCACACAGCAATATCGATTGTAGTTTGTAGAACACTCTGACCCTAAAATTCAGCAGCAGCCTCTCCCTAACAGGATTGAGAAGAGATCGTAGATCAGGATTGAGTGCAGACCCCACCCCCCACACAGCAATATCGATTGTAGTTTGTAGAAGACACTGACCCTATAATTCAGCAGACTCTATCCCTAAAATGCCTACAACTCGCCCTGCCTAAACACTCCGACCTGTCCCTCAATTCTATCCGGACACAAATGTTTTTTTCCTGCCTGTCTTTCCTTAATCAGCAGCCAGCACGTTGATGTGTGCTCTGTCCCTGATCTAAGCAGCAGAATGAAGACGCTGCGGCTGCCTGGAACTTATAAAGACTTGGTCACATGCTTCAGACGGCCAATCACAGCTACTGAGACATTTGCAGGCATGGCTGGGATGGCTTAAGGCACACCAGTTAAACGATTGTTGATTGGCTGTTGAAAGCCCGCCATGAAAAGAGTGCCAAAGCATGCAAAACCCGGAAATAAAACGACCGAACACGGATTTTTACCCGAACATACAGTAAAGTGTCCGTGTCCGTGTTCGGGTACAAAAAATCCAATTATTCGGTACGAACACGAATAATACAGTCCGTGTTCACTCAACACTACTTGTGATATCTGTGCAAGGTCTAAAATTGACAACACGAAACCATCAGGATTACTTTGTAGTTTACCCCAGGTTCCGTGGGAAGTGGTATCCTTAGACTTCATAGTGGAACTACCACCTTCCAAAGGATTCAACACCATCTTGGTATCAGTGGACCATCTGACCAAGATGGCACATTTCACCCCTATCCGAAAACTACCTTCATCCAAACAAACAGCGGAATTACTTGTGAAACATGTCTTTAAGTTACATGGTATTCCAAAAACACTGCTGTCTGACCGTGGTTCACAATTCATCTCAAAGTTTTGGCTAGCTCTATGTCAGATACTGCGAATAGAGAGTAACCTTACTTCTCCCTACCACCCTCAGACCAACGGACAGACAGAGAGAGTTAACCAGTGCATTGAACAGTACCTGCGTTGCTATACTTCGTATCTACAGGACGATTGGGCAGATCTCCTCCCACTGGCGGAATTCGCCTATAACAACGCTACTCATAGCACTACTAAGCAAAGTCCGTTTTACCTGAATTATGGGTTTCATCCCACACTCCTTCCTCCACGTATCTTACCATCAAGTAATCCAGTAGCATCTGATTATCTTGACCCGATAAAGGATTCTCTGGGATTACTTAACAATACCATATCTCATGCTCATAGCCAACAAAAAAAATACTACGACCTCCGTAGGAAACCCTCTCCCCAATATGCCATTGGGGATCTTGTTTGGCTTTCTACAAAAAATCTGAGACTAAAGATCCCTAGTAAAAAACTTGGACCTCTATTTCTGGGACCTTTTCCAATAGAGAAGCTTATTGGAAAAGCTGCAGTACAACTCACATTGCCAGTAGACCTCAAGATACATCCTGTCTTCCATGTGTCTCTACTGAAGCCCCATGTTCCTAACCAAGGAATAAGGCCTACTATCTCACCTCCACCTCCTGTACAAGTGGAGGGTGGAGAAGAATTTGAGATAAAAGAAATTTTGGATTCCCGTTTCAATAGAAGAAGACTCCAGTATCTTGTACGATGGAAGAATTATGGGCCCCAAGATGACACCTGGCTGGATACCTCCGATATCAATGCCCCTAGACTGATTCGCAATTTCCACTCGAAATATCCGGAAAAACCAGTTCTAGAGGCCTTCCGGAGCCGGCCTTAAGGGGGGGGTACTGTAATGTTCCGGTACCTATGGTACCCTTGTTCCCATATTTCTCCTCTCTTTGCGTCCCATCTTGTATAACAAAAGACGCATACACCTTTAAGACCGGATAACATCACTGCCGAGCGCCGCTATGAGCGGCTATTTCAATCGCCGGTTTGCTCTCACTCATCGCTCGTTCAAACCCACATGTTCATCGCACCTACGCCTGTGAAGTCGGAGCTGCTGACATTTCTCCCTTGCTGAACTGAAGCCGGAAACCTTGCTGGTGATCCGTATCTCGCTACGGGATCACCCCTCTCCTATGGACACTGCTACTCCTAAACCTATCTAAGTGATAAGTACCCCGCAGGGGATTCTTGCTAACCAAATCTCCTACTGTCATCTACTGCAATTACCAAGACTATCTGTATCTATCTATTCACTATCATCTGCATAGACTGTTAGCTCTTGGGACTACCTTCAACTATCCTTGCACTAGGTTACTCTGTCTAAGTATACTCCATCTGTGTCCTCTTACCATCTGCACTATACTTGACATCAGAACCTATCTGCTTCACCATCACCTGCAACTCTCCTGATACTACTTCTAGTGCTCACCATATAATAGCCTGTCTCTCATCTATATATCCTCATATACTCTATCCCTCCATTAAACATCTATTAATATATATATAGTATATAACAGGCTGTACACGGTGATGAAGTCCTGAGAGTTGGATATGTTGTTCAACAGATTCTCTACAAGGCTACTGAGTGTAATAATTCTGCAGCTGTAAATCCATCCGCTAACAAAAACGCATGAACGTTACACCTCGGAGCCACTTGCGAATGACTGCCCTGAAAGCCTTGGAAATGTTACCTCTTCATCCTCCTCCTCCTCATCCTGTGCCACATCGCCCGAAATGTTTTTTGAAGGAGGCATAGAAGTGGGATAGTTAAGCTGACAACGGCGTCATCGGTACTGGCCATGTTGGTGGAGTACTCAAAACAGCGCAACAAGGCACACAGGTCTCGCATGGAGGCCCAGTTATTGGTGGTGAAGTGGTTCTGTTCCGCAGAGCGACTCACGCCTGCATGCTGCAGCTGAAACTCCACTATGGCATGCTGCAGCTGAAACTCCACTATGGCCTGCTGCTGCTCGCACAGTCTTTCCAGCATGTGCTAGATGGAGTTCCCCCTTGTGGGCACGTCACATATGAGGCAGTGAGCGGGAAGGCCGAAGTTATGCTGCAGCGCTGACAGGCGAGCAGCAACAGGGTGAGAATGCCGAAAGTGCGAACAAATGGCCCGCACTTTCTGCAGCAGCTCTGACATATCGGGGTAATTTTTAAGGAACCTCTGCACCACCAAATTCAGCACATGCGCCAGGCAAGGGATGTGCGTCAAACCGTCTAGGCCCAGAGCTGCTATGAGATTTTGCCCGTTATCGCACATCACCAGGCCGGGCTTGAGGTCTCGCTGGCAGCAACCACTCATTTGTCTGCTGTTCCATGCTCCTCCACAACTCCTGCGCGGTGTGTGGTTTTTCCCCCAAACAGGCAAGTTTTAAAACTGCCTGCTGTCGTTTACCCCTGGCTGTGCTGAAGTTGGTGGTGAAGGTGTTACACTGACCGGATGAGGAGGCGGTAGAGGATGAGGAAGCGGAGTAGGAGGAGTTAGGATCAGGAGGAAAACTGAAGCGCCCTGCAATCCTCGGTGGTGGAAGGACATGCGCCAAATTGCTATCCGCCTCAGGCCCATCTGCCACTGCATTTACCCAGTGTGCCGTTAGGGAGATATAACGCCCCTGACCGTGCTTACTGGTCCACGTATCGGTAGTTAGGTGGACCTTGGCACAGATGGCGTTGCGCAGTGCACACCTGATTTTTTCCCCCACTTGGTTGTGCAGGGAAGGGATGGCTTGCCTGGAAAAGTAGTGGCGGCTGGGCACGATGTACTGTGGGACAGCCACCGACATAAGGCTTTTAAAACTGTGCGTCTCCACCAGACGGAATGACAGCATTTCAAAGGCCAAGAATTTTGAAATGCTGGCATTCAGGGCCAGGGATCGGGGGTGGGTAGGGGGGTACTTCCTCTTCCTCTGAAGTGTTTGGGAGATGGAAAGCTGAACGCTTCCACGGGACATTGTGGAGATGGTTGGTGACCCAGGTGGTGGTGTTGCTGACTGATCGTCTGTTTGCAGATCGGCAGGTGCCGGTATCACTACAGAGGTGGATGAAGAGGCCGAGACTGCAGCAGAAGAGGAAGCAGGAGGAGCCAGAGACCTTTCTTCGTTTTGAAGGTTTCTACTCCACTGCAGCTCGTGCTTTGCACTTAGATGCCTGATCATGCAGGTTGTGCTCAGGTTGAGAAGGTTTATGCCTCGCTTCAGGCTCTGATTGCACAGGGTGCAAACCACTCGTGTCCTGTCATCAGCACATTTTCTGAAGAACTTCCACACTAGAGAACTCCTTTGAGCTGGCTTTGGTGCACTCGTTCCCTTGCTGCGTTGGGCAGTAGAAGGCGCAGTGTCTAGGGCACGGCTGCTCCACTTGTGCACCCTAATAATAGAAAGAGAAGGGTGACCAGCGCTATGCAAGTGTATAGATAATATGTAACAGACAGGTGTAAGCTGCCAGCAACAAAACCCAGAGGGGTTAAGATAATAGAAAGTGCAAAAGAAGTTGCCCCGGTGCTACCTCTAAGTGACACCTTGTCACTTTAAAATATATGTGCCATAGTGTGAATGATTGGAAAGACAGTGAATAAAAATAAATATAAATAAATAGTGCACATATAAAATTAAATAATCCTTTTGTGAACAAGGATATTTCTTTGTGACCACTGTGAGAAGGTGCTCGTGTGCAAGTTTCAAATGAATAAATGAGTTGAAAAGATGACATTTTTTATTCCAATCAATAAATAGATTAAATGAATTCAGTGCAATAAATAAACAAATTAAATCAATTCAGTGCAATAAAAGACAAATAAATAGTGCCACTGGATAGTGTGCCAGTGTAAAATTATAAAATTGCTTGTAGAAGGTGCCAGTGAGGCAAGTGAAAGGAAGAAAATCCCACTGTGAGAGAAATCAATGAATGAAGGTTGCATACACTAGCGTGGCCGCTAGATGTCGCAACTACAATACGACCTGTTTGGTAGTATTTGCTGGATTAGGTGAGCACAGTCATGAGGGTTCCTTCTCCACGGCGAACAAGTATTGCCAGTTGATGTCATGTAACATAAGAAAAAGGGGACCCCATTTGTGCAGTAAAATAAGCGGCAATTTGAAAAGAGTATAGACACACTCACGGTGTAGGCTGATAGCGATCAGTTGCGGTCTCCCGGGAAGCTTCCGCGTTCCACGGTCAGATGCTGTTGAAACCGGAAGTGACGTATGACGCAATGGACCCGTCCTCTGACGAAACGCGTAAGACCCCTTTTTCTTATGTTACATGACATCAACTGGCAATACTTGTTCGCCGTGGAGAAGGAACCCTCATGACTGTGCTCACCTAATCCAGCAAATACTACCAAACAGGTCGTATTGTAGTTGTGACATCTAGCGGCCACGCTAGTGTATGCAACCTTCATTCATTGATTTCTCTCACAGTGGGATTTTCTTCCTTTCACTTGCCTCACTGGCACCTTCTACAAGCAATATTATAATTTTACACGGGCACACTATCCAGTGGCACTATTTATTTGTCTTTTATTGCACTGAATTGATTTAATTTGTTTATTTATTGCACTGAATTCATTTAATCTATTTATTGATTGGAATAAAAAATGTCATCTTTTCAACTCATTTATTCATTTGAAACTTGCACACGAGCACCTTCTCACAGTGGTCACAAAGAAATATCCTTGTTCACAAAAGGATTATTTAATTTTATATGTGCACTATTTATTTATATTTATTTTTATTCACTGTCTTTCCAATCATTCACACTATGGCACATATATTTTAAAGTGACAAGGTGTCACTTAGAGGTAGCGCCGGGGCAACTTCTTTTCCACTTGTGCACCTTGCTCCCTCTTCTGCTGTGCTGGTGGCTCTGTGCGAAACCCTGCTGACAGAGTCATCAAAAAGAAGAAGAAGAGACTGCTGCATGACTTGAGGCTCAGACTGCTTGCCTGATTTGCAAGGGGGTGAGGTGAAAGACGGTTGGACATCGGCTGCAGGTGCCAACTCTGACCTTTCTGCAGTAGACTGGGTGGGAGACAATGTGAAGGAACTGGAGGCACTGTCAGCAGCAACCCAATCTACTATCATCTCTACTTGTTCTGGCCTCATCACTTCTAGAGGCGCATGATGCCCTACCAAATACTGCTGCAGGTTCTGTCGCCTACTCACACTTGAGGAAGGTGTTTCACTTGTGCGTGTAGCTGGCACAGATCGACCACGTCCTCTCCTTGCAACAGGAGCTCTACCAGCAGCACCACGACCCAGGCCACGGCCCCTATTTGACGGTCTCCTCATATTTCTGTAATTTATGATCTTGCCCTAGAAAGGTGTTTATTGAATAGCGGAACAAAACAACAACAGTATCGCATGGGTGTATCTCACAGTCAAATATGCAAACTATGCCGCAATTTAATTTTTTTTACCCCAAAAGGGTGTTTATTAAATAGCGGAATAGAAAAACAGTATACAAATACAACGGGTGTATCTCACAGTCAAATATGCAAAGTATGCCGCAAATTTAATTTTTTTCACCCCAAAAGGGTGTATATTGAATAGCGGAATAGAAAAAAGGATATAAAACGGTGTATCTCACATGTACAAACACAGACTAGGCCCCGATTACAATTTTTTGTACCCTAAAGGGAGGATGAGGATGAGGAAGAGGAGTAGGAGGAGTTTGGAACAGGAGGCAAACTGAAGCACCCTGCAATCCTCGGCGGTGGAAGGAGATGCGCCAAACAAATTTAAAAAGGTGTATCTCACACGTACCGATACAGACTATGCCGTAATTTAATTTTTTACACTCCAAAAGGGTGTATATTGAATAGCGGAATAGAAAAAATTTTATAAAACGGTGTAGCTCACACGTACCGATACAGACTATGCCGTAATTTAATTTTTTACACTCCAAAAGGGTGTATATTGAATAAGGGAATAGAAAACTTTT
The DNA here is from genome assembly GCF_965119305.1 of Pelophylax lessonae. Classification (NCBI taxonomy): domain Eukaryota; kingdom Metazoa; phylum Chordata; class Amphibia; order Anura; family Ranidae; genus Pelophylax; species Pelophylax lessonae. The sequence goes on along the minus strand of NC_138771.1, from coordinate 338,023,582 downwards.
TATAAAACGGAGTATCTCACACGTACAAACACAGACTAGGTCCCGATTACAATTTTTTGTACCCTAAAGGCAGGATGAGGATGAGGAGTAGGAGGAGTTCAGAACAGGAGGCAAACTGAAGCACCCTGCAATGCTCGGCGGTGGAAGTTGCGCCCAAAAAATTGGAAAGGTGTATCTCACACGTACCGATACAGACTATGCCGCAATTTAATTCTTTTTACCCCAAAGGGTGTAGATTGAATAGCGGAATAGAAAAAATTTTATAAAATGGTGTATCTCACACGTACAAACACAGACTAAGCCCCGATTACAATTTTTTGTACCCTATAGGCAGGATGAGGAGTAGGAGGAGTTCGGAACAAGCAGGAGGCAAACTGAAGCACCCTTCAATCCTCGGCGGTGAAAGATGCGCCCCAAAAGATTGGAAGGTGTATCTCACACGTACCGATACAGACTATGCCGCAATTTAATTCTTTTTACCCCAAAGGGTGTAGATTGAATAGCGGAATAGAAAATATGATATCAAAAGGTGTATCTATCTCACACGTACAGACCCAGACTAGGCCCGATTACTATTTTTTGTACCCTAAAGGCAGGATGAGGAGTAGGAGGAGTTTGGAACAGGAGGCAAACTGAAGCACCCTGCAATCCTCGGCGGTGGAAGATGCGCCCCAAAAATTTGGAAGGTGTATCTCACACGTACCGATACAGACTATGCCGCAATTTAATTCTTTTTACCCCAAGGGTGTAGATTGAATAGCGGAATAGAAAATATGATATCAAAAGGTGTATCTATATCACACGTACAGACCCAGACTAGGCCCCGATTACTATTTTTTGTACCCTAAAGGCATGATGAGGAGTAGGAGGAGTTCGGAACAGGCAGGAGGCAAACTGAAGCACCCTGCAATCCTCGGCGGTGGAAGATGCGCCCCAAAAATTGGAAAGGTGTATCTCACACGTACCGATACAGACTATGCCGCAATTTAATTATTTTTACCCCAAGGGTGTAGATTGAATAGCGGAATAGAAAATATGATATCAAAAGGTGTATATATCTCACACGTACAGACCCAGACTTGGCCCCGATTACTATTTTTTGTACCCTAAAGGCAGGATGAGGAGTAGGAGGAGTTCGGAACAGGCAGGAGGCAAACTGAAGCACCCTGCAATCCTCGGCGGTGGAAGATGCGCCCCAAAAATTGGAAAGGTGTATCTCACACGTACCGATACAGACTATGTCGCAATTTAATTATTTTTACCCCAAAGGGTGTAGATTGAATAGCGGAATAGAAAATATGATATAAAATTGGTGATTTTTCAATAGCACATGTGAACACAGCAGTGTCTTATGTCACAGTCAGCTCTGCAGCAGGCTATGAAGGGAAAAAAAATGAAAATTCCTCTTTAAGTTTGTAATTTTTAAATAGATTAGTACAGACTATACCACAATTTGTTTATTTTTTAACCCAAAAGGGTGTATATTGAATAGTGGAATAGAAAAAAGTGTATAAAATTAGCCTGGCCCTAATATGCTCAATAAGATCGTTCACTGCACCACCGCCCACACAGCAAAATCGATGTAGACTGACCCTGCCTAATCTCCAGCCTGGCCCTAATATGCTCAATAAGATCGTTCACTGCACAACCCCCCACACAGCAAAATCGATGTAGACTGTCCCTGCCTAATCTCTAGCCTGGCCCTAATATGCTCAATAAGATCGTTCACTTCACCACCCCCCACACAGCAAAATCGATGTAGACTGACCCTGCCTAATCTCCAGCCTGGCCCTAAAATGCTCTAATAACTTTCCCTGCCTGCACTCCGACCTGTCCCTGCATTCTTTTCGGACACCATTTTTCACAGAATCACTGTCTGTCCCTAATCAGCAGCCAGCACGTATGATGTGTGCTCTGTCCCTAAACTACAGCAGAATGACGCGGCACACTGGGGCTCTCGAACTTATAAAGACATGGTCACATGCTTCAGATGGCCAATCACAGCTACTAATACATTAGTAGGCATGGCTGGGATGGCTTAAGGCACACCAGTTAAACGCTTGTTGATTGGCTGTTGAAAGCCCGCCATTAAAAGCGCGCCATTACATACAAAACAGGAAATAAAATGACCGAACACGGATTTTAAACCCGAACATACAGTAAAGTTTTCGGGTCCGTGTTCGGGTAACAAAAATCCAATTATTCGGTACGAACACAAATAATACAGTCCGTGTTCGCTCAACACTAGTCATGAGAAGCTGCATAAAAATAACACAAAATGTGAACTAGAATGTGGGACATTACCGGGGAAGAGCATTTATTAAAGGTTGTGAAACACACACAATGTTCAAGCCAAGTCACACGCATTTTAAGTGTTAACTAAATCAGGACATGAGTTAATTAACAGGGCCCTAAAGAATTTAGAGGTCCAAAGCACACCATTTCCTTTGTAGGGAAACAAACACAAATTTACAGGAGGGTGGCTTGAGAAAGCTTAGAAATACTAACATGTCCAGTAATGCTCCCCAATACCACCTTGCAAACAAGAAGGTTAACCAATAGTGTTTCATTATCAACCTTCCTGTCACATGTAGCAAAGCTGCACTTGCTTTGACTACAACTTACATTATCACAGACACACATCATCCTAGCACACACAATACATGTGATAATCACATTTAATGTACTTACAGTCTAGTTCAGGGGAGCCGGACACAAATGTGGAGGAATGACCCTCCACCCCTGGAGTGGGGGAGGCTTGGGGAGACCCTTCATAGGGTGATGGTGTTGGAGATCCTAGAAACACAAAGACAAGAATACAATCATTGGACAACAGCTATTTTATTAAGGCACACAGAAAGTAGTCCCTAAACATTGAAGGTAGTAGTTACAGTGGACTGGGTAGGCAGCGGCCCCTCTTCCCCAGTCCTCCACAACAAACATCCTCAATGTCAGCTGCTACATAACCCCAATGGCAAAATATATATATTACAGCCCTTATATTTACCAGAACACATTGAACACACAAACACATGTAGAATACTTACTTCCCATTTGAGGAGAGCCGATGTCCTCATTGCTGAGGGACAATTCAGGCTGGTCCTGATCACCCACTTCCTCCTGGTCCTGGCCCGGGGCCACATTACTTGGCCCTGCCTGCTCAGGCTCCTCTCTTGCTGAAGCTACATCAACCACAAAAGAGAACAAAACCAAAAATCATTCCTCAAAGTGAGACCTAATACACAACACACCAGCACATTCACATTACTTACAGTCGGCCTGAGAAGGCTGAGCCTCCAGCTCCTCGTCACTTGTTTCTAAAAAAAACAACATCACCATTTGCACACTATTTTTGGACACAAATAGGCAGCAACCTCTCAACATGCTAGCACCATACTCAATGCCCCTACAATTCTACACATAGAAGTGCACTTACACCAATGAGATGCATTGATCATGTTTAGCGGATGCTAAAGTATGTTATTCTGCCCTTGATTGTACACATTGAGCATGTAAAGTTTCATTTAGGCAAATCTAGTAAATTAACCATGGACACATCTACACACTTTTTGAGTATTATACAATGACTTTAATTTGTCAATATTGCTTATACACCCTCCACTCCTGAGTAGTTTGCTGTTACCATGTTGCTCTAACACAGTTCAGCATGACATGTTCGATAACTACATACAAATACATAAGTTCAAACAAATGCAACAACATTATTAGTCTTGATCACTAACCCCCAAAAATTTGAGATTTTACATTTCTAATATTAAAAAGTTTCTGCTTACCATCAACAATTCTGAGCTGCTCTAGTGGCTCGCTCCCCGGGACGACATACTGCAGTGTGGCAGTCCTCCTCCCCTTCTTCACCAAAAACACCACCGTTTGTCGTCCGTCCGCTTTGGCTAGAAGCAGAAGATAAAGAAGAACCAAATAAAAGACCAATGTACATAGTATACAAAAAGGTTGTGAAGAGACACTTGATGGAGGTAGGAAAGTTAGGGGCCAAAGGGGGGGGGGGGATTGTTGCATACCTAAACACAGGCCCGCCTACCCAAAAATGTATCACATATCTGGTCACATGTAATGTATATCTTTACTTAATGGAGATTTGTTCCACTGCTTTTCGCAGCAGTCTGGGTGAGCGTCTCTTTGCGTCACTCGTTTGCGCCCGCTGCAAGTCCACAAAAAGGGCCCGGAACTTAAATCTCCGCCGCAGCCTCCTCCAGGCACGACACAGGATGCTGTGTTTTTGATGAAGATGGGTGTTGAGGTTATCATAACCCCAGAGGAGGAGGAGCTGTGGAAAGAGCAATGCATGTTTGAGTCAAACTATGTCCAAAAATTTAACAAATTCTAAGAACTTGGTAGATCGTCTTTTAGATATTGTAGAACAAAGAATCCCATTTCTGGTGATACATATACATCGATGTCCAAATCTAGCTCCATGACATAGGTTGACCCACACTGGTGATTACCTCAACATGATGTTGCCATTGTGTCAATTGTCCATTCAATACACACCTCAAAGTATCATAACAACATGTGGAGGCTTATACACATCACCATGGCTAGTGTTTGGGGAGGGGGGGGGCTGTTTTTTTAGCACATAGGCAGAAGGCACATTACTAATCTGACAAGCAGATCCTGTCCCCACCCCCCACAAAGAAAAGTCTACTAAGTACTTTAGTTATGTGTTACTTACCACAATACATACTCATTGACAGGAGGGAGGGACATTTGAAATGGTGAGGGCCTATGATAGGTGAACACACTTTTTTCAAGGAAAATTACAACATCGCAAAGTCTCATAGACACAGAGATGAGTAAAGCCTTTAGGGCACTTCCTTGGAAGAATGCCTATGTCCAAGATATGGACACGCTTATTTAGGTTATTGGTGACAGAGCGCCTAGAGATGTTAGGTTAGAGGGGAGCTCTGACATTCCCTGAGCACAACTTTTAGCCTATTTCTTACTTCTCAAAAGCTAGACAAACAAGAAAGGGCACAATCTCTATTGTTGTTGCTTTCGAAGATGTTTTATTTTTGAGATGTTTTATCATGTACATGCTAAAGTGACTCTTTACACATCTTGGAATATGTACGAATGGAATTTGTGGAATCACATGTTAGAGCTAACATCGAAGTCTCGACACAAACATATGTTATTGATCAAGCAAATGATGTGTTGACGCCCTTTTCACACTGGGATGACTTGTGTGATTACTTAGGCTGCCCATACACAATACAAATTGAATATAATTGGCATAACAAATTTGGATTAATTTAATGTGGCTGATTTAGCAACACAATCACAGTCAAATCACACATAATCCATTTTTGTGGTCCACAGCAGAATTGGATTGCATAGTGGTTCACAGCAGTGCCATCCGATTCCTGTTCGACCAGAAAAATCCCAAATCAATCGGTTCTGGGGGTGTTGTTAACTTGCAATGGACACCCCCATGGATTCACATATGGCAGTGTGAGATGCATGTGCTGGGAATGCGATCCATGAACACGCAGGCAACTCGCTTTGTTTTCACATCAGTATCAAGTGAACACACACTCATGTATTGCCTTTGTGGCCGATTTATTGAATGCAATCCTTTGAAGACATGTTCAGTCCAGATTTTAGTGATCACTCATTCTATCTCAGGTGAACAAATTAGCTGCTGTTTACACATCCATCTTATGATGGTAACTCTCAGCCAAACCAGTCTACCACCAGAGCTTGCAGTGTGTATGTATGTCTACCTCAAAATCTTTTTTCTCTTTATTTAGGGAATATCATGTTTATGATCTTGCATCTATGAAAAGGCGCAATCCATTTGTCTTTATCTAGACAGATTCCAAAACGTCTTAGCAATATGTAACTGATATTTGTTTGTAAAATGTTGAGTAAATGTAAAATCAAGCTATAATCCATCTACCTATCTATCTATCTATCTATCTATAGAGAGAGAGATAGAGATATATCTATATCGATATCGATATAGATATATATATAGAGAGATAGAGAGAGATATAGATGTGTATATATATCTGTATCTCTCTCTCTCTCTCTCTATATATATATATATATATATATATATATACATACATACACATATATATATATATATATAGATATAGATATAGATATAGATATATATATATAGAGATATATACTGTATATATAGATATATATAGATACACGCGACATAGCTATAAAGATGATGTCACTATAACATACAGGAAGTTTCTATAACAGGGGATTCACGTCTATTAGGCAGGAAGTGCACGCGTGGGAAAGTATCACTCAACCAAAAATTGCGTGCACACCCGCTAGATAGGCGACAGACCCCCCCCCCCCCCAGATGTCGCACATTCATGTTCGCACACACACACACCCCCTCCCCACCTTGCAGATGAACACCACAACATCGGCAGTATAGAGCGCTGGCGCCATGTTGCTCAGATTGCGGGAGGAACTGTACACATTCCGGAAACGTGTGCACCCAATAATAGTGTCATTTCCGGTTGAATTTAGAAATGTGAGAACGCTGTTTCTAATGTTAGTGAATTCCCGAACAAAAATAACTAGTGCCTAGACACAATCTGCATGTATAACAAACAAACATAGCAAAAAAATGGTAACATTCATTTGTGGAGACCAAAAGACATTTTTATTTATACACATGAACAATGTTTGGTAAAGACATTTGAAACATGCCCACCCACCACCATCAATGTTTATTACAAACAGGAGTCCATGTGAATGAAGAAAAAAGTGGCACTTCCAGACCCAGGAACTTGGAAACTTGAGTTTATTTCTTCAAATCATAGGTACAACATCAGACAAGACCACAAGACAGACTGGACAGCAGACGCGTTTCACACCTTGTGCTTATTCATTGCTGATTGCACACAGACAAGTGCCTCCTCTTTATGAGCCAGGTAGTATCACCTTCTCCAATCAAAAATGTAATTGCCGGGACACAAACACCTGGCTCTAACAAAGGGAGACTCAATCATCTGAGTGCTAGCAACACCCACACACATGCAATATGTATTCTCAATCGTTGTTCCGATATATAAAATTACAAATTCTTCCTACAATCTGCATGTGTGTGTGCAAATCCACAATGTTCAATATGTATGAACAGACAGATATACAAAAAAAGGTATGTAAAATCATTAATAGAAAAAAGAAAAAAGAAAGAATTCTTCCATAAATCACACAATACATAGCTGACAAATAAATGCATATATGTGGATACAATTAGAAAAGATAAAGAGGCACTCTAAACATAAAAAACTGTAAAAATAGGAAAATGACAAAGTCACTCCCTAAAGCATGAATGTCACAATAGAGCGCATCCTTTGTGTTGAAAGACTAGCTGAGCACTGAGAAGACTCACCCCCCCTCCTTTTTTTTCCTCACTTTTATGTTTGACACCCATATCACTGAAAGCCAACATTCATCTGGGAAAAAACCTTTTCTCTTCATGTGTATGTGTATAAAAAAGAGACAAACTTCAACCGATCACATATGAGAGTTTGCCATATTCTCATCTCGGACATGTGAATATTTTTGGAAATAGATACAATCAAAAAATAAATACTTGTAAACAGTGGAAGGAACTTCACAAAATGTTACAATTAAAAGGTGTATCTACGTAGCTCCAATAAATATTGGTCCACATACTTGATCCACAGTTATTAATCCTATCGGGAAGATAATAGTATATATATAAAGAATTATTATTATTAGACCCTGGTATAGGATAAACATATAGTCTGTACGTATATTTTATGCAGATATACTATTTATATATGTGTAAAAGCTGATCCCTGTTTGGTGCAAAATGAACAGATTGTCCGTGCAGATATTTTTTATGTTAATAGACAATCATATTATTTATATGAAGATAAAGGTACCTAAATTAGTAGGTTAACCCCCTATGGTTTGGAGAAAAATGGGCAGTTTGACCGTATATGTATGTTCCCCTAATGGACAAAAAACCCTATATGCAAAATGAAAAACCCCATAATCATAGGAAATAGGAGTAATCATGGGCCCAATCGAAACTCCAACCAAAGATGCTACAAACAGTCCCCAAGTAAGGGAAAATTTTGCGGATGGAAGATGGAGGCAGACTATGTTAATGAGGGACAGACACTTCATTCAAAATAGTGGGATACATCCCATTCAAAGTTCATTCCTTTCGGAATGCGGGTGTCTAGATGGAATATCCAGTACACCTCCCTTTTACATAGGCTCTTGAACAAATCACCTCCTCTACATGAAAGTTTAACCCTCTCTATTACCTGAACCTGTAAAGAACTAAAATCCCCATTATGTAAATTATTGATGTGTTTAGCTAAATTTGTGGATTTTTTAGTCCTAATTGCGCTCAGGTGTTCTCGGAATCTTTCTCGTAGTTTGCGGGTTGTGCGTCCAATGTATTGCATGCCGCACATCCCGCAAGTGATGATATATATGACATTGCTGGTGTTGCAATTGAAAAACCGTTTCAATTGAATACATTTGCCATTGGAAGTGGAAGTGACCGTTTGACCTCCAAAAATGTGGGGGCAACTGGAGCAATCATTGCCACCACATCTGTAGTTGCCCTTACAGTATAGCCATGTGGTTTGGGATTTGGCCGCTGGGCAAAAGAGACTGGGAGAAAGGGAGGCACCTATGGAACGTGCACGTCTAGGGATAACATTTATGCCATTTTCTAATATTTTCATCTGTATTTCATCCTCAAATAGAACTGGCAAATATTTATTTATTATATCCCTTACTTGATTGAAATCTTTGCTGAAAGTAGTAACAAGTACCGGTTTATCCATCTGTGCATCCGTGTTTTTGTTTCTATGTTTCTGAGTTTCAGAGAGAAGCTGTTGTCTGTTTTTACTATCTGCAATTTTCTTGGCCCGTTTAAGCATCCAGACAGGATAGCCTCTCTGTCTGAAACGCAGGAACAGATCATTGGACTCACGTTCATAGTCAGCATCTTCACTACATATACGGCGCAATCGGATAAATTGGCCGATTGGTATGCCTCTAATTGTGTGGATTGGATGATCGGATTGGGCCATAAGGAGAGTGTTCCCAGCTAGGGGCTTTCTATAAAGATTGGTCACTACTCGATTCTCCGAGGAGGTCAGAAGGACATCCAGGAAACATATTTGATATTTGTCCATACAACCAGTGAAAGACAAATTCTTTTCGTTGGAATTTAAATAATTCAAAAAAGAGTCTAAACATCCCATTTTTTTGTCGCAAATAAACAGTAAATCATCTATGTATCGAAAGAACAAAATAATATATTGTCTGAAAGGATTTCTATCTCCAAAGATGTGGGACCACTCCCACCAACCCATGAACAGGTTGGCGAGTGAGGGCGAAAACTTAGCGCCCATCGCAGCCCCACACCTCTGGAGATAGAAAGAGCCATCAAATGAAAAATAATTGTGTGACAACAAAAATTCCAAAACTTCCAAAATGTAGGCACGCTGAGTGGAGGACAGTGCGGAAAAATGTTCCAAATAAAAAGAGACCGCTGATATGGCAAGGTGATGCGGAATGCATGAATATAGGCTGACCACATCACAGGTGACCCACACATAATCCTGATCCCATACCACCTCCTGCATAATGGACAGTAAATGCTTAGTGTCCTTTAAAAAACTGGGTAATGACATAACTAGAGGCTGCAATTGGCCATCCAGCCACTCCCCCAGTTTCTCGTTTAGAGATCCTATGCCAGCCACAATAGGTCGGCCACGCAAGGGGTCAAGACCTTTGTGCATTTTTGGAAGATGGTGGAAAATCGGTATTATGGGATGTGTGGGTATTAAAGCCTCCGCTTCCCCAGTACTAAAAATGCCTAAATATGCACCCTTTTGAACTAAATTGTACAAGACACCTTTAAACGACAATGTGGGGTCACTAGATAGGGTTTTATGTCGATTACTACTCAGTAGTGTCAGATCTCTTTCTATACATCTCTGAAACCTGTCCATGCTGTCAGTGCGTGCATTAACTGGATAGAAATCTGATTTATTTTTGATATTCACTTTAACTATATCTTCATTGATTATTTCACCAATACGTCCAGCATCATCACTTTCTAGGGCCAAATCTGTTAAGTCCCTGAGACAACATGTTTCCTGAAATGAGAAACTATCTGGTGATTCTTCATGTGTTGGTCGTGAAATGTTAAATTCCTCAATGTCCCCTTCTTTGAAAAAATGTCTTTTTAAGGTGATGTTCCTGATGAACTTGTTAACATCCAATAAAGTCCCAAAGAGATCAAAATGCTCAGAGGGGCAAAACCCCAAACCTTTAGACAGAAGGGATGTTTCTCCTGGAGAGAAGGTGTGGTGTGACACATTAATCACATTTTTTACGATTTGCGTGTCTGGGGTCTCAGGGAGTATGCTCCTCCCCATCCACTTCCCAGATCTTCTCTTCTGACCCCCTCTCCTTGTTTTCTTCCACCCCTTCTGCGTCCCCCTTTGTGCCTTGGTCTCCCGTTTTTTGGGGGGGCTGGGGTACTAGTGCTTGAACCGGGTAGTCGATCTGACTGTTCCGCAGAGTTGTCAGACATGGTGACTGCCATAGTATCATTGAAATGCTCATTATCGGTGTCCGAAAAGCTAACTTGTTTTTTATTGTAATTACGTTGATGCTTATTCCATGATTTGTAGCTTTTCCATGTGTAGACATTATCTGTCTCATAATCACACTTATCCCTAAGCATTTTTTCTTTTTTACCAGATACTATATTTTTCTCTAGATGTGTCATCTTCTCATCCAACTTCTTGTCTAAATCAGTAAATTGTAACAATGTTTTCAAAGGTAAAAGGTCCTTTTGTATGTCCTGTATTTCTTTTTGTAATTTCTCGATTTCTTGGTTTTTGGACTCCACAATAATGCCCATTAATGTGCGCGAGCATAAGGATAGAGCATCTGTCCACTCAACTTTTAAGTCATCATTAAAAAGGTCAAAAGTGAGAAACTTCTTTATGCGGAGACCGCGAGGAATGCGTCCCAAGCTCAAATATTCAGACAGTGTTGTTTTATCCCAGTAGGCTCGCATCTCTTTTTCAAGGTTGCGTTCCAATTTATGGAAAAATCTTAAAGTGCCCACATCATCCTCATTGTTGGTATAGAGAGTGTCCTGTAGGTTGGCTCTCAGTGGGTTGTCATTGGGGGTACGAAAGGTGCAGCTAGTATATTCCTGAGTGTCTTGCGTGTTCATGATGTTGGACAAAAATGTAACATATAATCCAATGGATATGTAGATAAAGTGTTTCTCTGCCACAGTATATAAATGGTATGCCGTTGCTCGGTTCTAAGAGTGTATATTGACACGTGAATATCACCAAAGTTCAGTGAATTGGTAGTGTAGATTGAATATAAAATATTCAGAAAAGACAGTTCTTAATACACTCACTGTTAGACGTCTAACATCAGTGGATCCAAGCTGTTGCTGAGCTGGTGAAAAACGGAAAGTCCAGGAAACCAAAAAGAAACAAATCACCGCTCTGAAAACAATCAGCTGAGCCAGATGGATCCCGAGCAGCTGTGGCAGTCCTGTAGGAATGGGTGCTCACCAAGGTCCGTGACCTGAGGAATCCATGTGAATGAAGAAGAAAGTGGCACTTCCAGACCCAGGAACTTGGAAACTTGAGTTTATTTCTTCAAATCATAGGTACAACATCAGACAAGACCACAAGACAGACTGGACAGCAGACGCGTTTCACACCTTGTGCTTATTCATTGCTGATTGCACACAGACAAGTGCCTCCTCTTTATGAGCCAGGTAGTATCACCTTCTCCAATCAAAAGTGTAATTGCCGGGACACAAACACCTGGCTCTAACAAAGGGAGACTCAATCATCTGAGTGCTAGCAACACCCACACACATGCAATATGTATTTTCAATCGTTGTTCCGATATTACAAACAGGATACACAGCTCAAACACTTAACATGACATTTTTTGGGCACAGTCTCCACAGTATCCCAGTGAAACAACACAAATTGAAAAAATTTGCCAACATGAACTTTGTACAACATTTATACCATATACATCGACAAAGATCCAATAATATTCAGATACATGTGCAGATTGACTAAACAATACACAATTATGTTAAAACCAATAAATACTTACAGAGAGCCAAGTGGGCTATGTGTCTTTAGACATAACAGACAACACAGCCAAATCCCACCTCCCACCTAAAAATAACAAAGGCCCCCAAATCTTAAACATAAAGCATGTCCCACGCACAATATATTGGACCTGTTGCCAGGCCAAATCTTATCTCATGTCTGAGTGGTTTTAATATAATCAAGTAAAAAACACACCCAGTAATGGTAACGCCCAGGAGAAAAATTAACTGTGTGTGTCCTGTGCATATATTGGAGCATGCCCAGTTGAATAAAAAAGGGAAATAGAAATCTAGAGAGAGAGAGAGGCCTAAACAAACCAAATACATATATGTATGTGTGTATGTATGTGTATATATGTGAAATGACAAATGTTTTTTTAGGGTTTACTTAACATTATTTATAATGATTATATACAGGTATACATATATATATATATATATATATATATATATATATATATATATATATATATACACAATTACATGATATATACATATATATATATATATATATATATATATATATATATATGAGAGAGAGAGAAATATATTTTTAAATAAAATTTGGAACACACATTTTGGGTTTAAAATTATTTGGGGGGGGGGGTTGGCTGGCATTTATTTGTGAGTTCAGATTGTTGTTTGAATGAAGAAGAATTGAACATATAGCTAAAGCCTCGTACACGTGCACCAATTGTTGGCCGTGAATTTTCGGCCAACATCCGATCAGCCGATTGTCGGCTTGTTAGTATGATGCTTCCGACAACCGACTGCGACTTTTCGGCCGAACAAAATCTGGTGTGCATGCTATAAAATTTTTGTTGGCCGTCACCAGAACGGCCTATTGTTCTTCAGTCAGTACAGATTTCGGCAGACAAAAATGTGATGAGCAAGACTGGGCATGCTCAGAGAAGAAAAAACACACGAAAAGTAAACCAGAACATGATATCACTTCTGCAGTTGGTTGTTGTTGGCCGACAAAATTTGTGTGCACATTTCAACCAACACAACAACACTGGACAAAAGACGGCCGATCGGTCGGCCAACAATCGTTGAATGTGTACGAGGCTATAGCAAAAAATCAGGCTCAGCACTCATAAGCATCCTTAGGCTATTTTCACATCTTGGTGTTGCTATTACAGGCGTTTTTTATGGGCGTTTTTGCAGGCGTTTTACAGGCATTTTTGTGCAGGCATTTTTAGATTGAAGAGAAAAAAAACGCCCACAACGCCTACATGTGAACGTAGCCCGTTTTGGGGCGATTTTGGGGAGTTTGTCTGCTATGGGATCAGCTCTCAAAATGCCCAACAAGACTAATCCTATTCATTTCAATGGTCCCTGTTCACATCTGAGCATTTTGACGCCGTGAGCAAAACGCCCAACGCTCAAAAAAGTGCATGAGCTTCTTTTTGGGCAGATTACACACGTTTCCCATTGGTCTCTATTCAATCTAAAAACGCCTGCACAAAAAACGCATGTAAAACGCCTGTGAAACGCCTGCTATAAAGACCATAAAAACGCCTGGAAAAAAGCCCATAAAAAGGTCCGTAATAACAACGCTGAGATGTGAACATAGGCTAATAAGTGTGGAGTTGCAAGGACTGAGAAATAGCACAATGATTAGGGAGTCTGCCTTCCTGCTGTAGGTTTGTGAGTTTGAATCCAGAATGAGCCCTCTGTATGGGCAACAATTGGAGGTTTTCCAACCCTCCAAATGTTTGCATCAATACTTTTGCTATTGTTTGACATAGCCATGTGTATCACCAAACTCTTAATATAAAGACATTAACTAAATACAAAAGGTGCCACATAAAGTCAATATCTAGCAATATTGAGAGATAGAGCTATATTTGTTCCTTTTCCATACTTTGCTAATTAGCCAAGTATGGGGATATACCTGCAGTAAAATGTGTACTAAAATGCAAAAGCTTGGCCATACCCATATGGAAGAAATATGTATTTCCAATATATGTAGAGACCAAAATATTGAAAAATATATTTAATATGGCCCAAATTGTAGCACTTCAAAACGATTTCCTATATATTTGGTATAAAAAAAAAATCTTTAAAATACATTTTTAATATATTTTTCTTCCATGTGGGTATGTGTTTCCCAATTAAATATTTTGTGGGATACCCTAGATAATGTGGAGGTTCGATGTAAAATTGTTCTAGTGAAATATGATTGAGCAGGAAAGGTGTCTAGAACGTGGTAATGTGATGGTGTTTACTAAGGAATAAACTATGTGAATGTTTTTCTAATCCGCCAGTTCTTTCCATTTTACATGGGCGATACAGCGGATTTTTTCGTTTGCATCCAACAACCAGCGTGCTTGAGTTTGGTAAAGCGAAACTTTTGGAGCTTAGTTGGCGTTGCGCATTCGCACATGAGCTCTCTTGCAGCTCGGGACTTGAGGAGCTATTTTTACTTTTTACACTTTTGCAGAAATCTCTCTTTCTAGGTCAGTTTTTGACACAGTTTAAAAGCTATTCATCTCCAAATGAACTCCCACACCTTCCACAGTGATTTGGGATTTTTGGGGGTACTCAAAAACATTTGGCAAAACATTAGTGTAGCTTTTAGCTAACCTGTTTTTAAGTTGCGCCCTGACATTGTAGCATCTTAATGAATCTAACACTAGACGTTATTGGCCGCCCGCCGTACTTTGAATACCGATTTCATACGTTCAGATTCGCCAATTCGACAAAATCCCGGCGTTAGACAAATAGCGGTACTATGAATTAGGCCCAATTTCTCTGGGGTATCCAAACGTAGCAGCGAGATGTAACAGTATGAAAATCGTTGCCTTAGTCGTTGGCTGGGTAACAGGAATGACCTCAGGCCACTTGGAATGGGCATCAATAATGATCAAAAAGGTGTGTCCTCTGAGCGGGCCTGCAAAGTCCAAGTGTAGGCGAAACCAGGGAACCGTGGGCCAAGTTTAGGGCTGGACGCACCCTCGAGAAGGGTCTCTTGCAGTTTGTGCACATCCAGCACACGCATTCACATATGTCGTGATATCTGAGTCGAAGTTCGACCACCACACATAGCCTCGGGCCTTTTGTTTCATACGTGTGCCCCCGGGATGACCAGTATGTAGCAAGCCCAGAATGTGTCTCCAGAGGGTCTGTGGAACAATCACTCGGTCTCCCCATAAAACACAGTTGCCAGCCACTGTTAATTCCAGATGCCTACAGAAGTAAGGTTCATAATCCTGTGTGACAGTTGCAGGCCAACCGTACCGTACCCAGGAGAGTATTGTCTTAAGGAAGGTATCCTTGGCTGTATGGGCTGCTACTTCCCCGGAAGACAGAAAGGACAGGCTGGTGTAACGACAACTCTTGACAGGTGGAGAAGAGTCTGTTAATGTCCTTGTCAGACGGGACATGGCGTCCGCATTAGCATTGGCATCATGGCTGCGATACTGGATTTTGTAGCTATATGCTCCCAAGAATAGGGCATAGCGTTGAAGATGGGCCGCAGTCGTCTGGGAGATGCCTTTGTCAGGGCTAAAGATCTGAAGGAGTGGTTTATGATCAGTCAGTATGGTGAATTCCCTACCATACAGGTAAAGATGAAACTTCTTAATTGCCCATATGAGCGCCAGAGCCTCTTTGTCAATGTGAGAGTAATTGCTTTCTGCTTTTGTCAAGGACCTGAAGGCGAATGCCACAGGTTTCTCTGACCCATCTGGTAAAACGTGAGATAGTACAGCCCCTAGACCATAGGGTGAGGCATCACAAGCCAAGGTGAGAGGCCTTTGGAGGTCATAGTGCACGAGCATGCGTGACGCCAACAGCTTTCGCTTAGAAACTTCAAAAGCACGTTGGCATGCAGCCGACCAGTTCCATCTGGAGTGTTTGTCCAAAAGCTTGTTTAATGGAAACAAAGTGTATGCTAGATCCGGCAGGAATTTGTGGTAATAGTTCAGCAAGCCCAGGTATGATCGCAGCTGTTGGACATTGGTTGGGGCCGGAGCTTTTACTAAAGCATCAACTTTGGCTTCCGTGCTGTGTATACCCTCTGCATCCACAAGGTGGCCACAAAACTCCAATTTAGGTACAATGAATTGGCATTTCGCTAAGTTCACTTTTAGACCCTGCTCTTGGAGTCTCGCCAACACAAGCTCCACGTTACGCTTGTGTTCCTGGTCCGTCAGGCCCGTGATGAGCATGTCATCTAACAGGCACTGTGTGAAAGGAATGTCCACCAAAATCTCATCCATTTTGCGTTGCCAAATGGCTGGGGCGGAGGCTACCCCAAACACCATCCGATTGTATTCATACAGTCCCTTGTGAATGTTGATGGTTAGAAACTTGCGGGACAAAGGGTGGACCTCAAACTGTAAATAAGCTTGCCTGAGATCAAGCTTGGTGAACTTTTGACCTCCTGCAAGAGAGGCAAAAATGTCATCTACTCTGGGTAGGGGATACTGGTCTACCTCCAGTTGAGAATTTAGTGCCATGCGGAAATCGCCACAAATGCGTAAGTCCCCATTCGCTTTCTTTACTGGTACAACTGGCGATGCCCACTCGCTGTGCTCTACCTTTGAGATGACACCTTGTTCCTCCAGCCGGCTTAGTTCAGCTTCCACACCTGCTCGCAGTGCGAAAGGTACCGTCCGAGCTTTGAAGAACCTAGGCTGGGCGTTGGGTTTCAGCCTGAGTCTCACACAGTCATGTTTTATTTCTCCCAAATGGTTATCAAAGACTTGTGGGAATTTTGTGGGATTCCACCCATCCCTCGTTATCTCTTGATGGGATGGTCATGGTGTTGCAGGGGTTTATGGCGATGTCTGGCATGCCAAAGTGAGCAATCCAGTCTCTCCCAAAGAGAGGGGGTCCCCCATGTTCTAGGATATACAATGGCATTCTCTTCATCTGACCCTTGTAGGATACCTGTACTTTCACGTAACCCAGTGGGTGGAGTATCTGCTTTGAGTATGTCTGCAGTTTGATTGGTGTTGGACAGACAGTTGTTCGGATCAGAAGTTTTCTCCATTGTTTCTGGGTGATAACTGAAACTGCTGCTCCTGTGTCTACATCCATCTTAAGTTTCTTTCCTTCCACGGTTACCTCTACAGTCATTGCTGAGGGTGCTGAATGCATATGATGTATGTCTAATCTGTGGAGCACTTCCTCATCCTCTGATTCCGATGACGATGTATATCTTCCCACCATATATGCCTTTGTCTTGGTGTTCAGAGGTTGTTTATTTAGCGCCTTCTTACTACGGCAGACTCGTTTCAGATTGCCTGCCTTACCACAATTATGACAGAACTGATCCTTAAACCGGCAGACTTTGTGATCATGGTCTGTATTCCCACAACGGTAGCAAGCTGACTCCCGGCTTGGTGAGGGTCTAGATTTACAGTTAGCTGCAGTTTGCTTGACTGCTGTTCTGAAAACTTCTTCTTTAACCTCTTCCCGTCTGCTCTGGGGGTTCAAAGCCTCTGTATCTTTCACAGCCATTTCCATCACTGAAGCTATCTCAATTTCCTTTGTAAGGGTAAGGTCTTTCTCTGTTAACAGTCTCTTTTGGCTAGACTCACTATTTAGTACCATGACAAACTTATCCCTCAGTGCAGTCAGTAAATACTCCCCAAAAGAACAGGTTGAGGCCTGCGAAGGGCGAGCACATAAGCCTTAATATCTTCACCCGATTGTTGCTGCCTCTGATAGAACCTGAATCTCTCTGCAATCTCTAGTGGATTAGGCTGGAAGTGATTTCCTAACAGTGTCAGGAGCTCTGCCAAAGTCTTAGTTGCTGGTTTTTCAGGGAAAAGGAGATCCCTAAGAGTGTCATATGTCCTAGCACAAACCACTGTCAGAAATACTGCTACTTGCCTGTCTCCTGGGATGGCATTTGCACAGAAATACTGTTCTAGTCTCTCAACCCAGGAAATCCACAATGTCTGTTCTCCATCAAATTCACTTAATGTCCCGATCAATGACATTTTCCTGCTGGGCTCTGTGGTTGTTTGTATCCAGCTGACAATCCAGAGTTTTTTTTTTTTTTTCTTTTCTCACACGGATAGTAGCCTTGTAAATCCCATCCTTGTCGCCACTGTTATATTCTCCGTGTTGTGAGAGACACAGGGCTCTGGTCTGGAACAACGGATGTTTATTCAGTACTCACTGTACACTACAACAGGCATTACAAGACAGCTCTGTATATCAATGCATCCCTTACATGTCTCTAAGATGGCCACTCTGCCCCTTGACCCTTGTCATCACTCCTGGGTGGAGCCAGCCTTAAAGTGACAGTACATGTGAAACCCTTCAGGTATAACATATACACAGTATCTCATAAAAGTGAGTACACCCCTCACATTTTTGTAAATATTTTATTATATATTTTCATGTGACAACACTGAAGAAATTACACTTTGCTACATTGTAAAGTTGTGAGTGTACAGCTTTTATAACAGTGTAGATTTGCTGTCTCTTTAAAATAACTCAACACACAACCATTAATGACTAAACTGCTGGCAACAAAAAGGAGTACATGTCCAAATTGGGCCCAATTAGCCAATTTCCCTCCAAGGTGTATTGTGACTAGTTAGTGGTACAAGGTGTCAGGTGTGAATGGGGAAGGAGGTGTGTTAAATTTGGTGTTATTTCTCTCACTCTCTCATACTGGTCATGCTTTGGATCGGAACAATGCCGATAGAGTTATATCCGTCCCTGGCCTAATTTTTAAGAGTAATGCATGTGTGCACACAGAGAAATGCTGACACTGACACAGTCAGGGTGAAACAGTTCTGCTTTATTGCTTCCAGTTTTTCAGCTTATAAAGCCCTTACAGAACATTTACAGGAAATGTCTTGTAGGCATGGCATTAAGTATAGACAGTTAAATTATAATCTTATTTGATTGGATGTATCTATGTGCATATAACTTTCTTCCAGGATATGACCATCTTCTGTCCTAGGTGTGTGTCTCACTGAAGGCGCCATCTTGGAAATCATCTGTTCTTCTTATTTTCTTATTGCTTCGATTTATTGGAGAAAAGTTATGTGGCAATTATGTTTGAGCAAGGAAAGTATTTCATATAAGTAAATAGCATAAAAGCATATTAGCATAATAGCACTATAGCATAAAATACCATAAATGGGTATAAATGGTTTATAAGCTTGTATATAATACTGTAGAAATAGGCATTTTACTAAACCATCAATTACATCCATTACAGATTCCCCCCTTAAAATGTCTATTTCATCCTGTCCCTATTGATCCTAGCACATCTGTCCTCATGCGCCTTGGAACTCTTTTGCGCCGCACTTTAGACGAGTGATTGCTAATCAATCACCCCACTTGCCACGGTCTTTGCGCATGGGAAGTCAGATGCTCTCCCTATGGCCCTACAGGTCGCTGGCAGAGGTAGGGAATGTCTGCAATGGTGTATATGGTTTTCTATAGTCTTCTTCCTCGAGTTCTATATCTTGGCTCACGAATGTGGGTGTAGTTTGGTCTATTGCTTTCTCCATTAACTTCCTCAAGCAGGGGAGTACACAGCAAACCACTAAAGCAAGGAGTATTAGAATGATCAACACAGTCACTCCTATCTGTGCCAAGACTTTCTGCCACTCACTCATCTAATTAAAATATTGATTCCATGGGTCTGCGACACCTGAATTTTTCTTCAGTTCAACTGATAGGTTCTCTAACTTCTTAAGAGCTAATGTGATCTTACCATTCGGTCCAGTATTGTTCGGGATATAGGTACAACAGGTGCTGGTCTTATCTATCATGGTACAGACTCCTCCTTTTTCTGCTAACATCATATCCAGAGCCATCCGGTTCTGGAAGGTCATTTGGGATGTGGTTTCTAATTGTTTAGCTATCCCTTGGAATGCATCCTTGGTGTAGTTGACAAACCTTTGTTGGTTATATATATTTTATCCAATCTACATTCTTATTGACAGTTATTATGGGGAATTAGGGATTCAAGACCGGCCTTGACCTGGTCTCGAGCCTTGTATTCGTCGGGGACCCCCATTGGAACTTCAATGGCATCTATATATACATGAGGATCAAAACTTCCAAGGAGAGCTTCCCGTTTCATCCTTTTACCTGGGGTCAGACCGATATGCGCGTCATGAGCACTTTCTGTCAGGATGTGCAAAGGCATGATAGCCTTTGCAAGGGCACACTCTCCTCTCCACTCTCCCTCTAGCCTCTAAGGATTGGATCTGGTTTTGCACCAAGTTAGTTGAAACATAACTGTAAGAGGCACAGTAACCTTTTGGGAAGGTCCCCAATTTTCTACCCTTTCCTGTGTAGCGGACATAACAGGTGTAATTCCCAGGATATATTGTGATAACTTCTTTAGGCTTTGGGTCCCTGGTATTGATCGGGTATTCTGCCTTCCATTTCTCACACGCTGAATAATCAGTGGAAGTGTTAGTAAAGAGGCTTAGGAAACACTCCTCTGTTTCTTCAGGTATGTTCAATGGGACTGTACCTAAGTGTGGTCTAGCACTGCCACAGACATAACAATTGGTTCTATTGTGCTTACCAGCACTGTACCTCATCCACTCTAGCCAGAGATTGGCTTCTGTGAAACCAGTTTCAGCTGCCCTTGTATCCTCAACGGTAGGATCTGCCATCTCACCCCTATCAGAGGGACTAGGATTCCGTATATTTAGAACAAGTGTCATGCTAGGCCCTGGTTTATGTAGGGTGAGACGGGTCAACAAGGGCTCTCGTCAGCTATCCTTACTATCATAAGCTGGTTGGGGTTGGCATCCCCAGGGTTTCCCTGTGTTCCAAGTTGCTTCTCCCCAATAGGCACAATTCTTTCCCCATGACCCCTTGGTAACACAAATATATCCTTCCCCATGTCCTGTCTTATACCATTCTGATCTGCGATTGAGTTCGGGGCATTGGAGTATTTTACATGCATGAAAATCAAACGTGGCTACATGGGTATCAGAAGAATTATACCAGAAAGTGATCTTTCCATTATTTTCAGTAATGGCTGCTTTTTGCGCCTTAGTTGTTCCCAACAAGAAAAGGATATATAGAATCATGCTTCGTCCTCATCCGCCCCCTTAGGTACAGGGGCTTTCTTACAATGGGAGGCGTGTATCCAGGTGTTCTTTCCAGCCACCTTCACTGATGTGGCAGTTACTAGGAGGACTTGGAAGGGACCATCGAATCTTGGCTCAAGGGAGTGTTTTCGTACAAATTTCTTTATATAGACCCAGTCGCTGGGGACCAGCTTGTGTGTTCCTGTATCTAGTTCAGGATCTGGAATGGAAGAAAACACTCTCGCACGGATACGGGTTAATTCACGAGACAATGCAATCACATAATCAGCCAATACGTCAGATTGAAGTTGTAACTGTTGCGGATAATAACATCCTAGTCTAGGGGCTGACCCAAACAGTATCTCATAGGGTGATAAACCATGGCTCCCTCTGGGAGTGTATCTGACACTAAACAAAGCAATAGGTAAACTGTCTGGCCAACTCATTCCTGTCTCCTGGGACATTTTTAACATCCTAGACTTTATTGTACCATTCAGTCTCTCTACCTTTCCACTACTTTGTGGATGGTATGGGGTATGAAAAGCTAGTGTGACCCCAAGGCTGTCCATATTTCTTTGGTTACTGAGGCCGTAAAAGCCGGCCCTTGATCACTCTCTATAACCTCTGGGACACCGTACCTGCACACTACTTCTGTTAGAAGCTTTTTAGCTGTGGTCTTTGCTGTCATGTTGGTAACAGTGAAAGCTTCTGGCCAGGAAGAGTACATATCTATGATCACCAAAGCGTACTCATATCGGCCACTTCTTTGGCATCTGGATGTGGTCGATCTGTATTCTCTGGAAAGGATACTGGGCTTTTGCTAGGTGTTTTCTGGGCACTTTCTCCGGTCTTCCAGGGTTGCACTTATCACAAATAGTACATGATTTGCAAAAATTGTTGGTGAGTGGGGTGATCCCTGGGGCCAAATAGTATTTGTTGATCAGGGCGTTCATCAAAGTTTTTGATAGGTGAGAGGCACCATGAGCCCACTGTACTACTGCTGGGAACATAGATCGTGGCAAACATGGTCTCTTGTCCACTTCCATGAGTCCATTCTTCAATGTGGCTCCTTTCTTTATCCACATCTCCTTTTCTTCTTTACTTGCTGCTTTCTGTTGTTCTTTGAGGAGTGTCCAGTCTACAGATGGGCTTTGCAGGACCATGGTGGTTTGTACAGCTTCAGTATCTTGTATGTTTTGTGGTGCTGATGTTGTTCCATCCGGAGCAGGCATGTCCACTCTGTTAACTCCTATGTGTTGTATGCGGCCTGCTTTGGCTTTGCGGTGGTGTCCGCCAGATGGTTGCCTCGTGCTTTCGGAGAATTCAGTCTACCATGTGCCTTTACCTTAAGTATAGCCACTTAGGCAAGAAGAAGTAGAGCATCCATCAAGTCTTTGATTGCTGCACCATGCTTCACAGGTTGGGCGCCGTTAGAAACCCTCTGGTCCTCCAGAGGATCCTATAATCACAGGCAACCATAAGGGCATACCTTAAGTCCGTGTGGATGTTGACTCCCTTTTCTTCTGTTAATTGGCATGCCGTAATAAGGGCTCGGAGCTATGCTTCTTGTGCAGAATTTGAAGGAGGTAGGGCTGAGGCGTGGAGGATTGTATCCTTGGTGGTGACAGCATATCCAGTGTGGTATCTTCCTGCTTGGTCTGCATATCTTGATCCATCTACATAGATAGTTAGGTCAGGATTGTCCAAAGGCACTTCACTTACAGTCGGTAGATGTGCAGTTTCCATTTTCATCATCTCAAGGCAGTCATGGGGAATATCACAAGGATCGTCTCCCCCCTCGAGAAGTGGAAGCAGAGTGGATGGGTTGAGCGTGTTACACCTGAGAAGGGTGACGTTATCCGGGAGGAGTAGGGCACATTGAAGTCTGAGATGTCTTACTGTCGCCAGGTGTTTTGGCTGTACTTGATTCAGTATGGCTGCTATATCATGAGGGGCCAGAAGGATGAGATGATGTCCTGCTTCCTGCTTGGTCTGCATATCTTGATCCATCTACATAGATAGTTAGGTCAGGATTGTCCAAAGGCACTTCACTTACAGTCGGTAGATGTGCGGTCTCCATTTTCATCATCTCAAGGTAGTCATGGGGAATATCACAAGGATCGTCTCCCCCCTCGAGAAGTGGAAGCAGAGTGGATGGGTTGAGCGTGTTACACCTGAGAAGGGTGACGTTATCCGGGAGGAGTAGGGCACATTGAAGTCTGAGATGTCTTACTGTCGCCAGGTGTTTTGGCTGTACTTGATTCAGTATGGCTGCTATATCATGAGGGGCCAGAAGGATGAGATGATGTCCCAACACAAGGTCAGCAGTCTTGTCCAGGAGAGCCTGGGCTGCGAAGACGGCTCTGAAGCAAGAGGGTCCCCCCCTAGCCACAGGATCCAGTTGGCAGGAATAATAGCCGATGGGCCTGACCTCGTTGCCATGGGTCTGAGCCAACACTCCTGTGGCATGTCCCTCTCTCTCTCTGCGACAAGCAGCTTGAAAGGCTTCTCATAGTCTGGGAGGCCGAGGGCGGGGACCGTAGATAGAATTTCCTTCAGAAGTTCAAAGTTGGCGAGGGCCTCTGAAGATAGCACGAAAGGGTTGGTCTTCAGGGCATCATACAGGGGTCAAGTGTTGGGCACAGAGTTGAATGGGTTCCCCTCGTTGTCTTGTCCTTGGTGTCGCGTGCCTCCATGTGGGTCTTCGACACTCATTTTAGAAGTGTCCGGGCCTACCGCAACTATAACAGACTCGTGGACTTTGTGGCAGGTGTGGTGTGTCAGAGGTCACCATGAGCGGGGTCATCTTTTTGTTTGCCTATGAGAATGCTATGCCTTTCGCTACTAACATTAAAGTATCGGGGGACAGCACTCTATACTCTGGGCGAGACAGAAGCAGACCTTTCCTAATAGGTTCCCTAAGGCCTGAAACAAATGCAGAGGACAGCATCTGGGTATGTGCCTTATTCTGCTTGTCAAATCCCAAATCTGTAAATACCTGTGAGATGCTAGTATGGAATTTCTCAAGGGATTCAGTCTTCTCTTGTGTAATGTCCTGTATGTTGGTTGCTTGGTCTAACTGAGTTAAAAATTCACGCCCTGAGTCAAAAGTGTGGTCAGCGTCAATTCTAGTAGCATTGAAATGTTTTTCCATCACCGGCCAATAGGCATCTCCTGCCTTAATCTCACAGAGGCTTATTAAATTCCGCTAAGCACAAGAATATGCTTTCTGGATCTGTGCAACTCTCCTATAAAAGAGCATGGGCTGTTTCTCAGGGTCTGGCAAACTGGTTACTGTTTTTTTTTTTCCCCTATTATTTTTATGGTGTCATCAGAGGACACACGGTCTCCCTGGGAAGGGGACAGCAGGTGAGGCGACAATGTCCTTGGATTCCTTAGTTGATAAATGAGGACCTCAGCCTGCCCACCTAAATGATAGACTTAGCTTTCTTTACATATTCCTGATAATCAAGGGGGGGGGGGTTGGGTCTGTTGTAACCGCACACCTTGTTCAGTTGTTAAAAATGTGTGAACATTTTCAGTATACAAAGAATACAGGATGCACAGTAAAAGGGGGGGAATGCTGGAGATGGGCGGCCGGTGTGGCCAAGTCCCAGCCTGCTGGCAATGATTCACCGGGGCTCTGGAGGCGAGGGGCCATGAGCTTCCTACTTGGTTCACTATGGGCACCTCGGACATGGAGAGGAACTGTGTTTGCCCCGGACTGGTTGTGGTTATCAGTGTCCACTAATGTGACCAACCTTTGTTTTGGGGTGGCACCGGGATTGGGATTCCTTTGAGCTACATGAGTTGTTCTAGCATCAAGGGAAGATAGGTGGTCATGGCTGGCATCATCTGAGTTTACTTCATCATCGGTACCAAGTATCATTAATGAGGTAGATTGTGTCCCTTTATAGTATGCTCCAGTTGTTTGATCTATTACCGGACACATAGGTATGGGTGTACCAAGATGGCCGCCCGAGGAAGTCATCATAGGGAGTCTTCCTGTTGTCACGGCAGTTGAGTGTAGCAAGATGGCTTCCGACCTGGGGTGGTGACAGGGGCGTTAATGGGGGTTTTACAGTGGGAGGGGACCTAAGAGTGAGTCTCGTGGGAGGGATGTCAAGTGGGAGGGAAGTCTCTGGGGAACGGTGCTCTCTGCCTGAGGTCTGGCCGCCATAATAGGGCGGTGGCTCACTTCCCCCTGACTTATTTTATGGCTTATGGTACACGTAAACAATATACCCATGTTGATTTGTCACTCTGTACCAGGCTTCTGCTGTAGGTAGCAGCCGGTGGTCTGACAAGAGACCTTTCTTTCGTTTTAACAAAATACACCAGTCTTCTGAATGCAATCAATCGTCCTCACAGGATCACCATGTACAGGAGCGTCGCAAATCTTTGCCAATTTCTCTATCCTTTTTAACGGCAACTTGCCCCTCCCTATCTTTTATCAAATCACAAGCTAACATTCCTTTTTTTTTTATTATATATCGGCTTTATTTCTGCCTGACAGCACTCCGTTATTTAAATATGCATATCAGTCTACACAGGACAAAGAAAGAGGAAGTAGCTAAACAAGCACACAAAAACCAGACGGTGGGGGCTCCTCTGCTCTCTCTGTCCTGTCACACTGTGCAACGCAAGATCGTAACTGTAACAAAACTCTTCTTACTTTTAATAAACACAATAAATGAAATTTTGTGTACCGCTTCAAATGTCATGTGCGTGCCCCAACTGCACGCCCAAATTTCTTACTGAGTAATGTACGTTCAGTCTGAACACTACTACGCCTGTAATATCTGCTGATACAGGTTTCAGACCAAAAATCTCTTCTCTATGTCCTGGTATAACCACATACACATTCAGGACGCTGACTCATTCAAGGGATGGCGAAACTCAGAGTGCCTGTCACAGGGTCCCCCACGCCGAGCGTGTTTTCTTCTCCTCTCTCCGGGCACCCGTGCCATGCACTAACGTTGCCACTCGAAGAGAGGAGAGTCTTGGCGGCTCCCCCTCTCCACTAGAGAATCCTACTGACACCAGCCAATTATTTCATCTGTGACTATTCCCGTCTGCTTATTTCGCCACTCTGTCACAAGCCAGCACATATAACACACAAAACAGGCGGCAGATATAACTTGTGCAGGTTCTTTACAAATGGGGCTTGGGCAAGCTATGTTACCTGCTTTTGATGACCGCAAGCAGCCGATACAGATACAGAGATAAACCAATCACAGAGAGAGCATACTAGTAAGATATTAAAAATATATCTTACCGTATTTCAGAGGTGATCAGTCTCCCCCTCTCTGCGAATTGATTCCTCCCAGCCTCCTCTTCATCGGCTTTCTCTCTTGGTCGAGAAACCCAAGCTCCCCGTACGGGCCACCAGTTGCTTTGGATCGGAACAATGCCGATAGAGTTATATCCGTCCTTGGCCTAATTTTTAAGAGTAATGCATGTGTGCACACAGAGAAATGCTGACACTGACACAGTCAGGGTGAAACAGTTCTGCTTTATTGCTTCCGGTTTTTAAGCTTATAAAGCCCTTACAGAACATTTCCAGGAAATGTCTTGTAGGCATGGCATTAAGTATAGACAGTTAAATTATAATCTTATTTGATTGGATGTATCTATGTGCATATAACTTTCTTCCAGGATATGACCATCTTCTGTCCTAGGTGTGTCTCTCACTGAAGGCGCCATCTTGGAAATCATCTGTTCTTCTTATTTTCTTATTGCTTCGATTTATTGGAGAAAAGTTATCTGGCAATTATGTTTGAGCAAGGAAAGTATTTCATATAAGTAAATAGCATAAAAGCATATTAGCATAATAGCACTATAGCATAAAATACCATAAATGGGTATAAATGGTTTATAAGCTTGTATATAATACTGTAGAAATAGGCATTTTACTAAACCATCAATTACATCCATTACAGTCACTGTAAGTTCAACATGGCACCTCATGGCAAAGAACTCTCTGCGGATCTGAAAAAAAGAAATGTTGCTCTACATAAGGATGGCCTAGGCTACAAGAAGATTGCAAGACCCCAAAACTGAGCTGCAGCAGACACACCAAACATGTGGAAGAATGTGCTCTGGTCAGATGAAAGCAAAATCAAACTTTTTGGTATTAATGCAAAACATTATGTTTGGGGTAAAAGCAACACAGCTCATCACCCTGAACACACCATCCCCACTGTCAAACATGGTGGTGGCAGCATCATGGTTTGGGCCTGTTTTTCTTCAGCAGGGATAGGGAAGATGGTTAGAATTGATGGGAAGATGGATGGAGCCAAATACAGGACTATTCTGGAAGAAAACCTGATGGAGTCTGCAAAAGACCTGAGACTGGGACGGAGATTTCTCTTCCAACAAGACAATGATCCAAACATAAAGCAAAATCTACAATGGAATGGTTCACAAATAAACATATCCAGGTGTTAAAATGGCCAAGTCAGTCTCTCGATGTGCAAAACTGATACAGAGACATACACCCAGTGACTTACAGCTGTAATCTCAGCAAAAGGTGGCGCTACAAAGTATTAACTTAAGGGGGCTGAATAATTTTGCACGCCCAATTTTTCTGTTTTTTTATTTGTTACAAAAAGTTTGAAATATCCAATAAATTTCATTCCACCTTATGATTGTGTCCCACTTGCTATTGATTCTTCTCAAAAAATTACAGTTTTATATCTTTATGTCTGAAGCCTGAAATGTGGCAAAAGGTTGAAAAGTTCAAGGGGGATGAATACTTTCGCAAGGCACTGTGTACATATGTATATATATATATATATATATATATATATATATATACATACATACATACACAGTAGAAGTAGATAAGTAGATGACAAATTGCTCAAGAATTTTAAAAATGGCAGTAGGCCTCGGCCTTTGATAAAAAAAAAACCTGTATCGCCTACTAACACATTATAAAATACCATAGAACAAAGCCCTCAAGCGGTGACAGGGTTTTCATCTTCCCCTGGTCTTCCTTCCGGGTTTGCTGGCTCCTGTTTTGTAAATAGCTGCACAGCGATGACCTAAATCTTGTGCATGGTAAGAGCTATGAAGCTGTCCCTTCAGAGCACATGCATCGTGAGGTCACTACCTGCATCCAGTATGAATATCTCCTAAACCCTGCAAGTTCAAAAGCGGAGTTTATTAATGCTTTAAAGGTACCTATAAATTGCTATTATTAAGTGCCACTGTATTCCATTTCTTTATTGTTGTTTACAGAAATTAATAATTATTTGTATAACAAATAATTTTAAAAATGCCAAGGAGCCAGTAGATACTGTAGCATAGGTCACTAAATTTTCCAGCATTAACCACTTGCCGACCGCCGCCCGACTACATACGGCGGCGGTCAGCCCCTCCCAGGCAAAGTGACGTACCGGTACGTCACTAGCCTGGGAGCGAATAGGGGGCGAGCGCGTGCCACCGGAGGCGCGCTCCCGCCCCCGCTCGTACCCGAAGAAGCCGGCGCGATGTCCGCCGGTCACTCGCGATCGTCGGATAGAGAGGGAGAAAGGCAGGCGGCTAATGTAAACAAAGCCGCCTGTCATTCTCCCCTGTGTAAAAGCACTGATCACTCGGTCCTGCTATGTAGGACCGTTGATCTGTGCTGTTACACACAAAGCCACATCCAGTCACAGTAAGAAACACGCCCCTAGGGACACACTTAACCCCTCCCTCTCCAATAAAGTTAACCCCTTCCATCCCAGTGTCATTTTTACAGTAACAGGGCATATGTATAGCACGGATTACTGTAGTAATGTCACTGGTAACCCCAAAAGTGTCAAAAATGTCAGTCAAGGGTCCGATCTGTCTCCCGCAATGTCGCAGTACCGCAAAAAAAATCGCAGATCGCCGCCATTACTCGTTAAAAAACCCAATAAAAATGATAAAAATCTTTCCCTTAGTTAGTAAACGCAATAACTTTTGTGCAAACCAATCAAAATACGCTTTTTGTGATTTTTTTTTTTTACCAAACATATGTAGCAGAAAACAAATTGGCCTAAAATGTTAAAAAAAAATTAGATTTTTAAATTTTTTGGGGGGGGGGGGGGGGGGATTTCATATAAAAAAATGTGAAAAATATTGTTATTTTTGCAAAATTGTCGCTCTTTTTTTGTTTATAGCGCATGATCAAAAAATCGCACAGGTGATCAAATACCACCAAAAGAAAGCTCTGTTTGTGGGAAAAAAAGGACGTCAATTTCATTTGGGTACAGCATCGCACGACCGCGCAATTGTCTGTTAAAGTCACACAGTGCCGAATCGCAAAATAGGCCCTGGTCAGGAAGGAGGTAAAATCTTCCGGGGCTTAAGTGGTTAATGTTGCTGGGAGATCTCGTCTGCTTGTATTGCTGTGAAATAGTTAGATTCTGGATCCTAGTATTATTTTGTGTATAAATGTTGCTCTGGATTAGATATCAAGTTAGACACTAGAGATGGGCCGAACAGTGAGGATCTATGGGAATAGTTTGTAATAAGAATATTATTACATCACCAGCGCATACCTAGTAGCAGGAATGGAAAGTAAGGGATCTTGTTGCCAATAGCCCTGATAATTGTTTGTGCGCAGCCTATGCTGTGGTGTGGTGGATTATAGCCACCTATGTGCTGCTTTTTGTAAACCACTTATCTTGCCTGCATATATATGTGCAATTCGTGCGTGTTTAAAGTGCTAAAGTTGTGCTGGTTATTATTCTTAAAATAAATTAATTGGCATTTCATAATAAAAAAATGTCATATTAGAAAAGATGGATAGTCATATGCATATATTGCTATATACTGATCTATAAATGAGAATACGTATTGACACAGTATCTCATAAATAGATAAAAACCATCTAAAAAGCTTTTAAAATTAATCAAGAAAATTACATTTAAAAAACACGCTAAGCAAAAAATAACACACTAAAAACACGCTAAGCAAAAAAATCATGCTAATCAAATCAAGAAAATTACATTTTAAAAACACACTAAGCAAAAATAACATGCTAAAAACACGCTAATAACACGCTAAAACGCGCTAAGCAAAAAACATGCTAAGCAAAAAATAACATGCTAAGCAAAAAATAACACGCTAATAACGCGCTAATAACACGCTAAGAACACTCTAAGCAAAAAAAACACGCTAAGCAAAAAATAACACGCTAAAAACACGCTAAGTCAAAAATAACACGCTAAGCAAAAATATCATGCTAATCAAGAAAATTATATTTTAAAAACACGCTAAGCAAAAAATAACACGCTAAAACACACTAATAACACGCTAAAACACGCTAAGCAAAAAAACACGCTAAGCAAAAAATAACATGCTAAGCAAAAAATAACATGCTAGGCAAAAAATAACATGCTAAAAACACACTAAGCAAAAATAAAATGCTAAAAACACGCTAAGCAAAAAAAATCATGCTAATCAAGAAAATTACATTTTAAAAACTCGCTAAGCAAAAATAACATGCTAAAAACATGCTAATAGCACGTTAAAAACACTCTAAGCAAAAAACATGCTCAGCAAAAAATAACATGCTAAGCAAAAAATAACATGCTAAAAACACGTTAAGCAAAAAATAACACGCTAAGCAAAAAAATCATGCTAATCAAAAAAAATTACATTTAAAAAACATGCTAAGCAAAAAATAACACGTTAAAAACAAGCTAAGCAAAAAATAACACGCTTAAAAAACGCTAAGCAAAAAAATCATGCTAATTAAGAAAATTACATTTTAAAACCATGCTAAGCAAAAATAACACACTAAAAACACGCTAAGCAAAAAAATCATGCTAATCAAGAAAATTACATTTAAAAAACACGCTAAGCAAAAAATAACATGCTAAAAACACGCTAATAACACACTAAAAACACACAAAGAAAAAATAACACACTAAAAACGCGCTTAGCAAAAAATAACACGAAAAGTAACATAAAAGTAACAACATAAACAGTACCGGTAGGATGTCACTGATGCATGTGCTGTCCCGGCTGACCATCCTTGTGGCCTCCTCAAATGGCGAGAGGACAGCGCATGCATCCTTAATCAAAAGCCACTGCCGTGTCAAAAAGAAGTCCAGGTGCGCTGAGCCAGTGGTGGTGCCGTACTTGCCGAGATATTCATTGAGTGCTACAGGCGCTGCAGCATAGTCAAGGTGGAGTTCCAGCAGGTGGGCATGTCACAGACGAGGCGGTGTACCAGCAGGTGAAACTCACGCTGCACTTCGGCCAAATGTGCAGTGGCACTGAACGACCGCCTGAAGTGACTGCACACTCTTCTTGCCATCCTTAGCACATCCTGCATTCCTGGATACGAGTTCAAAAACCGCTGTATCACGAGATTCGGGACATGCGCCAGGCATGGCACACATGGGTCAACCTTCCCTGCAGGGCGGCCAGGAGGTTTGACCCATTATCGGTAACCACCATTCCTGGCTGCAGCTGGCGTGGTGTCAGCCACCTCTGGGCCTGTGCCTGCAGAGCCCCAAGAATCTCAGGGGCAGTGTGCTGCCTGTCCCCTAGACACACAGCTGCAGCACTGCGTGACACGCTAAGCAAAAAATAACATGCTAAAAAACCCGCTAAGCAAAAAAATCATGCTAATCAAGAAAATTACATTTAAAAAACACACTAAGCAAAAATAACATGCTAAAAACATGCTAATAACAAGCTAAAAACATGCTAAGCAAAAAACGCTAAGCAGAAAATAACATGCTAAGCAAAAAATAACACGCTAAAAACACACTAAGCAAAAAAATCATGCTAAACTCTTAGCGCGTTTTTAGCGTGTTATTTTTTGCTTAGCATGTTATTTTTTGCTTAGCATGTTTTTTTGTTTAGCGTGTTTTTAGTGTGCTATTAGCGTGTTTTTAGCATGTTATTTTTTGCTAAGCATGTTTTTTAATTGAAATTTTCTTGATTAGCATGATTTTTTTGCTTAGCGTGTTTTTTTCTTTGCGTGTTTTAGCGTGTTATTAGCGTGTTTTAGCGTGCTATTTTTGCCTAGCATGCTATTTTTTGCTTAGCGTGTTTTTTGCTTAGCGCATTTTAAGCATGTAATTTGCGTGTTTTAGCATGTTATTTTTTGCTTAGCGTGTTTTTTAAATGTAATTTTCTTGATTAGCATGATTATTTGCTTAGCATGTTTTAAGCGTGTTATTTTTAACTTAGCGTATTTTTAGCGTGTTATTCGCGTGTTTTTAGTGTGTTATTTTTTGCTTAGCATGTTATTTTTTGCTTAGCATGTTTTTTGCTTTTCATGTGTTTAGCATGTTATTAGCATGTTTTTAGCATGTTATTTTTGCTTAGTATGTTTTTAAAATGTAATTTTCTTAGCATGATTTTTTTGCTTAGCGTGTTTTTAGCATGTTATTTTTTGCTTAGCGTGTTTTTAGCGTGTTGTTTTTTGCTTAGCATGTTTTTTAAATGTAATTTTCTTGATAAGCATGATTTTTTAGCATGCTTTTTTTGCTTAGCGTGTTTTTAGCGTGTTATTAGCATGTTTTTATGTTATTTTTGCTTAGCATGTTTTTAAAATGTAATTTACTTTATTAGCATGATCTTTTTGCTTAGCGTGTTTTTAGCGTGTAAAAAGAGAAAAACATGCTAAAAACACACTAAGCAAAAAACGCCACGCTTAAAACACACCTTTCCCTTTTCTTTCCCCCCCCCCCGCCACCCCTCTCGGTTTACAAAACCTATATATCCTCCCATCATACATATACAAGTTTACCAATACATTAACTCTTCCTTCCTATTTCCCCCCCCCCCAGTCCGTGCCACACCTGCCCACTAGTCACTGACTTGCCGGACCACGTTCCCCAGAGTCTGCTTACCTACATCTCTGCACTCTCTGCGCCCATCCCCAGCCACAGTTCACTGGTACACATCACCTAGGTCAGCCGCAGACCTTGATACATTCCCCTCACCCACACACAAGGCCCATCGCCCACCTCACTCACACACCAACACCATACCCTTTCCCCATCCCCCATCCCCAGCTCACATGCACTTTCACCAATGCAGCCCCCCAATAACATGGATCTCCTAAAGGACATAGAAGAGGCCAAGTATGAAAACCTAGAACGCCTTTTCACCTTGCTCCCCACAATTCTTTTTTCACCCCAATACAAGGTGCCCAACGACAAAATCAAAGGTTGCACCAACACCTTTAGGAAAATAGAACAACTCATATCCTCCGCCAACCACCAATGGTGGGACAAATTCTTCCTAGAACATTACATTTCCCTGGCCATATCCCCCCGTGGCCTCAGAATCCTCAAAATCTGCCCAATTCTATCCACTGAACTGGCCACGGAGTGGTCACAAGTCTCTGAATTTTGCACGAAAAAATGGATGCAACTTATTATCCAACAACGTGACGCAAAATATTCCCACATTATACAGCAACTCCACCACCACATCAACAGTCTCACGCATTACACCCCCCACATACCCACCAGATGGCTCCTTACCCTTAAAAAGCATACCAAGCTTGATGAAGACAAACTTCTCAAAACCAATCTAGGCAAAATCCGACGAGATCTAGATGATTACAACTGTAAAAAAGTTTTCAATTGGAAAAAAACCTCCAGACACCCACCCGCACCACCACCCACGAGTCACCCCCTTCCCCCCCACCCCTACTACCCCCATGCCCTCGGCCACGCCCGCTTATACCCCCCCATCTTCTCCCCCCCAAACA
Organism: Pelophylax lessonae; assembly: GCF_965119305.1. Taxonomy (NCBI): domain Eukaryota; kingdom Metazoa; phylum Chordata; class Amphibia; order Anura; family Ranidae; genus Pelophylax; species Pelophylax lessonae. Next base: position 337,989,651 of record NC_138771.1, on the reverse strand, counting down.
CCGCCACCCCTTATACTCCACACACCCGCATCGCACCCCACCCACGCCCCTACTCAAACCGCGCCAGTCTCCCAAGCCCCAAAGAAGCAGAAGAACCCGTACCCGCGTAGTCTTCCCCCCCTCCAGTACCCACCCTTGTCCCCCTCCCACCCCCAAAGGCCACAAAATTCCCTTAAGCCACCACTGTCCACCTCAAGCAAAAGAACACGCTAAGCAAAAAAACATGCTAAAACACGCTAAGCAAAAAAAACATGCTAAGCAAAAAATAACATGCTAAAAACACGCTAAGCAAAAAATAACACGTCAAGCAAAAAATAACACGCTAAAAACACGCTAAGTCAAAAATAACATGCTAAAAACACGCTTAGCAAAAAATAACATGTTAAAACACGCTAAGTCAAAAATACCACGCTAAAAACACGCTAAGCAAAAATAACATGCTAAGCAAAAAATAACACGCTAAAAACACGCTAAGCAAAAAATAACATGCTAAAAACACGCTAAGCAAAAAATAACATGCTAAAACACGCTAAGTCAAAAATAACACGCTAAAAACACGCTAAGCAAAAAATAACACGTCAAGCAAAAAATAACACGCTAAAAACACGCTAAGCAAAAAATAACACGCTAAAAACACGCTTAGCAAAAAATAACATGCTAAAACACGCTAAGTCAAAAATAACACGCTAAAAACACGCTAAGCAAAAAATAACATGCTAAGCAAAAAATAACACGCTAAAAACACGCTAAGCAAAAAATAACATGCTAAAAACACGCTAAGCAAAAAATAACATGCTAAAAACACGCTAAGCAAAAAATAACATGCTAAAACACGCTAAGTCAAAAATAACACGCTAAAAACACGCTAAGCAAAAAATAACATGCTAAGCAAAAAATAACACGCTAAAAACACGCTAAGCAAAAAATAACATGCTAAAAACACGCTAAGCAAAAAACAACACGTCAAGCAAAAAATAACATGCTAAGCAAAAAATAACATGCTAAAAACACGCTAAGCAAAAATAACATGCTAAAAAAACGCTAAGCAAAAAATAACATGCTGATCAAAAAAATAACACGCTAAAAACATGCTAAGCAAAATTAACATGCTAAAAACACGCTAAGCAAAAAAACATGCTAATCAAGAAAATAACATTTTAAAAACACGCTAAGCAAAAAATAACACGCTAAAAACACGCTAATAAAATGCTAAAAACAAATTTTAATGCTAAGAAAAAAATAACACGCTAAAAACACCCTAAGCAAAAAATAACATGCTAAAAACACGCTAAGCAAAAAAATCATGCTAATCAAAAAAATTACAATTTAAAAACACTTTAAGCAAAAAATAACATACTAAAAACACGCTAATAACATGCTTAAAACACGCTAAGCAAAAGAACACGCCAAGCAAAAAAACATGCTAAAACACGCTAAGCAAAAAAAACATGCTAAGCAAAAAATAACATGCTAAAAACACGCTAAGCAAAAAATAACACGTCAAGCAAAAAATAACACGCTAAAAACACGCTAAGTCAAAAATAACATGCTAAAAACACGCTTGGCAAAAAATAACATGCTAAAACACGCTAAGTCAAAAATAACACGCTAAAAACACGCTAAGCAAAAAATAACATGCTAAGCAAAAAATAACACGCTAAAAACACGCTAAGCAAAAAATAACATGCTAAAAACACGCTAAGCAAAAAATAACACGTCAAGCAAAAAATAACACGCTAAAAACACGCTGTCAAAAAATAACATGCTAAAAACACGCTAAGCAAAAATAACATGCTAAAAAAACGCTAAGCAAAAAATAAAAAATAACACGCTAAAAACATGCTAAGCAAAATTAACATGCTAAAAACACACTAAGCAAAAAAACATGCTAATCAAGAAAATAACATTTTAAAAACACGCTAAGCAAAAAATAACACGCTAAAAACACGCTAATAAAATGCTAAAAACAAATTTTAATGCTAAGAAAAAAATAACACGCTAAAAACACCCTAAGCAAAAAATAACACGCTAAAAACACGCTAAGCAAAAAAATCATGCTAATCAAAAAAATTACAATTTAAAAACACTTTAAGCAAAAAATAACATACTAAAAACACGCTAATAACATGCTTAAAACACGCTAAGCAAAAGAACACGCCAAGCAAAAAAACATGCTAAAACACGCTAAGCAAAAAAAACATGCTAAGCAAAAAATAACATGCTAAAAACACGCTAAGCAAAAAATAACACGTCAAGCAAAAAATAACACGCTAAAAACACGCTAAGTCAAAAATAACATGCTAAAAACACGCTTAGCAAAAAATAACATGCTAAAACATGCTAAGTCAAAAAATAACATGCTAAGCAAAAAATAACACGCTAAAAACACGCTAAGCAAAAAATAACATGCTAAAAACACGCTAAGCAAAAAATAACATGCTAAAACACGCTAAGTCAAAAATAACACGCTAAAAACACGCTAAGCAAAAAATAACATGCTAAGCAAAAAATAACACGCTAAAAACACGCTAAGCAAAAAATAACATGCTAAAAACACGCTAAGCAAAAAATAACACGTCAAGCAAAAAATAACACGCTAAAAACACGCTGTCAAAAAATAACATGCTAAAAACACGCTTAGCAAAAAATAACATGCTAAAACACGCTAAGTCAAAAATAACACGCCAAAAACACGCTAAGCAAAAAATAACATGCTAAGCAAAAAATAACACGCTAAAAACACGCTAAGCAAAAAATAACATGCTAAAAACACGCTAAGCAAAAAATAACATGCTAAAACACGCTAAGTCAAAAATAACACGCTAAAAACACGCTAAGCAAAAAATAACATGCTAAGAAAAAAATAACACGCTAAAAACACCCTAAGCAAAAAATAGCAAAAAATAACATGCTAAAAACACGCTAAGCAAAAAATCATGCTAATCAAAAAAATTACAATTTAAAAACACTTTAAGCAAAAAATAACATACTAAAAACACGCTAATAACATGCTTAAAACACGCTAAGCAAAAGAACACACTAAGCAAAAAAACACGCTAAAACACGCTAAGCAAAAAAAACATGCTAAGCAAAAAATAACATGCTAAAAACACGCTAAGCAAAAAATAACACGTCAAGCAAAAAATAACACGCTAAAAACACGCTAAGTCAAAAATAACATGCTAAAAACACGCTTGGCAAAAAATAACATGCTAAAACACGCTAAGTCAAAAATAACACGCTAAAAACACGCTAAGCAAAAAATAACATGCTAAGCAAAAAATAACACGCTAAAAACACGCTAAGCAAAAAATAACATGCTAAAAACACGCTAAGCAAAAAAATAACATGATAATCAAAAAAAATAACACGCTAAAAACATGCTAAGCAAAATTAACATTTTAAAAACATGCTAAGCAAAAAATAACACGCTAAAAACACGCTAATAAAATGCTAAAAACAAATTTTAATGCTAAGAAAAAAATAACACGCTAAAAACACCCTTTTTATATGGTACCTTTTTGTGGTACCATATATATTTTACGAATAAAGAGTGTATTACCTTAAAAAATCTGCTGGGTATCCTCACCGGTAACGCCCGAAATAGATATATGAATTTTGGTAATACGATAATTTTCAACAAATTACATTTACCGAACCATGACTGCATTCCTCCATGCCATTGTTCTAGGAGTCTTTTAGTTGTTGCTATCAAGGGCACGAAGTTGAGATCATACACCTGTGCTAGTTTCGCCGGGATGTATGTTCCCAGGTATTTCAATGCCGTTTCGTTCCACTTGAAATTAAAGCTGTTTTTCAAAGTTTGTATTTGGGTCGGGGGGATCCCCACTCCTATTGCCTCCGATTTCCCAAAATTAATTTTTAAATTTGATACTGCCCCATATCTTTTAAACTCTTGTACAAGGTTCGGCAGTGAGATACCTGGGTTAGTTAGGGAGAACAACATATCGTCCGCATAATCGGCTATCTTGTATTGCTTCCCTTTTATTCGTACTCCTTCTATATCTGGGTTTCGCCGGATTGTACAGGGGAATGGTTCCAATGTCAATGCAAAAAGGAGGGGTGATAGCGGGCACCCCTGCCATGTGCCATTTTTTATCGGGAATGCCTCTGACAGTATCCCATTAGCTTTCACTCGCGCTGTTGGGTTTGTATAGACTCTGGTTATCTTATCTACCATCGATTTTCCTAGCCCTATATATTTGAGCACAACAAACAGAAAAGGCCACCAAACCCAGTCAAACGCCTTCTCTGCGTCTGCGCTCAGCACTACGCAGGGCGTCTTCTCCTCATTTACTATTTGTATCAAATTGAGTATTCTTGTGGTGTTATATTTTGCCTCTCTTGATGTCATAAAGCTCACCTGATCTAAATGTATCAATTTTGGTAATATTTTTGCCAGTCTATCTGCCAGGACTTTGGTGAATATCTTTAAATCTACATTTAGTAGAGATATTGGTCTATAGCTGCCACAGGCAGCTGGATCTTTGCCTTCCTTTAAGATTAATGAAATGTGTGCCGCTAGAGTGTCTCTGTTTAACTCCCTGTCTAGCTCTGTTGCATTGTACAACTTTACCAGGTATGGGCCCAAAGTTGGAAACAATAGCTGGTAATATTGCGTTGTTAGGCCATCTGGTCCTGGAGCCTTCCCTGGTTTCATTGCCTTTATTGCCTGCTGTACCTCCTCTATAGTTATTCCTGCTTCTAGAGACTCCCGATCTTCCTCTGCCAGTTTGGGTAATTGTGACTGATCTAAATATTTTCCAATCTTCCGTTGTGTAGGTGGATCTCTTTTTAAGTCATATAAGGTGGCGTAATATTTCTTGAATACCTCCGTTATTTGACTTGGTAAGGTTTTCTTAATCCCTCCTGCTGTTACAATATGAGGTATATATGATCTCAACTTCTGCTCCTGGACAGTCCTAGCCAACACTTTTCCGCATTTATTTCCTGCCTCATAGTTCAGCCTACGACACCTCTGTATATCTGCCTTAGCTTTATATTGTAGCAAGTCAGTAATCTGCTTTCTAGTAGTCATTAACTCTACCAATATATTACTTGATAGTGAGTGTTTATGTTTTGTTTCTAATACTCTGAGTCTGTACACAAGTTCAGCAGAAGACAAATAAATCTGGCGATATAATACATATTAAAATCACATTTTTTTGATTTTTTGCACCCATGAGTCAGTCCTTCTAGTGACAAGCCATATTGAAAAATGTAATGCTTACAGAGTTTTCCGATTCCTCCTAAGATAGATTTATTTGGCAAAGTGAATTCCTAACAAAATAAGGTTTTATATTTATTGGAGCTTTTTCTTGCTTCCGCTTCTTAAAGGAGAAGTATAGCCAAAAGCTTATTTGGGCTATACTTCTTCTATGGGTCACAGGAGTGTTTTTTGGCTGACAGTGGTCTAAAAGCTCCCTGTCAGCTGATGTCATTCAGCCAGTCCAGACTTTGGAATCCACCCAGGTGCCTGGACTGGCAGGGGGCTAAGCCTCTCAACATGCCGCTGAAAGCCAGAGCCAGCCGCTCCTGCCCCCTCCTTAGCCCAGTACTCCAGTGAGCGCTGGAGGGGTAGAGCAGAGAGCTGGTGACTGTCAGTCTACTCTACTCAGAGTTGAGGGGGAGAACTGAGCAATCAGTGGTGTTTGATCGCTCAGTTTTTGGTGAGGGGGACAGATACATGTGGGATCAGTGCTGCAGTCATCTAGGTGAGTATGATTTTTTTCCAATTTTCCAACGTTTATTTCATTTTCAATGGGGGTTAGACGGGAAGAGTAAGAAAGGGGTACAGTTTACATTTTCCCCCCCACATCTTTGAGGTGGAAATCCACCTCAATTTCCTTACAGTGGGAGTAAACTCCCTTGGTTGATTTTTACCTATAGGTAAGCCTAAAGTAAGGTTTACCTTTAGGTACTGTAGATATTAGTGATCGACCAATTATCAGCAAAGCCGATATATCGAGGGCCGATCTGCACTTTTCCAGATATATCAGAATCGGCCACCAAGGTGACCGATATTGCTGATATTTCAGGAAAGTGCTTGTACCGGAGTGATGGCTGTAGCTAGAGGCATCACCCCGGTACCGATGTCCATAGCCGACGGTCAGGTGTCTTGTAATGACAACCGATGTGGCTGAGAAATCACTCGGCTGTCATTACGAGGAGCGGGAGGGGACTTCCCCCCTCCCGTCGCCTTCCGCGGCTCGCCCGGGTCTCCCATCCCACCGGGAGACCCTGGCAACCAGCCTGTATGACCGCCGAAGACCCAATCCAAGCTGCATTCGTCTCTGATCAGGTCTCCATGTAAAAACACATAAGTGATGTCATGACATCACTTCCAGGTACGTGGCGCCAGATTAAAAAAAATAACAGCATTCAAAACAGCCAAACTTGGTGTTTTGAATGCTTTTAGGTGCAGAGGAGAGGATTGGGGTCTTTTAGACCCCCAGATCCCTCCACAAGAGTACCTGTCAAGTGATAAAAAAAATAAATGAAATTATTTTAAATGTACGAAAATATTGGCCTATATCAGCCGGTACCGATATGCAATGGCCAATCAATCGGTATCGGCAACGAAAAACCGATATTGGTCGATCACTAGTAGATATCTCCTAAACGTGCACTGTTTAGGAGATATTTACTTATGAATGGACCGGTGACATCACCGGCGCTTGCGCTCTGAAGCAACGGCATACCTGTGCCATTCCTTTAGAGCCCCATGCCGTGAACAGCGGCACCCGTGCATTTGCGGGAGTGACGTCATCACAGCTCGTCCAATAAAAGGACCGGAGCCCACCAACCTGGAAGGAAGACTGGGTGAAGATGGAAACCGCTGGAGGGCATCATTTTAAGGTAGGTTTCACATATTGTACTAGTATGCAATGCATACTAGCAAATTTTGACATTGTCTTGCAGGCGGATTTTTTTTCTTCTTTGTGGAGTTTACTACCGCTTTAAGGAGATCTTTGCAACAAGACCACAGAGAAAAAACACATTTTTAGAAAAGTGGGGAAGAGTAGGAAGCTTCTGACATTGCTTTGGTGTTTGTCTTCCTTCTGACAGCCGCTCTCTCCATTTCTTTCATAATTGTGATACGGGGGGCCTAATTCACTATAAGTTGGGAGTAGAGCTGCTCACTTCTGCAAAAATAACTCCAGCCTAAACTCGTTAGCATCTTAATTAGGTGAAGTTGCTGGAGTTAAACCTTCAACTAGGTGCTTTAGTGAATTTGGGTTTGGAGATAACCAAACTCCGTTTTTGTTTTTCGTAAAAGGAAATTTGTCTATTCTGAATCACTATTACACAGCAATGTCATCTATTATGGTTTATTTTATTTTTAAGGTATAGTTATGTATCTTATGTGTTTTAACCTTTAGATTTACTAATAGCAGACTACACAGCTGTCTAATTAGCAATCTTCATTCTTTATTCATCTGAAACTTTCAGGCATGTCGGATTGTATTCAGCACTTTGCTGAAGTGGTCTATGCTCATAGACAAAGATTGCTAGGTCAAGGCCCAACCATGATAACACCCTGTGTGCTCACAGTTGTGTGTCATATTTTTTTTTTTTTTTTGCCACATAGTAATACATTGGCTACATCACCTAAAATTTCATGTCAATGGCCATGTATATTCAAGAAACAGACATGCATATGTGCAGGGTGCAATTATGCATTTGCCAAGTTTCAGTATTTATTTACAGTTGTCTAAAATTTAAGGAGGTGATGGCACACTTGGGATTTGAACTCATGCTCTCAGTGTTTATAGATAGGAGCACTAACCACTAAACCATTGAGCTGAGCATGATTACCCATGGAATATTTAGTCCCATGTTACACCCCCTTCCTGTCCAGGCCAATTTTCAGCTTTTTAGGCTGTTGCATTTTGAATGACAATTGCGTGGTCATGCAACCCTGTACCTAACACAAATGTATGACATTATTTTCACACAAATAGTGCTTTCTTTTGGTGGTATTTGATCAATGCAAGTTTTTTTTTTTTTTTTATTGGCAAAAAGAAGGCCTAAATGTTTGACTCCTAAAAAAATGTGTTTTTGTTTATGTAATAAAATTTGGTAAATCAATATGTTTTTTGTTGCACCGACTAGCATTGATGAGGCTGCACTGGCAGGCACTGATGAAACACTAATATGGTGTCCCCCTCTGCTACTGGTCTTTTCCAAGCCAAGTGGAACGTCTTCCTCGAGCACTTGTCAAAGACCACAGACGACCCCCCCCTGATGATTTTGCATTTACTGTGAGAGGCTCCACAATCCCCGCCACCTATGCCGACATGGGACTCTTGTAAAGTCTGGCCATTGAGTTCTGGCCACCCCCCCCCACCCCACTCTCCCCCCCCCCTCCTGCTTGAACTCTCAAACCACCATTGCATATTGTTTTGTACGATTCTTGTGTATACCTGTTGCATTTTCTGACTTGTTAAATTGTCAAAAAATTTTAAATAAAAAAAAAACACTAATATGGAGCACTGATGGACACTGATAGGCAGCACTGATATGCAGCATTGATGGGCATTGATAGGTGGCACTGATGGGCAATGATTGGCACTGGTGGGCAGCACTGATAGATGGTAATGATGGGCAGCACTGATTAGGAGGGCACTAACAGGCTCCCTGAGCACTGATTGGCATCAATGGTGGCATGGGTGGGCATCCCTGGTTGCCATGGGTCGAAATTCTGGTGGCTCTAGTGGCATCCCCCAAGGGTCTGCACTGGTAATCAATGCTCTTATTTCAAGCACAGACCCCCCACTCCCCACACTTACTTTGCATATGAATGCCATTTCTTCACGGCTGAAAGTTGCCCTCACCATGATTAGCCAGTTGATTGTGACCACTTCCTGGAATGTGTGCAACCCAATTTGGTGTCATTTCTGGTCCAGGGCGAATGCCAATGTGCATTTGCAATTTATTTTAACCACTTCCATACCGAGTCATAGTAATATGACGTCGGCATAGTGGTTGTATGGATCCGGGCGGCCGTCATATGACGTCCGCCCGCTCTAGCTGCTACTGCGCGCCCCCGACGGTGCGCAGCGGCGCGATCAGGGATGAGGCTCGTCCCTCGGACATAGCCCATCCCTGATCAAGGTAAACAGCCAATAGAAATTGGCTGTTTACCACGTGATCGGCTGTGTCAATCACAGCCGATCACATGAGCAGCTCAAGCACGAGCCGCTCGTTCTCTCTGCAATGCGCGCCCCCGGGGGCGCGCAGAGCAGCGATCGGGGACGAGGCTCGTCCCTTGGACAGAGCCAATTCCCGATCTTGGTAAAGAGCCAATGAAATTGGCTCTTTACCACGTGACCAGCTGTGTCCAATCACAGCCGGTCACAAATGTCAACAAAGATGAGGGTAACTCACTGTTGCCAGGCTCTTCTCCTCACACACCGATCCAGTGTGAGGAGATCTGCAAACAGTGAGTTACCAGTGAAAGTACTGTTACTATTACTGTGCCCTGATTGCCTGATTGCCCCATCAAATAAAGAGGACCTGTCACCAGAGTACTGTCACCTGCCCATCTGAGTACCTGTCACCTGCCCATCAGTGTACCCGAGTACCTTTTCCCTGCCCATCAGGGTACCCGAGTACCTGTCACCTACCCATCAGGGTACCCGAGTACCTGTCACCTACCCATCAGCATACCCGAGTACCTTCCACCTACCCATCAGAGTACCCGAGTACCTTCCAACTGCTCATCAGAGTACCTGACGCCTGAAGTACCCAAGTACTTGCCGCCTGCTCATCAGTACCCATCAGTACTCATCAGTACCTATCAGTATCAGTACTGATCATCAGTACCCATCAGTAACACCTATCAGAATCAGTACTACTCATCAGTACCCATCAGTACCTATCACCTGCCCATCAGAGTACCCGAGTACCTGTCACCTGCTCATCAGTACCTGTCACCTGCCTGTCACCTGCCCATTAAAATTCCCGATTACCTGTCACCCTTCATACAGCCACCATGTCAAAGTCCAAAAGGGTTTTCTTTGCCAAAGAGGTCTGTGAAATAATATCCACGATGAGTGACAGCAGCGGGGAGCTCTCACCTTCCGACGCTGAAACAATTTCTGAATCCGGTTCAGAATTTGAGCCCTTTGAAGGCTTTACATCCGGCACTGAATCAAAGGAGGAAGAAGTTCGGCCTAAAAGAAGCCGCACTGAAAATCAGGCAGACACCAGCAGCGCCAATGGCCAATCGGCAAACGCCAACAGCGCTGGACCCCAGGAGGAAATGCCCAGTACAAGCACTGGGATTTCACACCAGCCCCAAAGAAGAAGAGCCCAAATGCAGCTTCCGGATGCCTTGGCAAACCCATTGTGGCTGCCTTCTAGCTCTGGGTCAGCTACAATCCCCCCCCTTCACAGCACAGCCAGGTTTGCAGGTCAACACCGAAAATTTTATTCTGATTGATTTTTTTAATTTATTTTTCCCTTTGGAGTTCCTTCAAAACATCGTGGACCAAACAAATCTTTTTGCCCAACAGTTTATCGAGAACAACCCCACCTCATATCATTCCCGTCCTTTTGAATGGAGACCCCTAACAGTAGAAGAGTTCAAAGTTTTTTTGGGCCTTACAATCAATATGGGGGTTACAAAAAAAATGAGCTGCATTCTTATTGGTCCACCAAACCCATCCACTACATGCCAATTTATTCTTCAGTCATGCCCAGGTCCCGCTATGATGCTATAATGCGCTTCCTGCATTTCAACGATAATTCCCAGTGCCCTCCCCGAGATGATCCCAATTACGATAAACTCTACAAAATTCGCCCCCTAATTGATTACTTTTCTAGACGGTTCCCCGAAGTCTATGTCCCTGACCAAAAGATCGCTGTGGACGAATCACTGGTCCACTTCACAGGCCGGCTGGCATTTAAGCAGTATATTCCCAGCAAGAGGGATAGGTACGGCTTAAAACTAAACAAGCTCTGCGAAAGCAAAACGGGATATGTGTACGCCTTTCGCGTGTATGAAGGCAGAGACTCTGAGCTCCAGCCCCCTGAGTGCCCAACGTACATGGGAGTAAGTGGGAAGATTGTCTGGGACCTAGCCTTCCCATTGCTGCAAAAGGGGTACCATATTTATATGGACAACTATTATACCAGTTTGCCCCTTTTCCGCCACCTGTACCTGAAGAAAACCTTGGCCTGCGGTACAGTAAGAAAAAACCGGAAGGGCTTCCCGCAGAGTCTTATCACCACTCAATTACGAATTGGGGAATCCGCAAGCCTTAGGAACGAGGAGGTAATGGCTTTGAAGTGGAGGGATAGTAAGGACGTTTACCTCATGTCCACCATCCACGATGACACCTCAGTGGAAATTCGAAGATGACGCGGTTCCGTTCAAAAGCCTGCTTGCATCCACGAGTACAATAAGTACATGGGGGGGGGGGGGGTGGATTTAAACAATCAAATGCTGCAGCCCTATCTCCCGACACGAAAGACCCTCTTTTGGTACAAAAAGCTTGCAATGTACTTTTTCCATTTGGCCATGTACAATGCCTTTGTCACCTATAAAAAGTCCACAACAACACCAATCCCCTTCCTCCAGTTTATTGAAGACATTGCCACTGCCCTCATTTACCAGCAAGGATCCCCCCCCAGAAATCATTCGTTCGGATTGTGTCAGCAGACTTCATGAGCGCCATTTCCCTTTCCATATCCCACCATCAGAAACCGGAAGAAGACGCCAAAAAAAGTGTCGGGTGTGTAGCAAACGAGGGATTAGGAAAGACACCAGTTTCCATTGTACCGATTGTCTCTCCCAACCTGGCCTTTGCATTGGAGAATGCTTCAAAATATATCACACTGCCCTAAACTTTTAGCCCATATTTCACTGCTGAATATTTTCCTGCTGCCTCAACCAACCATATCACTGCCGTCCTTGTGAACCGACCCTGGCCTGTATATCGACTATGTCTCTGCCTGCCGTCTGCATTGTTTATCCGCCATGTTTCTGCCTTTCAAGTGAACTGACCCTGGACTGTTTATCGATTTTGCCTTAGCCTACCGTCTATTTCTGCCTTTTACCTGCACTGACCTCGGCCTGTTACGACCATGTTTTTTGCCTGCCACTTAGACTGATCCTTCGCCCTGCTACTGTAGTAGTGGGATTCAAAATGACACAGGGGTCTCACTTTTGTGAGGGGCTTCAGAATATAGTGTTCTGATATGAGAAAACCAGTTTTTGGATTTCTCTGGGTTTGTAAACTCAGAACAGGGTCTGGAGTCCGGAGGCTTCAAAGCGATTTGGGTGGGAGAAGCCTCTACCCCTGTCCCCATTTTTTCCCGACCGAGGCCCTAAGCTTGATGGTCCTGCCTGCTGCCTGGACCAATACTTTGGCTGTGCTGACCATATCCCTGCCTGCACCGACCCAGGACTTTTTATGGAACATGTGCCTGTTGCCTGGACCAATAATTGGGCTGTACTGACCATATCTCTGCCTGCTGCCTGTACTAATTATGGACAGTATTCCTGCCTGCTGCATGGACAATCCTTTTTCTGCTGCTGACCTGCCTGCTACCTGGACCAATGCTTTGGCTGTGCTGACAATATCTGTGCCTGCTGCCTGTACTCATTATGGACAGTATTCCTGCCTGCTGCCTGGACAATCCTTTCACTGTCGCTGTCTACGTTCCTGCCTGCTGCCTGAACCACTGCACTGCTAAAACCACAGGTATTTTTTTGTTTATCCTTTGCTCAGCAGAATGTATTTTGTTATGTATTATGCTATGTGTTAGGGGCCTTCAACAATGTGATAGGTTGTCAGGAATTTATGTGTGTGATTTATGTCCCTAGCCACTTGCCAACCGGCCAATGTATATATACGTTCTCGGTTTAAACCTAAAAACCGGTGTTATGGCAGCAGATAGCTGCCATAACCCTGGTATTTTTTTAAATGGTGGACAGTTGGCTTTCCGATAAGAGTGATCCCAGCGGCGGATTCGCCGCGGGATCACCCTTCCGGGATGGCGGAAGAGGTGACCCCCCCCCCTCCCGCCGTGTCCCGGTCCTTTTCCCCGCTTACCGGACCCGCCGGCAGCTGGGAAAATGATCCGGTCCCTCATGGACAGGATGTTGAGTGAGGGCAAGCTTGCCCTCACTCGACTCTATGGTCTTGGAGGACCGGAGCTACGGCAAACGTTGTTGCCTAGCAACCAGTTTAAAGGTCCCTTTTTTTTTTTTTCATTTTATTTAATTTTTTTTTTTCTATCTTTTAGTGTACTTGTGAGATCTGAGGACTTTTTGACCCCAGATCTTACAAAAAAGAGGTCCTGTCGTGCCTATTTCTATTACAAGAAATGTTTACATTCCTTGTAATAGAAATAAAAATGATACATTTTTTTTTTTTAAACGGTGTCAAAATAAAAAATAATAAATAAAATAAATAGTAAAAAAAAAAAAAAAAATTAAAGCACCCTGTCCCCGTTAGCTCGCGCAGAAGCGGACGCATACGGAAACCCCGCCCACATATGTTCAAACCACACATGTGAGGTATCGCCGCGATCGTTAGAGCAAGAGCAATAATTTGAGCCCTAGACCTCCTCTGTAACTCTAAGATGGCAACCTGTAGACATTTTTAAAATGTCGCCTATGGGGATTTTTAAGTACCAAAGTTTGTCGCCATTCCGTGAGCGTGCGCAATTTTGAAGCATGACATGTTGGGTATCTATTTACTCGGCATAACATTATCTTTCACATTATGGAAAAAATTGGGCTAACTTTACTGGTTTCTTATTTTTTAATTAAAAAAAGTGAATTTTTTTTAAAAAAATTGCGTTTGGAAGACCGCTGCGCAAATACGGTGTGATAAAAAATATTGCAATAATCTCTATTTTATTCTCTAGGGTCTCTGCTAAAAAAAATATATAATGTTTGGGGGTTCTAAGTAGTTTTCTAGTAAAAACAACTGATTTTAGCTTGTAAACACCAAATGTCAAAAATAGGCCTAGGCAAGTGGCTAGGATGCATGATAGTGCTCCTTGGATGTTGGGTCCCTCTATATGGCTAGGCTGTGAAAAAGTCTCACACATGTGGTATTGCCATACTCAGGAGGAGTGGCAGAATGTATTTTGGGGTGTCATTTTTGCTGTATACATGCTATGTGTTAGGAATATCCAATAAATCAACAACTTTGTGTAAAAAAAAAAGGTTTTAATTTTTTTCCCACATTTTCCAAAAACTTGTGGAAAAAAATGACATGTTCAAAAGACCCATAATGCCTCATAGAATATACGTTGGAGTGTTTGCTTTCCAAAATGGGGTCATTTTGTGGGTGTTTCCATTGTCTTGGTGCTCTAGGGCCTTTAGAAGTGTGATAGGTAGTCCGAAAATGATGTGTGTAATTTATGCTCCTAGAACGCCTGAAGGTGCTTCTTGGACGTGGAGTCTCTTTTTGTGGCCAGGCTGTGTAAAAGTCTCACACATGTGGTATCGTCATACTCAGAAGGAGTAGCAGAATGTATTTTTGGGTGTAATTTTTGCTGTGTACATGCTATGTGTTAGAAATAGCTTATAAATTGACAACTTTGTGGGAAAAAAAAGAAAAAAATGTTTTTCTTAATTTTCCCAAGAATTGTGGGAAAAAATTACAACTTCAAAAAACCCACCATGCCTCTTACTAAATACCTTGGACTGTCTACTTTACAAAAAGGGGTCATTTGGGGGGTATTTGTACTGTCCTGACATTTCAGGGCCTCAAGAAAGGAGATAGGCAGTCAGTACATCTGGTGTGATCAATTTTCAGTAATTGGTACCATAGCTTCTAGACTCAATAACTTTCACACAGACTAAATAATATACACTAATTTGGGTTAATTTTACCAGAGACATGTAGCAGTATACATTTTGGCCCAAATGTATGAAGAAAAATTAATTTTTTGCAAAATTTTATAATTGAAACTAAAAAAAAAGTGTTTTTTTTCAAAAGTTTTGCTCTTTTTTTGCATAAATCACGAAAAAAAAAAACCCCAGTTGTGATCAAATACCACCAAAAGAAAGCTCTATTTATGTGAAAAAAATAATAAACATTTTGTTTTGTTACAGTGTGGCATGACTGAGCAATTGTCATTCAAAGTGTGAGAGTGCTGAAAGCTGAAAATTGGTCTGGGCAGGAAGGGTGTCTAACTGCTCTGTATGGAAGCGGTTAAAGAGATTTTGCTTTATTTTAAAAATGGTGCACACAGACAACTAAAATGTATTGGAAATGTTTTACCTAGGCCAGTGATGGTAATCGTTAACCCCCCCCCCCCCCCAGATGTTTTTGCCCTACATTTCCCATAATGCTCATGTACTCTGCAGTGTAGGTTAGCATCGTGGGAAATGTTGTTACAAAACACCTGTGTTGCCAAGGTTCATCATCACTGATCTAGGCCAACTAAAAAGGTGAGTCAGCGGTGTAGCAATCTTTTATTTAGTAATCATTTTTAGTGATTTTTTATAAAATATTTTGGTTACATTCATCCACAGAGGCTGAATGGAAATTTTGTATTATTCCTTAATTTATATATATTTTTAGCTAAATCTATACATACACACTTTAATTAATTATTTCTTACAATTTAGCCCCACACACACTCCCCCCCCACATGCACACACTCACTCACCCCCCCCCCACACACACTCACTCCCCCCACACACACACTCACCCCCCCCCCCCCACACACACACACACACACACACTCACCCCCCCCCACACACACACACACTCACCCCCCCCCACACACACACACACTCACTCCCCCCCACACACACACACACACACACACACACTCACTCCCCCCCCCACACACACACACACACACACACACTCACTCCCCCCCCCACACACACACACACACACACTCACTCCCCCCCACACACACACACACACTCACTCCCCCCCACACACACACACACACACACTCACTCCCCCCCCCACACACACACACACACACACACACTCACTCCCCCCCCACACACACACACTCACTCCCCCCCCCCACACACACTCACCCCCCCCCACACACACACTCACTCCCCCCCCCCCACACACACACTCACTCCCCCCCCCCCACACACACACACACACACTCACTCCCCCCCCCCACACACACACACACACACTCACTCCCCCCCCCCCACACACACACACACACACTCACTCCCCCCCCCCACACACACACACACACACTCACTCCCCCCCCCACACACACACACACACACACTCCCCCCCCCACACACACACACACACACACTCCCCCCCCCCCACACACACACACACACACACACTCACTCCCCCCCCCCCACACACACACACACTCACTCACTCCCCCCCCACACACACACACTCACTCCCCCCCACACACACACACTCACTCACTCACTCCCCCCCCCACACACACACACTCACTCCCCCCCCCCCACACACACACACACACACACACACTCACTCCCCACACACACACACACACCCCCCACACACCCCCCACACACCCCCCCCCCCACACACACACACACCCCATCCCCCCCCCCCCCCGCCATACCCACCCACACACACTTCGCTGGAGTAAAGGGAGAAACCATACACCTGCCGCTGTACAGGGAGAAACCATACCTATGTTCATACTTTACTGGCATTGCACACACATAAAAAATACAAGAAATGGTTTACATTCAATAGACATAAAAGATATCTGAATTACATCCAAACAAATATGAAGAAAAGAAAACAAAAAACCAGGAGTGGTGTACAAATGAATAAGCTTTATTGAACATGTATGAAACATCAGTAATCACTCAAGCAAAAGTTTTGCTCTTTTTTTGCATAAATCACGAAAAAAAAAAACCCCAGTTGTGATCAAATACCACCAAAAGAAAGCTCTATTTATGTGAAAAAAATAATAAACATTTTGTTTTGTTACAGTGTGGCATGACTGAGCAATTGTCATTCAAAGTGTGAGAGTGCTGAAAGCTGAAAATTGGTCTGGGCAGGAAGGGTGTCTAACTGCTCTGTATGGAAGCGGTTAAAGAGATTTTGCTTTATTTTAAAAATGGTGCACACAGACAACTAAAATGTATTGGAAATGTTTTACCTAGGCATGTGAAATGTCCCCCCCCCCAACCCCCAAATCAAGTAATCTTTATTCAAATTACAGTGCAAAGATACAACATATGATGAATAGATAGAGCTTACAATATCCAACAGTCAAGCAAAATAAGTTGTAGACACCTTAGTATTAAGCATAAAACATACCCAACATACTTTTATGGTTATTGTTTGCATGAGCCTACCTTTCCATTTAAATACCATCAAATCACTAGAACATACAGCTACACAGAGGCATGAAAATAAAAAAAAAACACATGTATAGAGTGCATAAAGACACACTTTGCAAAAACTATACCAAACATTTAGAGCATGAAAGGCATTCATCCAACAAAATACACTTACTGCAATATGGGTCTTTAGGCATGCCAGCAACCCCCCCAAAAAGCAAATTTGGACATAAAGACATGTGGCCCTGCCAGAGGCCAAATGATCTGCTCTTAAACATGCCTTAATATAACCTTGGTTAAACTACACCCACCCAGTATAGCAAACGCCCAGCAAAGTAATTAATTGGGTCTGTTGGTTCCTAAACCAAAATCACCAGTTCACTAATGAATGAGTGTTTGTCAAAATGAAAAAGCCACCTTGTGCTCATGATGAGATTATGTAAAGCATTTCTTATGTGTGTTGACTTGATGTAGTATTTTTGGAACAAAAAAACTGTGCAAAATAGAAAATGTTTGGAGCATGAGCAGCTGAACCCAGAAATATTTCAGAAAAAAAAATATATATATAAATTATATGTTGGGGATATATATATATTTTTTTTTGGGTTGTTGAATTCTGAGTTTTGGGGTTCCACTGCATATGCTCAATCAATTTGCAAATTCTCAGATTTTGCAGCTCAAACACTTTGCTATTTTTCATTGTTTAATGTGGCTCTATATAGGAAGCAACACTAATATGGCTCCCCACTCAACAAATATATTAATTTCACACATATACAATGTTTTATTTTTGGGGAGGAGCCATATTATTGTTGCTTGTCATATAGAACAACAGAGACAGTTGTGGGTATTTCAGGGATTTGAACACCCAAATACGCTGTTGCACTGCAGATTTGCTAACCACTTAGTCACCTGGTGCTCATGAAATTTTTGAAAAGCATGTGTGATTTGGGATTTCTTTAAAAAAAAAAAAAAATATATATATATATATATATATATATATATATATATGTGTGTGTATATCTATATGTAAATATATATATACACACTGTATATATGTATATATATATATATATATATATATATATATATATATATATATATATATATATATATATATATATTTTTTTTATATATATATATATATATATATATATAGACATACATAGATATGTGCATTTCTCTCATTAGCGCCTGAATAACGCAGTTTTACCGCAGTATTTGCAGCGGTTTTTTCCGCAATTCACTATAACTCCCACTAACGTTTTCTAAAACCTTATTTTTAGCCTACTTTTTGGTATGGAGCATGCACACATGGGCTATCTGCCAGAAATAGACTCTGAAGCTAATTTTGCATTTTACACTTTTATTAAAATCTTTTTTTCTACTTAACTTTTTCACACAGTTTAAAAGCAGTTTATCTCAAGATCATATAACACATCTTTCCCAAGCATTTTTTATTTTTTTCCTACCATATTTTGTGATTTTGAACAAAACAGTCCAGCTTTTAGCTGGACTGTTTTTACCTCCAGCCCTGACATTATTTGATCTTAGTGAATTTGACACTGCTCATAACATTTCTGATGGAGGTATAGTGAATTGCATTTGCACATTAAAATAGTCAAAATTGAGGTAAAATAGAACTAGATCAGCGTTGGAGGTACAGTGAATTAGGCCCAAAGTCTCCCCAATAGGGTCACAGATGTAACAAACTGACAGAAACTGCAATTTGCAAACTCTATCCAAAACTTCACAGAATCGTTTTGAAGGTGTTAGGTTTTAAGATTTATATGGAACTACAAATCTCATAGTAAAGCAAAGAATATATTGCTTTCTAACTGCAGGCTCAGGAAGCCTGAGTCTTTTTTCTGGAATCACACCTATGGCTCATTTAAATCATAATGTTAATTTTATTCTTTCAAGAAATGGTTTGAAATTGAAAAGTTAATGGTCTTCCCAGTACATCCATGCTTGCTGCTGTGGTCCCTGAAGGAGAGCAACATTTATACTTCTGTATTGTGCACAATGCAATTCAGTTATTAATAGCCAGAAATACAACAGAGCTTCCCTGATTTATCATCTAACCAACTATCCTGCATAACTTCTTTCTATCTCACAGTTTAAAGTTGAACTCTGGGGAAAATACAAAGGGGAAAATGTATCTAGGGTACTAGTAAAAGCCTACTTACCTTATCTATCGCAGGCTTCCTCCTCTCTTTACGACCGATTCATCCAGCCCTGGAACAAGGTCATATAGAGCCCATTGTGAACATGCGAATTGCACTCCCCAAGATGTATGAGCAATATGTGTCAGCTAAAATCCCCTCCCCCCCAAAAAAAAATCAAGCGTTGATCTGCATTTACCCTTCAAGCACAACCCCCCCCCCCCCACACACACACACACACGCACACACTCCAAATCCCTCCCAGCACAAATTCCCCTCCTCCAGTCCCCTATACTAGCACAAATCCCCCCCAACCCAAATTTCCCTTCCTAGCACAAATGCCCCCCCCCCCAATCATTTCTACTAGCACAAATCTTCCTCCCAAAAAACGTTCCCCTCCTAGCACAAATCCCTCCCTGATCCCTCACCCCCATATCACCTTTTCTAGCACAAACCCCCCTAATCCCCCATTCAAGCACAAATCCTCTTCCCCCATCTCCCCTCTCATCACAAATCCCCCACAAATCACCACTTCTACCACACCTCCCCAAATTTACACTCTTAGAACAATTCTAACCTCCTGATGCCCCCCCCCCCCCCCAAATTACCCCTCCCAACACAAATCCTCTCTCCCCCATTCTCCTTTCGGTGCCCCCCAACCTCACATGATACCGCCCTCCTGCCCACCCCTTAACCCGCCCCTTGGTTCACCAAAGCGTCTTGTCTTTGTTGCCAGCACTCTTGTCGCTCTTGACACAGAGGGCCTGCCCATAACCCTTCAAGTGTTGGAGAGAAGAGGAAAACACTTGGAGATTGGCAGATAAGGTAATTTAAAAGCCTTTTTCATGATACACTGGACCAAAAAAAGGCCTTTAACTTTTGCAGTATGGGGGAAGCCCCACTACAAGATTCATTTTTTTAGTTCATGGTTCATAGTTAGTTCATGGTTATGGAAAGGTATATTTCAGTATACTGTAGATGTTTCCAGATCCTAAACCCACACACTGATTTTCTTTTTGGAGATACTGGTGAAACATGTAAAAATCCCAAACACGTTTTTCTGTTGCATTACCTTGATTTGATTTTCTAAACCTGCACAGTTTGACAATCCCACACCTTTTGAATTACTGTGGACCAAACTGTGGAAAAATATTCTGCTGTCTCCTCTAAGGATTTGTTGATCAAACAAGCATATTTGCATATAATAGATGTCTCTTGACTTAAACAGAATATACCTTATGCTTTAAGGTGAACCTGTGCTCCCAGGTATGGAAGAACCTGTTAATCACTCAATGTGGCAGCACTGGGCTACAACTCTGATGATTCAAATGCTTGCATACAATTTTTATTTTCTCCCAGAGTCTGAACAGACTGGTTGGGGAGTAAAAGAAATGTAACTAAATGCTACTGCAGAGGGCTAAGTTAAAACATTGTTTCACATCCTGGACAATGAAGCTAAAGCCTCTGTATCTATCTACAAAAAATATCAATAGAGGATCAAAATGTCCTGGAACAAACTCCTAGAGTATGCCCGTGTTATAGGCCCATCAACCTTTAAACCACTTCTGGACCGGAAGATTTTCCCCCTTAATGACTAGGCCATTTTTTGCGATTTGGCACTGCGTTATTTTAACAGACAATTGCAATATTTAGGGACGCTGTACCTAAATAAAACTGCGTGTGTCCCTAGGAGGTGCTTGCTAACTGTGTGGGGGGTGAACTCACTGGATGAACACAGAGATCTGTGTTCCTGCTTAGCAGGAACATAAGATCATTGTGTTCATCCCTGACAGAATGGTGATTTGCCTTGTTTAATCGCCGTTCTGCCTCTCCCGGGGAAGTTCGTGGGTGGGCATCGAACATCGGGTCCGCTGGATCCGTTGATTGACATCCCCACTAGCCAATCACGGGGCAAACATGCCTCTGGTGGCACGATTGTGCCATTTAGTGGCTTATGAACGAAACACCATACAGGTACATCGATTCACGCAATACAGCCAAACTGCCAGGGTAAAAACATGGCAGGCGGTTGGCAAGTGGTTAAAGTAACTGTTTGGCTATGCATTTCAAGTGGATCCCCATTACCTTTTATTGGGTCTCCCTTACACAGGGCCCCTGCTGGCCCTTATTAAAATTTTTGTACACATTTTTATGGCAGCTCAATGTTTAATTGCACTAAATGGTTTGATCACTTCAAAAACTGACTTAATGAAGCTTACAAGAGAATTTCATAAACCGGAGGAGGAATCTGAATTATCACCGGATAGAACCAGATCTGGGCTTCCTGGGAACAATGTCTTTATTGTTTATCTATGAATTAGTTTGTAGTTGGATGGATAGAGTTATTTCACTAGGCTGAAGTACCCTAATCTCTATTTCAAGCAATTACACTTCTGTATAGATGTTTAATAGCATTTTGTGTTCAAAATCTTTATTGCTTTTTTTATTTAAATGGTTGCACATGCGTCACATAAACAGTGTTTCATGAATATTATCTATAGAAGTGACCTTGCTCTTCAAGTTTACTTAATGGACTATACTCCAGCTGCATTGTTATCATAATGGTCTGTATCTGACAATACATTGTATAATATTCAATTTCTATGGAAAATAATAAAAAAAAAAAAAAACACAGAACAAAAAGTACCATATTGTTAGCCAGAGTTTACTATTTGGAACCATTTACACTTTAGTAACAATCTCTTAGAGAATCATTATTGAATAGAAACAAATTACTGTTGTAGTCAGATGCTTAGATTCCCACAGGAAGCGACACATACTGAAGCACTGTGCTACAGGGCTCTCCACACACATACAGGAAACATAGAAAAGTGAAGGCAGAAAAAGACCAAGTAGTCCATGTATGTAATATAGATCCATGTTTGTTCCAAGCATGTTTGAAGTGAGGTTGAATCCATTTACTGTTGAGTTTCTCACTGCATCTGCTGGAAGTTTATTCCAAGCATTAAGTACCCTTTCAGTAAAATAATACTTTCTAAAATTAGTTTTGAACTTTCCTTCAGTTAGTTTGAGGTCATGACCCAGTGTTCTTGATTTTGGTTTCATATTGAAAAAACTATCCTCCTGAATAGAGTTGAGCGGACACCTGGATGTCCGTGTTCGGCGGGTT
The DNA here is from genome assembly GCF_965119305.1 of Pelophylax lessonae. Lineage (NCBI taxonomy): Eukaryota > Metazoa > Chordata > Amphibia > Anura > Ranidae > Pelophylax > Pelophylax lessonae. Next base: position 337,967,042 of record NC_138771.1, on the reverse strand, counting down.
CGGCTGAACTTTAAAAAAAAGTCCGGGTCCGTGTCCCGGACTTTTGCCAAACTTTTCCCGGACACCGAACCCCATTGAAGTCAATGGGGACCCGAACTGTAAGGCACTAAAATGGCTCTAAAACACCAATGGAAAGGGCTAGAGTGCTGCAAATGGCAGCAAACCGTAGTTAAGACCATGGCGAGTGCTCTGCAAACAAATGTGGATAGGGAAATAACTTAAAACAACAAAAAAAACTGAAAAATAAAACAATGTTCTTCATCTCTGAAGGATGAGGCCCATATGGAGTAGGAGGGAGGTTGAGGTGGTGGTGGATGTGGCGGTGTCATAGGCGTGCGCACAGGGTGTGCCGGGTGTACCTGGGCACACCCTAATCACCTAGGGCACATAGCATTATCGCTCTGTTTGCCAGTGAGGAGATGGGAAAGATCTCCCTCGGACCTGCTCTGCTCTATTTCTCTTTGCCAGCAGGGAGAGTAATGTATCGGGGCCATGTACATGTAGGCAAACACATGCATGTGTATTTAAACTTTGGGGTGCACACCCTAATGCAATAGGCTGCGCACACCTATGGGCGGTGTAGGTGGAAGCGGCAGTGGAGGAGGACCAGGGCCGGATTAAGAGCATCATGGGCTTGGTGCTGAGGATTTTGAAGGGCCTTAAGGGCCGTGCCTTGGCATGCACCCAGAGGAGGAAGGGTGCAGCCATGCATGCCTAATTCAACATGGGATGCTGTCTCTGAAGCCCATAAACACATCCATGCATCTGCAACTGTCCCTCCTTGTCCGGCCTTCGTGCTGTGTGGGGAGGTTCTGAGGGAGCTGCCTGGGGAAGCGAGCATAGAAGTCAGACTTCTGTGTTTACAAGTGACAGAAGAGCGGTAACAGTGAATATGGCCAACCCGGGGCCTATATAAAGGTAGGGGCCTGGAGCTGCAGCTCCAATAGCCCCTGCGTTAATCTGGCCCTGAGGAGGACGAGATAGCCAACACTGCTTCTTTTCAGAAAATTTAAATGAGGGTACAACCCAAAAGAGTGAGAAAGAGCTAAAATAGAACAATGGCTGGGTAAGGTCGGTATCCGTCGCTATTCTGCACAAGGTACGGAAAAGTCTCGTGGGATCCATGCCTGGTTCATTTTAATGAACGTGAGCTTGTCCACATTGTCTCTGGATAGGCGGCTGCGCTTGTCTGTGATAACGCCCCCAGCCGTGCAAAATACCCGTTCAGATAATACACTGGCTGCAGGGCACGCCAGCACCTCCAAGGCGTAAAGGGCAAGCTCAGGCCATGTGCCCAACTTGGAGACCCAGAAGTTGAAGGGGGCAGACCCGTCATTCAGTACATCTAGGCATGTGCACACATACTGCTCCACCATGTTGGTGAAATGCTGCCTCCTGCTAAGACGTTCCATATGAGCTGCTGGTGCTGCTGTTTGTTGTGGCGTGCTGACAAAGCTTTTCCACATTTCGGCCATGCTAACCCTGCCTTCTGAGGTGCTGGCGGTGCCCTGGTTGCATTGGCGACCTCTTCCTCCTCCTCTGCCTTGTGCTTCCACTGTGGCCCCGCTGTCAGGTGGGAATGCCAGCAGCATCGCGTCTACCAGCGTGCGCTTGTACTCGCGCATCTTGCGATCGCGCTCCAGTGAGTGAATTAAGGACGGTACGTTGTCCTTGTAATGGGGATCCAGCAGCGTAACCACCCAGTAATCAGCACAAGTTAGAATGTGGGCAACTCGGCGGTCATTGTGGAGACACTGCAGCATGTAATCGCTCATGTGTGCCAGGCTGCCCAGAGGCAACGAAAGGCTGTCCTCTGTGGGAGGTGTATCGTCTGTGTCCTCTGTATCCCCCCAGTCACGCACCAGTGATGGCCATGAGCTGGCCTGGGTGCCACCCTGCTGTGAACATGGTTCCATCTCCTCCTCCATCTCCTCATCCTCCTCATCCTCCAGAACTGTGCCCCTGCTGGACAATTGTGTCCCTGGCGTTTGTGGGTGCAGGAACCCACCCTCTGAGCCCCTTGCGAATGACTGCCCTGAAAGCCTTGGAAATGTTACCTCTTCATCCTCCTCCTCCTCCTCCTCATCCTGTGCCACATCCTCTTCCATCATCACCCGAATTGTTTTTTGAAGGAGGCATTGAAGTGGGATAGTTAAGCTGACAACGGCGTCATCGGCACTGGCCATGTTGGTGGAGTACTCAAAACAGCACAACAAGGCACACAGGTCTCGCATGGAGGCCCAGTTATTGGTGGTGAAGTGGTGCTGTTCCGCAGAGCGACTCACGTGTGTGTGCTGCAGCTGAAACTCCACTATGGCCTGCTGCTGCTCGCACAGTCTTTCCAGCATGTGCAAGGTGGAGTTCCACCTTGTGGGCACGTCACATATGAGGCGTTGAGCGGGAAGGCCGAAGTTACGCTTCAGCGCTGACAGGCGAGCAGCAGCAGGGTGAGAATGCCGAAAGTGCGCACAGACGGCCCGCACTTTCTGCAGCAGCTCTGACATATCGGGGTCATTTTTAAGGAACCTCTGCACCACCAAATTCAGCACATGCGCCAGGCAAGGTATGTGTGTCAAACCGGCTAGGCCCAGAGCTGCTATGAGATTTCGCCCGTTATCGCACACCACCAGGCTGGGCTTGAGGCTCGCTGGCAGCAACCACTCATTTGTCTGCTGTTCCATGCTCCTCCACAACTCCTGCGCGGTGTGTTGTTTTTCCCCCAAACAGGCAAGTTTTAAAACTGCCTGCTGTCGTTTACCCCTGGCCGTGCTGAAGTTGGTGGTGAAGGTGTTACGCTAACCGGATGAGGAGGCGGTAGAGGATGAGGAAGCAGAGTAGGAGGAGTTAGGAACAGGAGGCAAACTGAAGCGCCCTGCAATCCTCCATGTTGGAAGGACGTGCGCCAAATTGCTATCCGCCTCAGGCCCATCCGCCACTGCATTTACCCAGTGTGCCGTTAGGGAGATATAACGCCCCTGACCGTGCTTACTGGTCCACGTATCGGTAGTTAGGTGGACCTTGGCACAGATGGCGTTGCGCAGTGCACACCTGATTTTTTTCCCCCACTTGGTTGTGCAGGGAAGGGATGGCTTGCCTGGAAAAGTAGTGGCGGCTGGGCACAACGTACTGTGGGACAGCCACCGACATAAGGCTTTTAAAACTGTGCGTCTCCACCAGACGGAATGACAGCATTTCACAGGCCAAGAATTTTGAAATGCTGGCATTCAGGGCCAGGGATCGTGGGTGGGTAGGGGGGTACTTCCTCTTCCTCTGAAGTGTTTGGGAGATGGAAAGCTGAACGCTTCCACGGGACATTGTGGAGATGGTTGGTGACCCAGGTGGTGGTGTTGCTGACAGATCGTCCGTTTGCGGGGTGGCAGGTGCTGGTATCACTACAGATGTGGATGGAGAGGCCGAGACTGCAGCAGAAGAGGAAGCAGGAGGAGCCAGAGACCTTTCTTGGTTTTGAAGGTGTCTACTCCACTGCAGCTTGTGCTTTGCACTTAGATGCCTGATCATGCAGGTTGTGCTCAGGTTGAGAAGGTTTATGCCTCGCGTCAGGCTCTGATTGCACAGGGTGAAAACCACTCGTGTCCTGTCATCAGCACATTTTCTGAAGAACTTCCACGCTAGAGAACTCCTTTGAGCTGGCTTTGGTGCGCTCGTTCCCTTGCTGCATTGGGCAGTAGCAGGCGTAGTGTCTAGGGCACGGCTGCTCCGCTTCTGCACCCTGCTCCCTCTTCTGCTGTGCTGGTGGCTCTGTGCGACCACCGCCTCTTCCTCCAAACTACTCAGGTCACCTGCATGACCTTCATTCCATGTGGAGTCGAGGACCTCATCGTCCTCCACATCATCTTCCACCCAGTCTTCACCCCTGCCCTCCTTGTCGGTCTCCACAATTCTGAATGCCGCAGCAGTTGGCACCTGCGTTTCGTCATCATCGGAGACGTGCTGCGATGGTCCTTCCATGTACTCATCTTGAGAAATAAGTGGTTGGGCATCGCTGCACTCAATCTCTTCCACTTCTGGGGCAGGGCTAGGTGGATGGCCCTGGGAAACCCTGCTGACAGAGTCATCAAAAAGAAGAAAAGACTGCTGCATGACTTGGGGCTCAGACTGCTTGCCTGATTTGCAAGGGGGTGAGGTGAAAGACGGTTGGACATTGGCTGCAGGTGCCAACTTTGACCTTTCTGCAGTAGACTGGGTGGGAGACAATGTGAAGGAACTGGAGGCACTGTCAGCAACCCAATCTACTATCGCCTGTACTTCTTCTGGCCTCATCACTTCTAGAGGCGCATGATGCCCTACCAAATACTGCTGCAGGTTCTGTCGCCTACTCACACTTGAGGAAGGTGTTTCACTTGTGCGTGTAGCTGGCACAGATCGACCACGTCCTCTCCTTGCAACAGGAGCTCTACCAGCAGCACCACGACCCAGGCCACGGCCCCTATTTGACGGTTTCCTCATATTTCTGTAATTTATGATCTTGCCCTAGAAAGGTGTTTATTGAATAGCGGAACAAAACAACAACAGTATCGCACGGGTGTATCTCACAGTCAAATATGCAAACTTTGCCGCAATTTAATTTTTTTAACCCCAAAAGGGTGTATATTGAATAGCGGAATAGAAAAAAGGATAAAAAAACGGTGTATCTCACACGTACAAACACAGACTAGGCCCCGATTAAAAAAATTTGTACCCTAAAGGGAGGATGAGGAAGAGGAGTAGGAGGAGTTCGGGGCAAACTGAAGCACCCTGCAATCCTTGGCGGTGGAAGGAGATGCGCCAAACAAATTTAAAAGGTGTATCTCACACGTACCAATACAGACTATGCCGTAATTTAATTTTTTACACTCCAAAAGGGTGTATATTGAATAGCGGAATAGGAAAAATTTTATAATACGGTGTATCTCACACGTACAAACACAGACTAGGCCCGATTACAATTTTTTGTACCCTAAAGGCAGGATGAGGAAGAGGAGTAGGAGGAGTTGGGAACAGGAGGCAAACTGAAGCGCCCTGCAATCCTCGGCGGTGGAAGGAGATGCGCCAAACAAATTTAAAAAGGTGTATCTCACATGTACCGATACAGACTATGCCGTAATTTAATTTTTTACACTCAAACAGGGTGTATATTGAATAGCGGAATAGGAAAATTTTTATAAAACGGTGTATCTCAAGTGCCCTGCAATCCTCGGCGGTATGAAATGCGCCCCAAAAATTGGAAAGGTGTATCTCACACGTACCGATACAGACTATCCCCCAATTTAATTGTTTTTACCCCAAAGGTGTAGATTGAATAGCGGAATAGAAAATATGATATCAAAAGGTGTATGTATCTCACACGTACAGACCCAGACTAGGCCCAAATTACAATTTTTTGTACCCCCAAAGGCAGGATGAGGAGTAGGAGGAGTTCGGAACAGGCAGGAGGCAGACTGAAGCACCCTGCAATCCTCGGCGGTATGAGATGCGCCCCAAAAATTGGAAAGGTGTATCTCACACGTACCGATACAGACTATCCCGCAATTTAATTGTTTTTACCCCAAAGGTGTAGATTGAATAGCGGAATTGAAAATATGATATCAAAAGGTGTATGTATCTCACACGTACAGACCCAAACTAGGCCCAAATTACTATTTTTTGTACCCCCAAAGGCAGGATGAGGAGTTCGGAACAGGCAGGAGGCAGACTGAAGCACCCTGCAATCCTCGGCGGTATGAGATGCGCCCCAAAAATTGGAAAGGTGTATCTCACACGTACCGATACAGACTATTCAGCAATTTAATTGTTTTTACCCCAAAGGTGTAGATTGAATAGCGGAATAGAAAATATGATATCAAAAGGTGTATGTATCTCACACGTACAGACCCAGACTAGGCCCAAATTACTATTTTTTGTACCCCCAAAGGCAGGATGAGGAGTAGGAGGAGTTCGGAACAGGCAGGAGGCAGACTGAAGCACCCTGCAATCCTCGGCGGTATGAGATGCGCCCCAAAAATTGGAAAGGTGTATCTCACACGTACCGATACAGACTATCCCGCAATTTAATTGTTTTTACCCCAAAGGTGTAGATTGAATAGCGGAATAGAAAATATGATATCAAAAGGTGTATGTATCTCACACGTACAGACCCAGACTAGGCCCAAATTACTATTTTTTGTACCCCCAAAGGCAGGATGAGGAGTTCGGAACAGGCAGGAGGCAGACTGAAGCACCCTGCAATCCTCGGCGGTATGAGATGCGCCCCAAAAATTGGAAAGGTGTATCTCACACGTACCGATACAGACTATTCAGCAATTTAATTGTTTTTACCCCAAAGGTGTAGATTGAATAGCGGAATAGAAAATATGATATCAAAAGGTGTATGTATCTCACACGTACAGACCCAGACTAGGCCCAAATTACTATTTTTTGTACCCCCAAAGGCAGGATGAGGAGTAGGAGGAGTTCGGAACAGGCAGGAGGCAGACTGAAGCACCCTGCAATCCTCGGCGGTATGAGATGCGCCCCAAAAATTGGAAAGGTGTATCTCACACGTACCGATACAGACTATCCCGCAATTTAATTGTTTTTACCCCAAAGGTGTAGATTGAATAGCGGAATAGAAAATATGATATCAAAAGGTGTATGTATCTCACACGTACAGACCCAGACTAGGCCCAAATTACTATTTTTTGTACCCCCAAAGGCAGGATGAGGAGTAGGAGGAGTTCGGAACAGGCAGGAGGCACACTGAAGCACCCTGCAATCCTCGGCAGTATGAGATGCGCCCCAAAAATTGGAAAGGTGTATCTCACACCTACCGATACAGACTATCCCGCAATTTAATTGTTTTTACCCCAAGGGTGTAAATTGAATAGCGGAATAGAAAATATGATATAAAATTGGTGATTTTTCAATAGCACATGTGAACAGCAGTGTCTTATATCAGTCAGCTCTGCTGCAGGCTATGGAGGGAAAAATAAAAAGAAAATTCCCCTTTTAAGTTTGTAATTTTTAAATAGATTAGTACAGACTATGCCACGATTTAATTTTTTTAACCCAAAAGGGTGCATATTGAATAGTGGAATAGAAAGAAGTGTATAACTTTTGAAATCACTCAATAATAGCACATGTGAACACAGCAGTGTATTATCATAGCTAGCAGCACTGAAGAAAAAGCGCTGCACACAACTGACTGATAAAAAAGACTTTTTTCTCCCTCCTCCTCAGCGGGCAAAAAGATTGTGTTCACACCACCCCACACACAGCAAAATCGATGTGGACCACTGACCCTGCCTATCTCCAGCCTCGCCCTAAAATGATCGATAAGATCGGTCACTGCCGGCACTGCAAACCCCCCACACAGCAAAATCGATTGTAGAACACTGACCCTGCCTATCTCCAGCCTGGCCCTAAAATGATCGATAAGATCGGTCACTGCCGGCGATGCAAACCCCCCCCCCACACAGCAAAATCGATTGTAGAACACTGACCCTGCCTATTTCCAGCCTCGCCATAAAATGCCCTAATATCTCGCCCTGCCTGCACTCCGACCTGTCCCTGAATTCTTTTCGGACACAATATAATTTTTGACTGTCTGTCCCTAATCAGCAGCCAGCACGTATGATGTGTGCTCTGTCCCTGTACTACAGCAGAATGACGCAGCGGCGCTCGGTCTCGAACTTATAAAAACTTGGTCACATGCTTCAGATGGCCAATCACAGCTACTAATACATTTGAAGGCATGGCTGGGATGGCTTAAGGCACACCAGTTAAACGCTTGTTGATTGGCTGTTGAAAGCCCGCCATTAAAAGCGCGCCAATACATACAAACCCGGAAATAAAATGACCGAACACGGATTTTAAACCCGAACATACAGTAAAGTTTTCGGGTCCGTGTTCGGGTAACAAAAATCCAATTATTCGGTACAAACACAAATAATACAGTCCGTGTTTGCTCAACACTAATCCCCATCTTCCGCTGCCCTCTCCAGCTCCAGCTAGTATAATGGTCTGGCAGTTTAAATCATCACTACATGCCATGCGCTACCTCAGATGGAATTTTATAAATACTTGCAGATCAGGCCCTTTTTTCCACCCACTACTGTACTGTAAGTGTGGGCACCACCTTTGAACACCTATGCAGGTCATAATCCAGAAAAAAGGGCAATATTTCCATTATTGCATTATTTCCGTTCCTGGAGCAGAGGCAGTGTGCGAGGCAGCGGCTGCAAGCAAGGCGGGGGGAGAGAGCTGTGTGACTGTGCTCTGCGACTGATAGTGATCTGTGACTGACTTACCGTGCACTGCGACTGTCTGACCGTACTCTGTGACTGACTGCTCTGCGACTGTCTGACCGTGCTCTGCGACTGACCGTGCTCTGCGACTGACCGTGCTCTGTGACTGACAGTGCTCTGCAACTGACCGTGCTTTGCGACTGACAGCGCTCTGCGACTGACCATGCTCTGCGACTGACAGTGCTCTGTGACTGTCAGTGCTCTGCGACTGACCGTCCTCTGCGACTGACCATCCTCTGCGACTGACAGCGCTCTGCGCTGACTGTGCTCTGCGACCGACATCGCTCTGACCGTCCCCTGTGACTGACCGTGCCTGACTGCGACCGACCGTGCCTGACTGCGACTGACTGTGCCTGACAGTGACTGACTGTGCCTGACTGTGCCTGACTGCGACTGACCGTGCCTGACTGCGACTGACCGTGCCTGACTGCGACTGACTGTGCCCTGTGACTGACTGTGCCTGACTGCGACTGACCGTGCCTGACTGTGACTGACCGTGCCTGACTTTGACTGACCGTGCCCTGTGACTGACCGTGCCCTGTGACCGACTGTGACTGACCGTGCCCTGCAACTGACTGTGCCCTGCGACTGACTGAGTTCCTGGGAGGACTGGTAAGTATCTTAGCGACTGGTGAGTATCTTAGCGACTGGTGAGTACCCCAGGTTTAGTACCAGGGGAGATAGAGTAAGTGTAGGTAAGGAATAGCAGGTCGTTACTAATTATCCCCATAGAGTAGAGGGTAATAATGTCCGACAGGATTGGGGATGCCACTCAGTGCACTTCTTGCTCCATGTATGCGTTCCTTGATGAACCAATCAAGGGCGAATACTGCTGTGCATGATGTGTGCGACTTGTGTCTCTGGAAACCCAGATCCTGGATCTAGAAAACATAGTGGCAACACTGCGTAGCATCAACAACCTGGAAAGGAGCTTGGACATTACCCATCAGGCGCTGGCAGGGGCCAGCATAGAGGTGGGAGGAGTAGAGGAGACACAGGCAATAGAGGTAGGCAGTTAGGTGACCGTTAGGAAGGGTAGAGGGATGAGTGCCAGGGAGGCCAGTCCTGAGTTGATACACCCTAACAAATTTGCCAAGTTGCAGGTTGAGGGGGATATCAGCTCAGAGGGGGCAGTGCTGGAGCAGGCACCCTCCCCCAGCTGCCAGGGGAGTGGCGGCTCCGGGAACAAGGGGGGCTGAGACTCAGGAAAGCTTAGAGAGGTTGTGGTAGTGGGGGACTCAGTCATCAAGAGGACAGAGAGGGCAATCTGTTGAAAAGATTGCGGTAGTCGGACAGTGTGTTGTTTACCAGGCGGTCGAGTACGGCACATCGCGGATCGGGTAGACAGATTATTGGGCGGGGCTGGGGATGACCCAGCGGTCATGGTGCATGTGGGCACTAATGACCAAGTAAGAGGAAGGTGGAGGATCCTAAAGAACGATTTCAGGGAATAGATTGAGGAATAGGACCTCCAAGGCGGTTTTCTCTGAAATACTGCCGGTACCTCATGCCACACCAGAGAGACAGAAGGAGATTAGGGAACATAACAAGTGGCTGAGGAACTGGTGTAGGAAGGAAGGGTTTGGGTTCCTGGAGAACTGGGCTGACTTCTTAGTCGGCTACCGACTCTCTAGTAAGGATGGGCTGCAACTTAATGGGGATGGTACAGCTCTTTTGGGGAGAAAGATGGCCACCAAGTTGGAGGGGCTTTTAAACTAGGAGACGGGGGGGAGGGCTCAGAAGTAGAGTCAGTCAGGAGGGAGCAAAGGACAGAAGGTAGTAGTAGAGTCAGCAGCGACAGTAGTTCCATAACGTCAATTGGGGGGTCTGTGAGGGAAAACCTCAGACCAAACAGGAATAAAAATAATCACCATTCACTATCAACTTCCACAAATCTAAGAGGGGTATATGCAAATGCCAGGAGCCTAACTAATAAAATGGATGAGTTGGAAATGTTAGTACATGAGGAGGACATAGACCTTGCGGGAATAACGGAAACTTGGTTCGACCCCTCACATGACTGGCTGGCCAATATCCAAGGGTATTCGGTGTACCGGAACGAGAGGGTAGGAAAAAGAGGGGGAGGGGTATGTCTCTATGTCAAGAATAATGTAAGGGTGATAGAGAGGAGTGATATTATGGAAGGGATGAGTATGGAGTTAGAATCCGTGTGGATAGAACTCCATAGGGAAGAAGAAAAGAGAAAAATAACTGTGGGGGTTTGCTATAGGCCACCCAACCAAAGGGAGGAGGTAGAGCTGGAATTTATATCACTGTTGGGTAAAGTGGCAAAACTGGGGTCAGTCATCATATTGGGGGACTTCAATTATCCCGACATTGACTGGGAAGAGGGGACTACACACTCACAGAAGGCCCGTCTATTCATGGAAACGTTACAGGACAACTACATGTCTCAGTTGGTGGAATCTGCTACTAGAGAAAATGCATCTATTGATCACCAATGACCCAGACTTAATCTCGGAGGTAGGAGTCCAGGACAACCTGGGCTCTAGCGATCACAGGGTGATCACATTTAGCATAAATAACAATATAACAAGGCGAGTGGGGAACATAAGAACCCTAAACTTCAGAAGGGCAAACTTTCCCAAATTATGCTCAATGATGGAAAGAGTAAACTGGGACCAAACCCTGGGAACACTGACCAGGGAAGAAAAATGGGAATGCTTTCGGAACATATTAAACAAATGCATCTTGCAGTGCATTCCTATGGTAAATACATTTAGAAGAGACAAAGCCAAACCTGACTAAACCGAAATTTTAAAAAACTTATTAGGGGAAAAAAAAGGGCCTTCAAGAAATATAAATCAGAGGGAACAGCATCAGCTTTCGAGCAATACAAGGAGGCAAATAAGAAAAGTAAATACGAAATCAAAATGGCTAAAATCAACTTTGAGAGACAAATAGCGGAGGATAGTATAAAGAACCCTAAGAAATTCTTTAAATATATCAACAGCAAAAAAACTAGGGCAGAGCATGTTGCACACATAATTAACGATGATGGGAGGATGGTTACAGAGGACACTGAAAAAGTAACCGTGCTGAACACTTTTTTCTCCTCAGTCTTTACACAGGAAAACGAGTGGTACACTGATAGTAGTAATACACAGGACTTGCCGCTATGGCTAACAGAGGGTGAAACCAGGAAAAAGCTGGATAAAATTAACACAAATAAATCACCAGGCCCGGATGGCGTACATCCAAGGGTACTCAAAGAACTTAGTAAGGTTATATCTAGACCACTGTTCGTGATCTTTGCTGACAGTATTATGACAGGAAATGTACCAGGGGATTGGAAGAAAGCAAACGTGGTACCGATATTCAAAAAAGGGCAGAGGCATGTCCCAGGAAATTATAGGCCTGTCAGTCTGACATTGATAGTATGTAAACTTCTAGAGGGGATGATAAGGGACTATATCGTAGAGTTTGCTAAAGACAACAACATCATCAGCAGTAATCAGCACAGGTTTACAAATGGGCGTTCTTATCAAACCAATCTCTTAACATTCTATGAGAAGGTGAGCTGTGAGCTAGATAGGTGGAGACCAGTGGATGTGGTGTACCTGGGTTTGGCTAAGGTGTTTGATACAGTTCCCCACAAGCGCTTAATTTATAAAATAAGGTCTGCAGGCATCGACAGCAGGGTTTGCTCTTGGATACGGAACTGGCTAAAAGGGCGTGTCGAAAGGGTGGTAATAAATAGCGCATACTCAGACTGGTCTGAGGTGGTAAATAGGGTCCCTCAAGGTTCAGTCTTGGGACCAACCTTCTTCAATTTATTCATAAACAGCATTGAGGACGGGATCAGTAGTTCTATATCAGTTTTTGCAGATGACACAAAATTGGGCAGGGCAATAACTGCACAGCATGAAGCAGATATCCTACAGAATGACCTGGACAAAATAACAGAATGGACAACGACATGGCAAATGAGGTTTAATATGGAGAAGTGTAAGGTTTTGCACTTGGGACTAAAACCATAAAAGCACAATACACTTTAGGGACGGAACCTTTGGGGGAATCAAAAATGGAGAAAGATCTGGGAGTCTTGGTAGAGGATAGGCTAGGCAATAGCATGCAATGTCAAGCAGCAGCTGCCAAAGCCGGCAGAATATTAGCATGCATAAAAAAAGGGATGTTTTCCAAAGATAAGACTATAATCCTTCCACTTTATAAAACTCTGGTCCGACCACATCTGGAGTACTCTGTCCAGCTCTGGTCACCAGTCCTCAGGAGGGATATGTTGGAGCTGGAGAGAGTCCAGAGAAGGGCAACTAAACAAATTAGGGGATTGGGGGACCTTAATTATGAAGAGCGTCTGCAATCGCTTGATTTATTCTCCCTGGAGAAGAGACGCCTGAGAGGGGACATGATAGCAATTTATAAATATCTCAATGGTGATCTCAGCATAGAAAAAAAGCTATTTAGTTGAAAGGATTGCATGAGGACTCGGGGGCATACAATACGATTGGAGGAGAAGCGTTTTAACCTCAGGCAACGTGGGGGGGTTCTTTACTGTTAGGGCTACAAGATTGTGGAATTCTCTACCACAATAGGTGGTTTCTGCAGGAAGTATGGAGGCCTTTAAAAGACTCTTAGACGTACATCTCAAGGAGAAAAACATTCAGGGGTATGAGAGATGATTACGGCCACACACACCTACACAGGTTGAACTGGATGGACTATGGTCTTTATTCAACCTCACCTACTATGTAACTATGTAACTATGTATACAGTAGATAACTTAATAAACAGGATCTTCCCAAAAATAAGTCCTCAGCAATGCTTAGCTGGGAAGCAGAAACAGGTCAGAAAATGTCCTCAGAAGATTGGTTATATATGCTTTCCAACATGCATAGACGCGGTCCTGGATACCTGCTTCAGGGGCGCTTCAGAGAGGGGTACACACCTCCACATTTTTTGGAGTTGTAAATCAATCAAACTATTATGGCAACGGGTATCTACTAGGGTCACTCAAATCACAGGTATGCAGCTGACTCTGACATACCAGATGTGCCTATTTTTTGCAGACCTGCCAGAGGTGAGTCCTCCCTGCCAAACATTGGCTCACACTTTACTTAGCTCTGTTCACTGGTCGATTGCTTTACATACTACGGTCCCCTGGGACCAGGTACTGAGACGTATGGAGGCGATACAAATTATGTAACATATTCACTATTCTATTATGGACACTATGCCTATCTTCAATGGAAAATTAGAGTCTTGGTCCTCTTATGGTCCTTGGTCCTACTGGCGTGTAGGCTGATGGATAGCATCACACCTATGAGGTTATGCAATTGTATTATCTACCTTTCCTTTTTGTTTCTATTTTTAAAGCACTGTATAATTTACAGTATGCCTGTATATATGGTCTATCAGTTAAGTTTGTGTCCCTTTGACTATGATTGCTAAATCCCCATTGTGATGTGGCAATTATTCCTGTATCCCCTTTTCTTTTGAGCTATGTTTATACCTGACTGGTATTTGCTATGAAATGTTTGCTACATTGGTAATAAAAAAATAGTCACTACACAGGGCCAGAGGCTGCGTAACAACATAATATGAGCAAGAGTGCTTATTGATCAGCACTGGCTACATGACTACACTGACCAATGAGAATCATTCTAGGACAGCATCCTAGAAAAAGAAGAAATTCTCATTGGTCAGTGCTGACCAGTGAGTACTCTTTATACAGCCTCCAGTGCTGTTTAATGATTATTTAAAGTGTCAGACCATTATACTAGCTGGAGAGGGTGTTAGAAGTTGGAGATCTATCCTTAATTTCCTAATAGGGTCTACTGGATACTATCCTGGGGCATGGGGTGCTTGTAGTCCCATACTTAGCCTGTAATATTACATGTTAACATCTGCCCTGCTCAGCTTAAATGCCAGTGGCACTTTGCAGTAGTCACACTGTTGTCAGAGCAGCTGCTTATGTGTCATGCCATTGACCCCATTCCTATAATGAAATCACTATTGTTTCATTTGGGAACAAGGGAAGGGACAGAGCTCTTTAAGTTTTAAGACTGCCATATAGCTTGTTTGGTAATTAATGAGCTTGTGTAACCTTAAAGCATAACTCCACTTCCCCTCTGGGTGATCTCTGTACATTACAAGGATTTTAACAAACTTTGTTCCAGATTCCTACCTTTTGTTATTCTGAAGAAATCATTATTTGTTCCTCTGTGCCTCTGTGCTGAGTGGGTTAAATGGGAGTGGTTTCATAATTATCTATCAGCTGTGGCAGCTTCAGGGCTCTAATGAGGAAAGCTGCTGGGCCTGCATCCCTTTAGACGTGTTCCTATTGGGAGTATCGCACCAAAAAAATTACATTTTTATTGCAGGGGATGCCAGAAATCTGGCTTGTATCTTAGTGCAGACTCCTGGGAAAATTGCTGAGCCAATCGCACAAGCAGGAAATTATGTTTCTGGGATGTGGTCAGTACACATTCTGTGTACAAAACACCTCCAGGTAGCCATATTGCATTATATTTTCAGAAAATAACAGCTGCAGATTGAAAAGGAAAGGTAATTTTTAATAACATTCAATCACAATACACAATATGATTTGTGTTGCAATTGCATACGCAATATTGTTTTTTCTTTATTTGCTATTTTCTTTACCCACAAAAGTGGAGTTACCCTTTAAAGTTAACCTGTCTTGACAGAATTAAGAGAATGTCATTTCTGTTTTCTTCTGGAAATGCCAGTTGCCTGGCTGTTGAGACCCTATCTTCAGTACTTTGAGTTACTTACCTGGATGCAGATCAGAAAATGTAAAGTCCCAATGTGCCAATTGTTACCCGTTAGAGGTTTTGTTTAAAAGCAAGTCAGCAGAATAAGCCCTCATATTTCTGTTTGTACAGCTTCCCTTTATTTACCACCCCAGCCTCATATATCTGGGACTTTGGAAGCATTGCTCATTTCTACATGCATAACAATTACTATTGCATTTGGCTTCAACACAAAACAGCACGAAAACAAAATACACACACGTGGATCTTACATTTACATTGCATAATATATATATATATATATATATTTGTTTATTATTGCTTCTTATATGAATTAATAAAGTAATATAAGGCAGTGTAGCTTCTAGAAAATTGTCTAAACCTAAAACCTGAATTGACATACATTTTTCTTCATGCAAACAATTTATTTTTATCAGAAGCAATCATTTCCAACTCTGCTGGAGAACCAGCAAATAGAACATTGATGGATGTTTATTAATACCCTAATTCCCCCCTGCTTCTTGTGCCAGCAGTAGAAAAGTTATGCTGTTTAGTAGCCCACAGTCATATCCATTACATATAATTACGCATACATGCTGTGTTCCATGTGATTATGTCTGAACACAAAAACAGCAGTGTGTTCATCTGCAGCAAAACATTCAGCTGCATTATCAGAAATCTATACAACATCTATATATCTATACTACATCTACCAACAATCTATATTAGGTGCAGCCGTATGGAAAAGTTTAGGTACCCTTCCTCAAATCATATGTTTTGTTGATTTTGTAAAAAAAGAGTACATACAACCTCTGCAGGGAGCTAACTTACTTATGACATGATTATGTGAGTTTAATGCAAAAGTTAATGTGCTCGGGTTCAACAGACTGGACAAAAAAAAAACCCACTGTAAAATGTGGCCTGAGCAAAACAGCAGGCACCTTGTCACTCGGTATTTGGTTACCAATAAAATATCATGCACCAATAGAAGGAGCGCCAGACCAAAGGCTAAAAGAGACATTTATTATTTTACCCAAAAAAACTTCCAGCACGTTTTGGGGGCCAGAAAACACTTCCCCTTCATTAGGGCTTAAAGTGGTTGTAAACCACTTTAACAAGATTTCCTTCAATCATTTAATAGATAATACTGTTTAAAAGCAAAATGGCATTGCATATACCTTTTGAAAATTGCCAGTCTGAGACATCACTAAGGCTGGCCATACATTATACAATTGTCTTACAATTTTCTGTACAATTTCCATAATGTTTTATTTAGATTGTAAAAAGGGCAATACAGGTACATCGTAAACTTACAAACTTCTAGTCCAGTTCACATTTTTGGAAAGTAAAAAACATAGTAGAATTAAGATATGTAGGTGTCAAATATAAAAGGAAGACAACGTAGAAGCAAAAGGAAAAACTCTGTAGTGAGCAAGAACATTTAGTGTAACATTTTAACTTAACATGGTACGTGCATAGTGCAAGTACAAAAGTTGGAGAGATAAAATGCCAAAAACTTCTTCTCAATGCTTCTCAAAATTCAAGGGGATGGACGTGAGCATAAGTTTGATTCTGAGAGAGTGCAAGTGGGACAGCAACAAATAGAAGGTTGGTGCGCATATAGACAAGAGCACGTTTGGTCTTGTCCCTTAGATGATAGTATTGGAGAATATGAATTGATTGTAACAATGTGTTATTGAATAAATGTAGGTGGGTGTACATATAGGGGGGGAGGTAGAGGGAATAAGAGAAAATAGAGAGGAAGAGAAGGAAAGACAAAAAAAGACAAAAAAAAACACAGACAACCACAAAGGGATAAGGGAGTTGACAAGTGGTGAGCTTGATTTGAGATATAGGGTCTTGTCTCCCAAACTGATTAATCTGTCATTAAAATTGTGGGATGTCCTAGCATACCATGTATGGTAAACGGCTGATGTCTAAGTATGTCTAAGTGTCTGGAACTTCAATGAGGATATAAGGAACAAGAGCAATGAGGGTATGGGTGTTTGATCATTGTAGTGGGTTCATCGTTGACCGGTAATCGTCCGATGATTGGAAATGGGTCCAGGTAGCCCATGAGGAGATGTATTTGGAAGTGGAGTCTTTAGCTGTTGCTATCAGTTGTTCGATCTCGGCGATTTTATTTACGCGTTTGAACCAAGTTTGAAGCGAGGGTATATGTGTTGAACCCCATAGAACGGGAATGCACATTCTAGCTGCGTCAATCAAAATTTTCGATAAAGATTTGGCCTGAGATCTCGCAGGAGATTGCGAATAGTGAAGGAGGTATACTTCGGGTTTGAATTCCAAATCGCAGGTGGTGATTTGGATTATTTTTTCATGTACTTTTGCTCAAAAGGGTTGGATAGCCGGGCATTCCCAGAAAATGTGAAGTAGGGATCAAGTTGCCTGGTTACAACGCCAGCATTTGTCTGAGATGTTCGTGTTGAACTTATGTAAAAGAGCTGGTGACCTGTACCATCTGGGCTGCATCTTGTAATTATTCTCCTGGATCGTAACGTTGTGTGAGCTCTTGTGTGTACAGTGGTGAATGTGTTCCCACTGCTCCGCTGATATGTCTAGGTTCAAGTCTTTAGACCATGCCTTTTGTGCTTTGCCTGAATCAGGTTGGTAATTATCCCATAACATGTTATAGACACTGGATATTATATGTCGTTGGGGTGTACTCATAGAGCACAGACGTTCGAAAGGTGTCAATGGTCTATGTAAGGTAGTTTCTCGATTGAGGGTGTTAACAAAATGATTGATTTGTATGTAAGACCAGAAATTTATTTTGGAGTTTTTCCATTTTGATTGTATTTGGTTTAATGTCATGAGCTTACCCGATTGGGTGAGATGATGGAGTCTTACATCTAAGCAGGGATTGTCTTGACTTACAAGCTTATTCTCAAGACCAGGAGGAAATTCAGAATTTCCGTGAAGCGGTGTCATTGGACCTGGGGCCTCAGATATTTTGAAGGAGCTGCAGGTAGCCTTAAAACTCTGTAGAGTAGGGCCTATCAGTGGGTGGTCAGAAAGAGTCTTGGGGATCTGTGTTTTACATAGCCAAGGGGTGGAACTTAAGCTGGTAGGGGAGAAGGAATCTTCTAGGTCAACCCAATCTTAAGTGGGGCGATGTATGTTCCAGTTGACAATTCAGGAGAGTTGGCATGCCCAATAATAGTGCTGTAAATCAGGAAGAGCAATGCCTCCTTTTAATTTTGGCGTAGTGAGAAGCACGTGACTTAGTCTGGGGCATTTTTGGTTCCAAAGAAAGGAAGAGCATAGGCGCCTATAGGTTTGAAAAAAGGTCTGCGGCAATTTGATAGGGATGGTTTGTAAGAGATAAAGGAGACAAGGAAGCACATTCATTTTGAGGATCGCCGCCCCGCCAAATCATGAAAAGGTTGGCTTTGTCCATTTCTTGAGATCTTGTGCAATGGTTTGCAGCGTGGGAGTGAAGTTAAGCGCGTAAAGATCGTGAAGCTTGTCAGGCAGGTGAATCCCCAGGTACGTGATCGCCTCTGCCTTCCACAGAAATGGGAAGTTGTTTTTACAGCTAGTGATCTGGTCCGAGGATAGGTTTATGTTGAGTGCATGAGATTTCTCAAAATTTATTTTAAAATGTGATATGAATTGGAAGAGGCGCATATCTGCCAGAAGATTTGGGATTGAAATGTGCGGAGACGTCAAAAAAAGTAAGATATCATCCGCGAATGCCGCCAGTTTGTAGTGGTGGTTTGAGATTTCTACCCCCTTATGTTTATATTTGAGCGAATTCGATTAAGGAGGGGTTCAAGAGTAAGGACAAACAGGATGGGAGAGAGTGGGCATCCCTGACGGGTTCCATTATGAATAGAAAAGGCGTCTGACAGAAGGCCATTTGCCCTCACTTTGGCCTGGGGGCCATTGTAAAGTGCGAGGACCCAGGCCTATAGCTTTTAGAACAGCCGCAAGATAATCCCATGCCAGCCTGTCAAACGCCTTTTCGGCATCCAATTATAGAAACATTCCCCTCTGGTTTGATTTTGAAAGCCAGTGGTGGATATTTATTGCTTTTAGGGTATTGTCCCTAGCTTCTCTGCCTGGGACAAAGCCCAATTGACCTCTTGAAACCAAGTGAGGAAGGATTGGCAGGAGGCGATTAGCTAAAATTTTGGCATATAATTTGATATTTACATTTAGTAGCGATATGGGTCTGTAACTTGAGGCTTGTGTGTGATCTTTGCCAGGTTTGGGAATCACTGATATGTGTGCTTCCAAAATGTTAGTTTGGGCAGGTTGACTATCCGACAGGAGATTGAAGGCTTGGAGGAAGGGTTTGGAGAGTATGTGAGAGAAGGATTTGAAGTAAGCTACTGGTAGTCCATCAGGACCTGGACTCTTCCCTGGTTTCATTTGTTTTAAGGCTAGGGCTAATTCTGAGAGTGATATGGGGGCGTCTAGGGATTGGGCTTGGAGGGCTGATATTGGTGATGGAGCATATTGTTTTAGAAATTCCTCTATGATCTGAGAGCGGGATCTATTTTCATCAGGCAGTTTGTTTTCTCGGGGCATATTATACAACTTAGAGTAGAAGTCCGCTATGTCTTTGTTTTTGGTTAGAGAACTTCCACTGGGGGTTTTGAGTTCTCTAATCGTTAGAGCGGCCCTTCTGTCTCTCAGTGAGTTTGCTAACAGTTTCCCGCTTTTGTTGCCCACTTCATAGAAGAGCTTCTGGGAAAGAGTGTAGTTACGCCTAGTGGTTTGTTTAAGTTCTTCTAGTAGAAAAGACCGAATGGAGGAGAGTTCCTCCAGGGTACTCTGGAGTTGGGAACGTTTGTGTAAATTCTCTAGATCTTTAATTTTGTTTAAGAGTCCATTTATCTTTGCCTGTCGGGATTTTTTCCTAGCTGCAGCCATGGCAATCAATGAGCTCCTGATGTAACATTTGTGTGCCTCCCACTGTATAAGAGGTGACACTTCTGGTGTATTATTGATCCGAAAAAAGTCGGAGAGGCGAGATTTCAAAGTAAGAATATTTTGTAGATCAGTCAACATGGATGCATCTAATCGCCATGTTTTATGGGGGTTACATTGGTCCGGAAATTCCAAAGTTAGCGATATAGGGTTGTGGTCAGAGAAGAACAAGGGTTCTATTGAGGTTGCCATGATAAACGGGAGGTCTTTTTGTGAGATCCAGAAGTAGTCCAATTTAGAATACCTATTATGTGGGAATGAGTAAAATGTGTAGTCTTTATCCTTAGGGTGTAGTGTACGCCAGGAATCATGTAGAAGGAGTTGCTGGAGACGCAATTTGATTCTATGTAGTGCTTGGTATGGTAGTGATGATGTGCCTGTTGAAGTATCTACTAGGGGATTTATTGCAACATTAAAATCGCCACCCATAACTATCATTCCTTTTTGGAAAGATGCAAGCTCACTGGAGATATTATTGAAAAAGCTAACTTGAGCAGTATTAGGACTGTATATATTCGCCAGGGTTTGCCCCAAATGGTGCCCTTTAAGCAAAGATAGCGACCGTTTATATCAACAGTGTGTCTTGGATTATTAGAGGGGTGTGTTTTGAAACGAGCATTGTAACCCCTTTAGTTTTACCCTAGTTATTTGTGGCATGGTATGCTATGGGAAAGTTGTGATTACTCAGTTTAGGAACTTTGTCTGTTTTAAAGTGTGTTTCTTGCAGGAACACCATGCCTGCATGAAGTTTTTTCATGTATGTAAGGAGTTGCGATCTCTTTTCGGGAATATTACGTCCTTTTGCGTTTAAGGAGACTAGTTTGAGGTTAGGACAAGTTTTATTGGATTTTGGTTTCGCCATATTGTATGGGAGGGAGGGGAGGATAGGTAACACACGAGGGGAAAGAAAAAAAAAAAGGAAGTGAGTGGGCTTCTAGTGCAAAGAGAAAAAGGGGGGAAAGAAAGAAAGTAAGGTAGAAAGATGAGGAGAGGAATCAGGTGGGTAGTAATGCTGTAGTGCAGCAAGGGTAACGACGAGTATGTCAGGGGGTAATCTTAATTGAATGTGTATGGGGGAGTGGGTATATCCGACTGCGAGTATAGACCTGCTAACTCGCCTATGCACAGGTATACGTGTGAGATGCCGGGTAGGTTCAGCACCTAAGATCAGGTGTTGAGGTGAGGGGTGATTGGAGTTGATGAAGAATACTTGTCAAAATACGAGAGAATATGCGTGGGTTAGGGCCGTGACGCACGGGGGTTCTTTAAGTGAGAAGTGAACAGGGGTTAGTGAAGAGTGATTTTCATGGGTAAATTGAGATTAATGTCGTACGGGCGTGAGTGTGATTGAAGTGGAGCCAGAATGTCAATAGTTGAAATTTGATCATGGGTAAGAGGATGATCAGAAATGGAGAAATGGAAGGATTCGTTAAATTCTTTATACATATGAGGTAAGACACGTACCGGATAAGTTGTTCGCATTTACCTGCAACCAGAAGTTTCAGTTGAATTGCAAATCGAGAAGATTCTGTTTTTTCTCAGGTTTATCTAAAGCAGAACATAGTCAGTAAAAATGCATAACAAATTAAACCAAAGTTAACGACTGTCAGTCAAAAAGGATATAAACAACAAGTACTTTATGCGTGTATTGCATGAGAAGTGGGCCCAAAAGGAATGTTGCTATTCCAGGCAGGTCTGGCAGTATAAGAAAATGCATATAAGTGTATATGTGTGCCAGGGTAGACTTCGACTGAGCAATTGTAAACTTTGGAGCGGCGGTGAAAACAAAAACAACAACAAAAAAAAAAAAAAGAGAAAAAAGCTGCTTCCCAGTCCTTCTGAGAATTTCTACTCAGATTTTCACATTCTCCATCTTCTCGTGTACCTTGTTAATGGTGTTTAACTGTATTCACTGTCTGAATGGTAGGCTTCAGAGTAGGTTCAGACGATCTTACACAAATAGTCAGTAAGGACCGCATAGCATAGCAGGTGAAGGTGAATAATTGAAAAAAAACTTGTTTTCCTGTACTTCATGTAGATCCGAGAAGGTGGCTGAATTGATGTAAACAAGAGTAACAAAGCAGCAGTGGCTGAAGGTGTTGTGATTAGTATGAGGTGCCTTTTTCATTAACTCCAACCGGTGAGGAACGTTGAAGTCAAGTTGAGAGTAGATCAGAAAGACATTGCCATAATAAGTGGTAAACTTATCACTCGTGTCTAGCTTTGCGATGGGCCGGTAATGACGGCACACTGTCTCTTCCAGGCAAGCATCTGTTCGCTGGCGGCTTGGATTCGTGTTGGTTCGGCCTACGCCTTCTGGAATCAGACAGACTCCTGTGCTGATGTGAATCCATTGGTTCAACTTCCTGAACGTGGGGGAGTCTGAGATCAGCGTACCTATTTGGTAGGTCAATCAGGGGGATTCGCAGGGCTTCGCAAAAGGAGTGGAGATCTTCGGGCCCTTTCAGTGAAGCCATCCTGCCTGTGTGACCCGTGATGAGGCAAAATGGAAACTTCCATTTATATGGTATCTCCCGTTCTCTTAGGATGTCTAGTAAAGGTCTCAAGTTTTTCCGCTGTTGTAGCGTAATTGGGGAGAGATCTTGAAAAAGCTTTATTTCTGCCTCATGGTATTGAATATGACCTCTTTGCCTTGCTCTGGATAGGATTTCCTCTTTAATTCTGAAATTTACGATGCAACATATTAAACAAGCAAAAAATTGGGGGAGCAAACCCTGAACATGTATACCCCCACAGACACCTGTACTCTATCAGTGTCCACTATCAAGTAGATATAGGAGGAGTCCTTTGTAGTGCATTAGCACATCTATCCCAGCAAGGAGTGTTGTCTCCAAGGGTTAGAGAGGCTGGATTCACCCCTTTTTTATGGATAGTGTAGGACCCACTGATAATGGGGTACTTTGACGCAGTGGTGGGCTTGAGCACGATATGGCCATATGGTGGGACTAAATCCCCATTTTTATTTATGGATTGTCTCCATGTTTGATAGTCATTTCTTTTGCATGTGTGCGCTATTCTTTTTTAATATACATGTCGCTTGGTCCATAGCTGCACCGGCTTTAGATATACATGTTCAGGGTTTGCTCCCCCAATTTTTTGCTTGTTTATTATGTATTCGGTCTGACCAGACTTCTGTGGTTGAGCACCCCACCCCCCACACACACCTGTACTCTATCAGTGTCCACTATCAAGTAGATATAGGAGGAGTCCTTTGTAGTGCATTAGCACATCTATCCCAGCAAGGAGTGTTGTCTCCAAGGGTTAGAGAGGCTGGATTCACCCCTTTTTTATGGATAGTGTAGGAACCACTGATAATGGGGTACTTTGACGCAGTGGTGGGCTTGAGCACGATATGGCTATATGGTGGGACTAAATCCCCATTTTTATTTATGGATTGTCTCCATATTTGATAGTCATTTCTTTTGCATGTGTGCGCTATTCTTTTTTAATATACAATGCAACATATGACATCCCTTGGAGGATCTGTATCACGTCCTTTTGATCTAAGAGCTCTGTGTAGCGACTCATATTCTATATTGGCTTCAGGGGGTCTACCTAATAGGCCGTTAAACAGGGCGGTCACAACATGGCATAGGTTTCCTTGTTCCACTGACTCTGGTAGATCCCGTACTCTGATATTATGGTGCCTGCCCCTGTTGTCCAGATCCTCAAGGTGTCTATGTATTTCCCTGAGGTATTGAGTATGGGTGTCATCGTGATTTCTCATTTCTTGGATAGAGGTTTCATGACGAGCTGTGGTCTCTTCCACCGTCTCCACTCTGGAGGTGATGGCTTGAATGTCTTTTTTAAGGTCAGAGATGGCTGCAGAAATTGCTGCTGATAGGGTGTCTTTGATGTCACCCTCTAACGCTTTCAGATCGTCTAAGCTTGGAGTTTCCTCTGGCGGGTGGCTGTGCAAGTGCTTGGGCTTGATGCGGACGGCCGCGTTAGGAAAGGCCGAGGCTTCCGCCTATAGGTAGGCTGCACCACTTTCCGGGTACCGATCGGGCCGCTGGTAATGGCACAAATCACCCCTGAGTGCTGGGCAAGTGTAGTGGCTCAAGGTAGTGTGCTTAAATAGCACTTAAAGGCTTGAATACTACTAACTTGGCTACTAACTCTCCTGATCCAGATATTCGCATCCCTACATAGATTAATTGGGTACTTTGCAGAAATCAAAGAATTAGATTAAATTGCTTGCATGATTCTGAGGTTCATGGAGGCTCCATATGTGACAAAAACATTGAAGGCTGGTGTAGAAATACAAAGTTAAAAATGTCTTCAGGCAACTTGGTCAAAATGTGGCAATCACAGCCAATAGAGTCAGCTTGGGGCTTTAGCTGTATTTTACAGCTCATTTAGGAGAGTGTTATATTTCTTTGCGCTACCCAAGGTTGCACTTAAAGTGGAACTAAAATCTCCTCTCCATATGCAAATCCAAGAAAATAAGCTTATTGCGTATTGTTTAAGATACCATTAAATAATGTTGCATAAAACAAGATTTTCATCTTCCTTGATCTTTATCTTGACAGGAGCATGCATAGTAGCAGAGTATATAAGGTTTAGTTGCTCACCTTATGCTAGCATGTGTAAACAATTCCTTTTTCTCCCCTGTGCCCCAAACCCCCCCCCCCCCCCCATGTAGCAGTGTAATGCTTATTTATCTACTTTCAGTTCCTTGACACTCTTACTTTGGTCACATGTCCAGTAGTAAACATAGGCATTTATTCATTATCCAATTGCTTACTACTGTGATCTCTGTGATTGGTCACATAGTACAGGGTCAATCACAATGGCCCTGTACCATGTGATAGCTGTGGCCAATCACAATAGTAAACAATGGCATCATGAATAGATGCCAAACACAGTTAAAATGATATACAGTGATCATCACTGTAAGAAGCAATCGTAGTGTACAAAAAAAAAATCCCCACCCACGGAGCAATACAGTATCAGTATTTTGGAACTGCATTGCTCTGGTGACAGTATGTAAAAAAAACATGTAAAACAAAAATTATAAAGAAAATATTATTTTATCGAGCAAGTGCAGTCTCACTATGGTGACATTGTACTGCCATGGTGGTGATAATATACAATGGCTGGCTGCTCTGATATCACTGTATGTCGGTGGCACACTGCCATTGCCTCTGATCACCGCCACAGTAGTACAATGTTACCAGACCAGTGCTGCCAGTCAGCCAAAGTAGTACAATGTTACCAGACCAGTGCTGCCAGTCAGTGTCCCTAATCACCTCCGCACCAATCAGTTTCTCTGATCCCTGCCACACCAATTACAGTGTCCCTGATCACAGCCACACCAGGTACAGCGTCTTTGATCCCTGCCACACCAGTCTGTGTCCCTGATCACTGCCACACAAGTCCTAGTGTCCCTGATCACTGCCACACCAGTCAGAGAGTCCCTGGTCACCACCACATCAGTCACAATGTCACCATAAGGACTTGTTCACATGTGCGATGATCTTTGAAGAGCCATCTGAACACGGATGGCTCTTTAGAAAATATTTGACAGGCGAATTTCTTCATTGTCCAAAAAATTATAGGAAAAAATTCCAACTTCAAAAAACTCACCATGCCTCTTACTAAATACCTTGGACATTCTACTTTGCAAAAAGAGGTAATTTGGGGGTATTTGTACTGTCCTGGCACTTAAAGCGGTAGTATACCGCTTTTTTCCACTTTTAACTACAGGTAAGCCTATAATAAGGCTTACCTGTAGGTACAAGTAATATCTCCTAAACCAGTACGATTTAGGAGATATTTGCACTGCATGCAGCTGCTCACGCGAGCCGCGCATGTGCTCTGAAGGTCCGGCGGACCTTCAGCTTTCCTTGCCGGGAGCTTGCCGGAAAATTACTCCCACGCGCATGCGCGGGAGTGACGTCATTGCGTCTCCGGCCAATCACAGCGCCGGAGCCACCGAACCCGGGAGAGACGCAGAGGGATCATGTCAGCTCCCACAGCGGTGTCCGGGGGTCCGTGTCGGGGCTTCGTTCTAAGGTAAGTAATTCATAATGAGCTAGTATGCGATGCATACTAGCTCATTATGCCTTTCTGTTGCAGGTTTTTTTTTTTTTTTTTAGGTTTACAACCGCTTTAAGGACCTCAAGAAATGAGACAGGTTGTCTGCTTATCAAAACGGATACATTTTCAAATATTTACCATAATTTGTAGTCTCTATAACTTTGACACAGACAAATATTATACATTGATTGGGGTTATTTTTACCAAATATATGTAGCAAAAAAACATTTGGCCTACATTTATAATGAAAGATTATTTGTTTGCAAATATTTTTCAACATTTTCGGTGTCTTTTCATTTTATAGCAAAAAATAAAAAACCCAGTGGTGATTAAATACCACCAATAGAAATCTCTGTCTCCAAAAACTGCTAAAAATTTAGTTTGAGTATAGTGTTGCCTGAGTAAATGTCATTCAAAGT
This sequence comes from Pelophylax lessonae, assembly GCF_965119305.1. Lineage (NCBI taxonomy): Eukaryota > Metazoa > Chordata > Amphibia > Anura > Ranidae > Pelophylax > Pelophylax lessonae. The sequence goes on along the minus strand of NC_138771.1, from coordinate 337,940,567 downwards.
GTAAGGTGTTTAAAGGAAAAAAAATAGTTTAATGAGGAACAATTTATTAAAATAAAATTCAAATTATGTTTCTGGGACAAAGCACGGGGAAGGTAGTTACTGAATAAAAAAAAAGTATTATTACAGTTTTGTATATGTGTAAATACCATATCAGATCTTCACGTGGTTAATATAAACAGTATAAATCTGTCTTAACTGAATCTAATTTCCACTATGTCTCCACTAGAGACTAGCATGAAGGCACAGTGTAAATATTTCATATTATATTACTCATTGTGATGAAACCTTATAAGGACTTTATGTTGGAGATACATTACAACAGTTTGATCACAACTCTTATAAATCAGCAATAATCAATAGAAATTAGCAATAGGTGTAGCGCTTATGTATAGTGAGCAGTTCGTATATAGTCCACAAGCAGGGGTGGAATAGGAGATCAGTATTAGCCCAATTCCAATAAAGATGTCAATCCAGGGGCCACCACCAGCAATCACACAGGTATTAAAGCCTCTTACCAGATTTGACCTACCCCTATTACAGAGGTCAGTCTAGCGCATATAAAACCTCCTGGAGAATCCACACAAGTCCCCACAGCAATCCTTGTCCTATAGCCAATATCCACCGGTACCAGACCTGTAAGTGGAGGCAGTCTGGTTGCGGTTGTAACCTTTTATGGTCTGTTTATTGTTTATGTAAAACTCTCAATGAACATATTTCATTTTTTGGCACCAGTTCACAGAAAGGATGCTGGAGCAAGCTCTCTAGAATGAAGGCAGCTTCTCCTTCCTCTCCCAAGTCATGTGATAAGTGACAAGGAGAGAAAGGAAGGAAAGTCCGCCGGCTGTCTATCTCCCCCGGGGGAGATATATAAGCGCTGCACTTATTGCTCCTTTCTATTGTATCCGTTAGTCAGGATTTGTGGTAGCTGCTTTTGTGTTTTCTATTTATTGAGATTGGCGCAATATATAACCCTCATTAATCAATAGAAATTACATTTGTATACATTGAATACCTCCTGCCGCTGGACAGTGCAGGTCAAGTGAAGTGGTAATGTGTGTAATTGATTTTATATATGTATATATATATATACACACAGTATCTCACAAAAGAAAGTACACCCCTCACACTTTTGTAAATAGTTTATTATATGTTTTCATGTGACAACACTGAAGAAATTATACTTTGCTACAATGTTAAGTAGTGAGTGTACAGCTTGTATAACAATATAAATTTGCTGTCCCCTCAAAATAACTCAACACACAGCCATTAATGACTAAACAGCTGACAACAACAGTGAGTACCCCCCCAAGTGAAAATGTCCAAATTGGGCCCAAAGTGTCAATATTTTGTGTGGCCACCATTATTTTCCAGCACTGCCTTAACCCTCTTGGGCATGGAGTTCACCAGAGCTTCACATGTTGCCACTGGAGTCCTCTTCCACTCCTCCATGACAACATCACGGAGCTGATGTATGTTAGAGACCTTGCGCTCCTCCACTTTCCGTTTGAGGATGCCCCACAGATGCTCAATAGGGTTTAGGTCTGGAGACATGCTTGGCCAGTCCATTACCTTTACCCTCAGCTTCTTTAGCAAGGCAGTGGTCATCTTGGAGGTGTGTTTGGGGTTATTATCATGTTGGAATACTGCCCTGCGGCCCTGCAACCCTGCGGCCCAGTCTACAAAGGGAGAGGATCATGCTCTGCTTCAGTATGTTAAGTACATGTTGACATTCATGGTTCCTCAATGAACTGTAGCTCCCCAGTGCCGGCAGCACTAATGCAGCCCCAGACCATGACACTCCCACCACCATGCTTGACTGTAGGCAAGACACACTTGTCTTTGTACTCCTCCTCCTCACCTGGTTGCCGCCACACATGCTTGACACAATCTGAACCAAATACATTTATCATGGTCTCATCAGACCACAGTGCATGGTTTCAGCAATCCATGTCCTTAGTCTGCTTGTCTTCAACAAACTGTTTAGGGGCTTTCTTGTGCATCATCTTTAGAAGAGGCTTCTTTCTGGGACAACAGCCATGCAGACCAATTTGATGCAGTGTGTGACATGTGGTCTGAGTACTGACAGGCTGACCCCCCACCCCTTCAACCTCTGCAGCAATGCTGGCAGCACTCATATGTCTATTTCCCAAAGACAACCTCTGGATATGACACTGAGCATGCGCACTCAACTCATTTGGTCGAACATGGCTAGGCCTGTTCTGAGTGGAACCTGTCCTGTTAAACCACTATATGGTCTTGGCCACCGTGCTGCAGCTCTGTTTCAGGATCTTGGCAATCTTCTTATAGCCTAGGTCATCTTCATGTAGAGCAACAATTCTTTTTTTCAGATCCTCAGAGAGTTCTTTGCCATGAGGTGCCATGTTGAACTTCCAGTGACCAGTATGACAGAGAGTGAGAGAGATAACAACAAATTTAACACACCTCCTCCCCATTCACACCTGAGACCTTGTAACACTAACGAGTCACATGACCCTAGGGAGGGAAAATGGTTAAGTGGGCTAAATATGGACATTTTCACTTAGGGATGTACTCACTTTTTTGCCAGTGGTTTGACATTAATGGATGTGTGTTGAGTTATTTTGAGGGGACAGCAAATGTACACTGTTATACAAGCTGTACACTCACTACGTTACATTGTAGCAAAGTGTCATTTCTTCAGTGTTGTCACATGAAAAGGTATAATAAAATATTTACAAAAATGTTAGGGATGTACTCACTTTTGTGAGATAATGTATATATATATATATATATATATATATATGTATATATATATATATATATATATATATATATATATATATATATATATATATATATCAGAGTTTCTTTGGTTTTGTTTGAATACCACATAGGCAAAACTAAATTTAGCAAGTATTCTTATTTATTTAATCAAATAATTTAAAGTGGTTGTAAAGACTAAAATTACTTTATTTATCTTAATGCATTCTCTGCATTAGGTAAAAAACCTCCTATAATTAGAGCCCCTATAAATATTTACATAAGGCTCAATCTTGATCCAGTGCTGTGCCTGAAAGCAGCATTGCTGCTCTCTCTCTCCTCACAGGACACAGTGGCAGCAGCAAGAGCCATTGGCTTTCAATTAAGTGGTTGCTATGGGGGCAGACACTGAAAAGCAGGAGCCGACCGTGTCAGCGGAGATCCATTGCACAGAGCAGGTAAGTATAACCTGTTTGTTATTTTAATTAAAAAATATAGCATTTGGTGACACTTTATTATATTAAAAGCAGTATAAAAAATTATTCCATGAAGAAACACAACATTTCACATTTAGACCATTTTTTCAATTGGGAGTCTGTCTGCAAGGGTTAAAAGCACTAACTCCTGTTTGGAGAAGGATCTTGGATCCAAATATAGCATTTCTTCATAGAGCAGTTTTTGTACAATAATCTGGATGTCCTTTTGAATTGTGTGATGAAACAAAGAAGGAGATTTGCTATTCAAACTGCAAAGTCCCCTGTGTGGATTCCACCTTTGTGTATAAGCAGGAATTGTGCATTCACAGAATATTAAGTTTTGTTTTTTTTTTTTGCTGGCAGACATTCGAAGAGCATTTCTTATTTATACATTCATTCTTGCAACAGCTCCATTTTAATGTAGCAGTCATCCCTGAAGGATCTCTGGATGTATTGGGTCCCCTGTTTCTGTGCCCATGACTCTCCAAACAGCACCAGGCACTCTGACACCCCTGGCTAGGTTGGCAATATGTATTGGCAATGTACAGTATTTGTAGTACCCCATGAGTAAAAGAGATATGAAACAACATCAAAGATACTATAAGCAGTTAAACTATAGCAAGGAAGATACTGCAAATAGGTGAACAGTAGAAAGAAATATGCTCTAAAAAATACACAGTGATTGTAGAGAGCAACTTTTCCTAGACCCTATTGTTTCTGCACTGCATTTCTATCACCTTGCATTGTACTTGCTTATGTAATGTATAGTATTATATACTGATACCTAGTGGTAATTCAGTATAACTACAATTTGCAATGTAATGCTTGTAAAATGGTATACTCCTACAGGTAGTTCCCCTTCTGTTCCAGTCACCTCCAGCCCAGCACAGAGCCCCCTTTTGTCTGTGTCATCGTCTCATTCCCAGAGTCAGAGGCCCCAATTTTCAGAATCAGATCCCCCTATGGTTGATGTCAGACCCCCCCATATTAGTGGAGTAAGTGCCCCATGTCTCATCTGCTGTGAGTGAGTTGGTGCAGACAGTGATGGCAGGGATCGGGACTGGAAGGGGAGGGAGAAGGGGACACCTGAGATAGTCTCACTAGTTCCAGGACTGGGATGGAGAAGGAGATAGAGTGTGTGGGAGCCATGAATGTCACTGCTGTCCTCTGCTCCCCGCCTGTCATCACTGACCCACCCCACTGACAGCATACATTCCACTCATTATCCTTTTATATAGATTAGCAGAAGCATCTCATGGGGCCCCTACTGGCCCTGGGCCCTCCTTCCAGAGGAGCTGTCCAAGTCCTGGGCATCTCCAGCACCCCGTCGGCTGAGGCGACACCTGCTTTTGAGAAGGCCCTCTGCAGCATTTCTGGCATTTCCTACCACTCAGTAAACATGAATATGGCTTCTTAGGGATCTTCTCCCTGTGTTCTGGGGGATCGTCCTCCAGATCCTCTATCACTGAGATCCAGGGGGTTGCCTGGGGAAACTAGCTCTGGTCTGATCCCCCCAGTGAATGGTTCTCTTCTCTGTACTTTCCCCAGCGGCAGACTGTGTCTCTCCTCCTTGCTCCAATCCTTGATCCCCCTCCAACCTTGCTGTGCCTCTGCCAGCTGTTCGAGCCCCCTACTGGCAAAAAAGCAGTCCGCCCCTGCAACACACAGTCAGTTTCAGACAATTGCAAACAGTATAGAGTGCTTATTACCTTAAAGTGCAGAAGCTGACTGGGGCCAGGAAGAGGCTCCCTCTTCCAGAGTCAGAGGGCAAAGCTGGGAGGACGAGGCACTCTGTATGGAGGTTGTTCCCTTCTGTTGTGCGCACCTGCAAAGTGTGTCATAGGATGCTGGGGTCCTAGTAACTAATGATCGCAAAGGAGTTTGAGGGGGTAGAAGTGCAGCATCCAGTAATGCCCTGCTGACTGAAATGTTCACTGGGTGCAGTATGAGAGCACATATTGCACCCACTGATAATACTCACACTGAGTGGAGCCCAATGCCGGAACATGTTCCGACATTGGACTCTAGCCCAGATCTGCGGGACCCCAGGACTACTTGAAATCTCAGGACGGTCCCGCGGAATCTGGGACAGTTTGGAGGTATGCCTGTCTGCATCTTTATTCAGCAGAGGAAATGCTTGACACTGGCTGCACTGTTCCACAATAACAGTAATCTCCCCCCTTAACCGTGTAAAAGTCTCTTCTGCAGCATAGACCCAGAGTTTTCCTTTTCCTGTCAGAGATGCAGACTGGGCTACAATAGTATATATCATTGTGCACAAAAGATGCTTTAAAGTGTATGCTACCCCAACATTTAATTTTCTGATAGTGGTTGTTTTACAAGGTAAAGGTTTACATATACTTTAAAGCCTGATTTGGAGAAAACTACTGTTGCAGTGATCTCCTACCTGCCACCTCCCACCCACCCCAAACTGCAAGAGTTAAATGCTTGTGATGTTCAGAGGTACCAAAATAAGGGGAAATACCTTATTCCATGGTCTAGCAGGATCCCTCTAGAGGTGCATCTAGTCCAGCACTGCCACCTCTTTAGGTTGTTTGTTTCCATTGTCACCTGCTTGCCCCCACCACATAGAATGTGGGGTAATAGCCCTGCATTGTACATGATGATACCAAGGAATCACCCTCCAACCAAACTGTAAAGATGTGGGCAGTGCCAGAACTGGCTAGAGTGAGATAAAGAATACGTTTTAATGCCTGTTCTTCTACTACCCAGTAATAACTACATAGACATGTAACCTTTGCAGTGGGGGCAGGGCCATATCTACTGCAAGGCAAACATGGGATTTGCTTCGTGTGGCTCCCTCTCCCTTTCACTTCACCCCGCTGCACTGATTACCCCTCCCTCACAAACTCGATGCCCTTCAGCTGTCAGCTTCCCTCCTCTGCCCCCCCCCACCCCACTAACCTTAGAAGCCACAGTGGGATCTGTTGGGCTAAATAGATTCCCTCTCCTCTTCTCTCCTCTGATCCCCCTTCAGGGCCCCCCTCCCTGATTGCTGGGTGCCTCCTCCATGGCTGCTAGCCTGCTCTTCTTCCTCCTCCTCCTCCCACCGACTGCAGCCGCTTCTAGTGAAGGAGGCCGCTGGACAGATGTGTTTACCAGATCACTTCCTTTCCTGAAAGAATACAGACAATGATCACAGTACTGATTGCTTCTGTATTCATTAATTACTTACACGGGTAGTATTTACCATTTGTTGGTTTGTGAATGAAATATAGTAAAATATTAAATTTTATGAATGAATAGGTGTCTGTATACATCCACAGTGCAGCTCAGGCTAAAAAAAGAGACATTAGAGGTCTGTTTGGACCCTTGATGTCTCTACAAAGCCCCTCCCCCCCCACACCCAAAAAAAAATAGATAAAAAAAAGTAAAATAAAAATGTATAAATAATAACACATTTAAAAAATTAAACTGTACCTGCACAAAAAAAAGTTGTAAAGAAAAATAAAATAAAAAAACATAGTAATAGCCCTTTTACATGGGCAGGCTTCGTAAAGTGGATTCACCTACTTAGCGGGGGATCTGTTTGTTATGCAGAGCGGACACAGCCACTCTCCTCTATGGGGCGGTTGGATGGAAACGGACCGCCTGTCTATTTCTATCCGACTGCCATCTGATCCAATCAGCCAAACAGATGGGGAATAGATCCCCATCCATCTGTTTTTGGCGCACAGGATCAGATGTGGGGGAAAGTGGGGAGACAGTGCAAGGGTAGATTTTTTCTCATTTCTGGAGTTGGACTTGAAAAGCCTTAGCCTGTTTTTAAAGGTACATCATAAAACGTTTGATTCCGCCCTGCTTTACAAAACAGATTCTGGGGAAAATGCCCTGTAAGTCACATCTCTATGTGATAATTAGGAACAGTACTCTTGTTCAGTGTATTTGTTAGGCAGTGCCATGTCAACCATGTTAAATATGTCAATATAACTGAAGGTTCTAAAATGAAGGTTACAAAGGTTCTCGGCCCTGACATTCAATTAGCCTTTCAGCTAAATGACATCTGAATCTTGATATCAATAGGAACAAAAATTGAAAGGATATCTCTTTTTGGAGGGCCAATAACATCTCCTTAATAAGATCTGTCACATTTCATCCAAATTCTTTTTTTTAAGTAATGACTGAAACCTGTTTTTATTTTTAGTACTGTTTTCAGAATTGATTTTTTTTCTCTGCTCTCAAGTCTGTTCCATCTAGAAGCACAAACAACAGACACAAAAAGAGATTATTGGCCATTGCTCATTTCCTAATTCCCTAGGGAAAAGAGTTATTTATAGCTCCCAAATATGACCATCATTTCCAACTATAATCATATTATAAGCAGTGACCTCTTCATATTCGTCTTTGCTTGGTCTCATTTTGCTTCTGTGTCTACAAAATGAAAGGGCAAATGCTACCTACCCACGCACACTATTCAACAGACTAAACCACTGGAATTATTCATCAGTACATAGTACTAAAGCAGTTTTTTCAACTTGTCTTTTTCTATGAGGATTATGCAAGATTGAAAAGATAAAAAAATAAATAAATTGAAATGCTTAAAAGATGCTATTATCTGTCTACATATCACAAGTGGAGCATTTGGCCTTGATTTCTTGCATGATTTTGCAAGAATTTTACCAATTTCAACATCAGTCATTTTTTTTTAAAGCAGAACTTCAGCCTTCTATTACCTTCTATTTTGCATTGTTGTACATGCTTCTCTCCTGTATGTAAAAAGCTTATAATGTTTTCACTGCACAGTGTGAGCGACTCACAGTATACATTAAAAGTTGTAGCGATTCAGATAGAGCTAATTTTCTGGCTGACTCATTTCATTTCAAATAGTTTTTATTGCAATTTTTGTCAAACAACAGGGTAAAACAATAAGCAGGGTTGCATAAGACGTGTAACAGGTATTGCGAAATAAGAATCAAGTATCAATATTTAACCAGATCTGTTTGGCTCATAAGCACATAAAATCCTCAATACATTAAAGTATAACGTTTAGAACATAGCTTCCACGCTCAATTCAACTGGAATCTACATAACTGTGCAAGTGCGCCATCCAGCGGCCACATAGTAAATGTCAGATTAGATTATACAGAGAAGTTCGAACTGAACCAATGGGTCCAATGGGACCAGTTGGTTTTTTCCCTATGGTAAGTCTCACTCGTGGGGGTCATAATTAGCTGATACGTATGATGTAATTGGGTAGTATGGATGACGTCTAGAAGTGAAGGAGGTTGGATGCTCTTCCATTGTCTAGTAATACTTAGTCTAGTTGCAAGAAGGACATTTAGCACTACTTTATGGATCGGCCTTGGAATGGTCTCTATGGTCAGGTTCAATAGTCCTAACTCTGGTGTCGGATCTAGGGGTATCAGCACAATTTTGGATAGCATCTGAAACACCTCTGACCAAAGGGCTCGTATTGGCGGACAGTCCCACAGTAGGTGTTTGATGGTGCCTATTTGACCGCATGCGCGCCAACACGTAGGGGGGTATCCCCATGGAATTTCGATATTATGGCTGGGGTAAGGTACCATCTCAGAGAGACTTTGAGGTGCAATTCCCTAATGGAAGCGCTCAAGGAAGCTTTACCACTCGAGGATAGGGCCATGGACCATAGTTGAGAAGAGAAGGTCGATCCCAGATCTCGTTCCCATTTGAGCAGGGGAGGAGACTTGGTAAAGATGTTTTTCTCACTCAGAATAGGGTAGATAGTAGAGACGCCTTTTGCTTTCGGAGAAGGGGAAGTGAGATACTCCCAAATTTTCCTCAGGATGGCGGCTCTAAACTGGGGGTTACGCTGCAGGCAGGACCTGATTTGGATGTACCGAAGCTCTGATGGTTGGGGATAGGTGTGCTGGCATTTTGTCCCCAACTTTCCTACTACATAGCCAGGAGGTGAGGTCCCTATGAGGGGTCAGGTCTTGTTCCAGTGTCCCCAAGACATTATCCGGGGGCTGCTGAAATCAAGTGCGTAATTGTGAGAGGATGGAGGCTATGTAATATTCTTCCAGGTTGGGCACGGAGGCCCCTCTGCTTCTCTGGACTTCATCAATATCCCCCGCGCACACCGAGCTTGCTTGCCTTGCCATAAATAGCATGACACCATCGTCTGCAATGACTGCAGGAACAACTTAGGGATGGGGATGGGTAGTGGCCTGAATAGATATAGCAGTTTGGGCAATGTGCACATCTTAAAAGCTGACAGTCGTCCCGACTACGTAAGTTCGAATTTCTCTAGAGCTTGAAGTTCTTTGGATAATTGGAGATTAAAGGGGGAGAAGTTGGCCTGGAATAAGAGTGTCGTGGACTTGGTAAGGGTAATGCCTAGGTATGTAACACCGGTATCGGCCCATTTATATGGGAGCGATCGAGTAAGAAGGTTCCTGGTTGTCCCGTCGATTCCTAGGTCTAAAATGTGGGATTTAGCTTCATTTACCTTATATAACGAAACCTCCCCAAATTCTGTGAGGATAGTTTTAAGTCGCGGAAGAGAGGTCGCGGGGTTCGATACCATCAGGATAACATCATCAGCAAATAGGCTGATGCAGTGCTTCTGAGAGCCGATGTGAATGCCGGTGACGTAAGGGTCTGCACGGATTTTTTGGGCCAGGGGTTCTATGGCTAAATTAAAGACAAGGGGTGAAAGTGGGCATCCTTGCCGTGTTCCATTGGTGATGTTGAAAGATGTGGAGAGGGATGTGTCGACCAGTACTCGGGCTGTAGGATGGGAGTAAAGCGCCAGGATAGCTGCATGCATTCTGCCATTTATGCCAAATCTACGGAGCACCTCCTGGAGGTACCCCCAATGAACTCTGTCGAACGCCTTCTCTGTGTCTAGAGAGAGGAGCAGAGAAGGCATTCTGGTGGAGTGTGCAGTATGAATAACATCAATGAGCCATCTAGTTGCGTCAGCAGATTGTCTACCCAGTGTGAAACCCGATTGGTCCTTGTGTATAAGTGTTGGTAACAGCGGCATCAGTCTGTTTGCGACTAGTTTGGCGTAAATTTTAATTTCCGAATTAAGCAAGGAGATGGGACGGAAGTTTTGTGGAGAGGTTGGGTCTTTACCCGGTTTGGGGAGGGTCACAATGGTAGCCTCAAGCATTTCTGCCGGGAAGGAGGAGGAGGAGGAGGATGCGGCATCATTAAATAATGTGCACAGGTGGGGTGCTAGTATGTCTTTCATGGATTTGTAGTAGTCATTAACCAGACCATCTGGGCCAGGGGATTTCCCAGTTGGCAAGGATGCAATGGCTATTTGAACCTCTTCTACCCTCTGAAAGGGGCGTTAAGTTGTGCAGTTTGTGCGGTTGTGAGGGAAGGCAGGGTAATGCCATCCAAGAATTCCTTAATGTGTTCAGGATTGGGGGACGAGGTCTGGGAATCTTTCAGGTTATATAAGGATTCATAGTAGCTACTAAAGGCGTTGGCCATATCTCTAGGGTCGTGTAGCTGTTCGTTCGTATGGGGGTGAATGATGGACTTGATTTTGCTTTTAACACGTTGGCCTTTACTGGCTGATTCATTTCCATCATTATTTATCTCTTTCCTCCCTAGGCTTATTGTTCCAGGTTCGCCCTTTCATTTATTGAAATTTTATTCTTTCAATCATAGAGACCCTGTCATCATCACATGTGGGCACTATCTATGGCAGTCTGCAAGAAAATGTATTATGCCTAGGAAGGCCCACTCCTGAAGACTGGCATCCACCTATCAAGGCTTTTTATATCTTAATAACTCTTCCCAAGAGCCAGACCACTGCTTGCTTCAGCGCAGAGTACTCTCGAGGGGAGTAGTAAAGGGAAGTTGCTTTGGTGTATTCAGGAAACTATGTACATCACCCTGTTGGCCCCTAAAACCAGCTATAGTTTGCATGGAGAACCTGGATCTGGGTCTGAAATAAGGCAAGTAATGAAAAAATGAATTAGCATGTTGATAGGGGATGCAAGTCAAGGAAGGAAAAGTGTAAGCAGATTAAACTTCAGCTTTAAATAATCAGTTCAAGAACATTCATGCCTTTGTGATCCTTGATAGCTGGATAGGCACTAATAGCACATTATCTTAAGGAATCCGTGGCAGTTGACTGATTCATTTTTCCTATGAGAACAATTGGTCAGGGATGTCATACAGTACAATATAATGGCTATTGCCTAGTGTAAAATAAATTAACTAAATCAATTCATGATCATCTTATGTCTTCAGACTTTTCAGAAGCAGACTTCCAAAGCTAAGAGAAATGATCATAGTTGTATGAAAATCACTCATACTCCAGGATTACATGTTTCTATGCATCCAGTCTACTCACTGACAAGGTAAAAATGAATGGCTTGTGGCTATGATCAGCTATGGGTCCCATATCCAAACACATTGCTTGTGATGGATCACCCACCAAAATAAGCTTACATACCAATTAATGTGTTCAATAGGTTAGTCAACTTTTTTTTTTCATTTTTTTTTTTTATACTTGGCAGCAAAATAAATTTGAATATCTTTAGGCTATATATTACAGAGTTCCTAGTAACATCAATACAGATTGTTCCATATTTACATTTGTAGAAACCAATTGAACATGAGACTAGAAATCAGAGAAAGTAAACAGTATACACTTCTTGCTGCTAGCTCAAACTGAAGTGAAACAATATGTTCCTCGTACATTAAATTTGTCAGAATCTTCTCAATGCTGTCAACATTATCTATATGATAAAATATACAGTATGTAGCGCTACCCCGTAAAAGCCACTGGATAGGATGGGTCCTCTGTTCTTTGCCTCATCTTTCTCAATAACTTCAGCCCCTCTGACACACCAGGTTGACTGTACAAACCTACAATATAACAGGAAATTACTGAAAGTAATACTTAGTACCCAACAGTAGTGCTATACCAAAGGAAACAGGCACCAAACCAGACATTAAAAGCACATTTAATATATTTTCACCCAATTTCATTGGCAACTAGGCAAGCATAAAATGGATTACCAAGGGTAATAACACAATTTAGCATACAATGTGATTATTGATTAACAATAAGACGTAGGCACTAGATGACATGTGGCATCCAGATCAGCATAAACAGTAGCAAGCCACATCAAATGTACAGCAGTAAGTAGCAGTAAAATGTAATCTACCCACTGCTTGAACTATACTGCTAGAGTGCACTTATGGTGATAAAGTTGGTCCTAGAACGACTGGGTATGGGAAAGCACTGCCCAAAAGAAAAGGAGGACAGTAGTGGAGGGGGCAGGGGAACAAAGCAGGCTTGCAGAATAATTACTATAGGAGGGGCAGTCCTCTGAGATGCTGTTCTGCCAGCTATCGTTTAAGAGCACCTTTGCACTTAACAACAATCCCAGTAAACCTGCATGCAGTATAGGTATGGTGTAGTCTTGGCTCAGGTGCAGGGAGGTTCGAATGCAGTGACAATTTTGTATGACTGCAGTATAGGGGTGGTATGGGTGCAGTATAGATTTGGTAGAAGTGTGGTATAGGGCTTATATGGATGCGGTATGAGTTGGATGTACTTGCTGTCCTGCTCTTAGTGGCTCAGTCTCTAATAGCAGTGTCAATAATGGGCATTAGCCCTCTCACCAGTTTCCATGATGCTGCTGTGGACCCTCACTGTAGAAGGGGCCCCCTCAGTATATCGCTGAAAGCTTCTGGTGATCAGCGATGGGGAGCACAGGGTGAGTGGATGCTTCAAGAAAAATAACTTTCCCAGGTAGTTTAACAAATATCCTCTCTCCACTCCTCTTACTGCACAGTGTCTATTGGGATCTGTAGTCCAAATAGTCTTTTGGTCCCATTATATAGCTGCTGCTGTGTCAAACTACAACTCCCAAGGATCTCAGGACTCTGCATAGAAGTCTATAGGCTTGCTTGGATTTAGCCCTCCCCGTGCTAGCTAGAGGAGAATGGTGTAGCATAACATCAATATCTCAATAGAGATAGAGAAGAATAGAAGGCAATGTCTATTTCTCCTTTTTTCTGTAGCCCAGCATCTGTGTACATACAGATAGGTAGGTAAAAGCAGTTAGGTTCAGTAAGATGTCTACTTCCATTACATATCATATTATATATCTATATAGCACCACATCTGAGTAGAAATTGAAGAATAGGAAAAGGATTCAGGAGAAAAGAAAATATTGAAGGGAGAGATTGGGTGAAGTTGGGTAAAAAGTGTGTGGGGGGGGGGGGGGGGAGTGAAGGGGTCTGGGGAGAGAGGGTATTTTTAGTCTTTCAATGACTAGTAAGTAATCTCATCTATGCCAGTTGTGTAAATTAGGATTGGTTGGATTGATCTACCTTATCAGAGGCCAGGATTTCCAGGTATTTTGTCAAGGATGTAAAAACATTCCAATGGAACCACTTTTTATTGAAATATTCCGCCTTCTCTCTGATGGTTGAGGAGAGATCTTCCATAGTTTTATTGTTGTGTATTTAGGTAAACCACTGTTGTAACGTTGGGGGTTCTTCAAAGAAGAGAAGAAGGTGCTTCTAAGTGCAGTAATAAAACTCTTTAATGACAAGTGAAAAACAGGCATATCAATTAATCCAGAATGTCCAGTGGGATGCCTCCTGTCAGGTTTTGTTGTTAAAGTCTCCTTGTCATCCAGAGCGCCCTATTCTCCACACTCCTTGAGGTTGGGGCTTTTGTCTTCTGTACACCAGTTAGCTAGAATGCAAGATTTAGCTATAATAGCTATAATTTTTTGGGTATTGTATTGTGGTGAAGTGAAAAGAAGACTGGGTCTTGAGGCACATGTAATGTCATTTTTGTGCTATGATTCATACTGATTCCCAGAAAACATAAAATTTGGGACAAGCCCAAAATTTAGGGAGAAATGTGCCTTCTCCTTCGCCGAATTGCTAGCAGGAAGCAGGTAGAAATTGAAGTAAACGTATGGAAAATACTGTGGACGCTGTACCTTTATACCCAGTTTTTTTTTAGTAAGTTAGTCAACTTTAAAGTGGTTGTAAACTCCTAAAATGAAACCTGAAAAAGCATATCCTTCTATGGTATATGCTTGCCTCGATCCAAAGCACCTAGTGTGATTCCTGTCTGCTCTCTTATTCCTCTATCAGCATGAGTCACTTATGACAGTCGTTGCTGATAAAAGAATTTTCCAGGAGATGTCCCCACCACTCCTCCAGCACATGGCAGCCTCAGCTATGCATGTTTTCCTTTGAGACTGTGTAGAGGAGGTGTGTCCATTCCTTCCACTCAGGTCTCAGATTACACTTAGCTCCTTGCTCTGTGCTTTTCAGCGTCTGACCTCAGATCTCTGTGCCTTGCCTTCCGAAACTGTGGAAATTCTGTACTTTGAATGGCCGCTGATAAACAGCTAAAACTTGTAGGAGGATTTACTTCATCTCTGTATATCACCAGTTCGTATATGTTAAGGTTTACGACTAGGGATGATCGAACTTTTGAAAAGTTCGGTTCGAACAGAACACCCGAACTTCCCGAAAGTTCGGGCCAGATTTCAGAACCCCATTGAAATCAATGAAACCCGAACTTCGGTAATCAAAAAACACAATTTTGAAGCCCTAAAACCCAATAAATGCCCCTAAAAAGTGCCTAGGGTTCTGGGTCATGCCCCAGGGACTATTGATCACACAAAAAAAAGTTCTTAAAAATTGTCATTTTTGATAGAAAGCCAATTATTGAAAAAATTATTGAAAAAAAAAAAGAGATTTCTTTGGATTTAGTGTCTGGGGGGGGGGGGGGTCTAAAAAGTGTACCTGTGAAGTTTCAGCTCTGTAGCATGTCCAGAACCAGAAAAAAAAAAGTTTGTTTGTATTAGAATTGCAATAGAACAGGATAGTGGCTTCGCTATTTTCACACCTGGCTTTTTGTTGCAGGCGTTTATAGGGCTTTTTTTGTGGACGTGTTTGGAGGCAGGCATAACATCTGAACTTCTGTGTAGGGGTATATATACACACACACATGTATGTATATATACACATACACATATATAGGTGTGAAAGTAGCAGAACCCTATGGCTGCGCTAATGAAATTATTAACAGCCATAGGACTTTGTTCCTTTCACACCTATATGTGTGTATGTGTATAAATACATATAAGTGTGTGTGTATATATACCCCTATACACAAGTTCAGATGTTATGCCTGCCTCCAAAGACGCCCAAAAAATGCCCAAAAAAATGCCTGATACAAAAACGCCTAGGTGTGTTGTTGCAGGCGTTTTTTTTTTGGGCATTTTTTGGGTGTCTTTGGAGGCAGGCATAACATCTGAACTTCTGTGTAGGGGTATATATACACACACACTTATATGTATTTATACACATATATAGGTGTGATAGGAGCGAAGTCCTATGGCTGTTAATAATTTCATTAGCGCAGCCATAGGGTTCTGCTACTTTCACACCTATATATGTGTATGTGTATATATACATATAAGTGTGTGTGTATATATACCCCTATACACAAGTTCAGATGTTATGCCTGCCTCCAAAGATGCCCAAAAAATGCCCAAAAAAACACCTGCTACAAAAACGCCTAGGTGTGTTTTTGCAGAGGTTTTTTTGGGGCATTTTTTGGGTGTCTTTGGAGGCAGGTGTGATAGGAGCGAAGTCCTATGGCTGTTAATAATTTCATTAGCGCAGCCATAGGGTTCTGCTACTTTCACACCTATATATGTGTATGTGTATATATACATAAATGTGTGTGTGTATATATATATATATATACCCCTACACAGAAGTTCAGATGTCATGCCTGCCTCCAAACACGTCCACAAAAAAGCTCAATAAAACGCCCGCAACAAAACGGCCAGGTGTGAAAGGAGCGAAGCCACTATCCTGTTCTATTGCAATTCTAATAGAAACAATCTTTTTTCTATGGCGGTCACCCTGAAATGGAAGGGTTTGGTCACCCTGCCATAGCAGTCAGAGTCAGTTAACCCTACACTACACTACAGTCCCCTAACACTTAACACTTTCCCTACAGAAACTAGATTATTAAATCTAACTATAGTGGAAAATAGTACCCTAACTACACTAGATATCCCTTTCCTCACACTAGTAATTGCTAAATGACACTTTGAAGCAGGAGTAACAGAACTGCTTCCACTCTCTTCCACAGCCCCAGTATTAAAGTGCTAGAGATTTGGCGGGGGCTATCTTATATACTGGGGGGCGTATTCACTACTGATTGGTCTCTGGACCCCCTAGTCACTCCAATCACATTCCTAGCATCCTCCTGCCCCCTCAATTGGCTTTTACTGATGGTTCTTGTCCAATCACAGGCTTTTAAAGCCCAGTTCCTGTCCCATTGCATTTTGGTTGCCGAATTCCGAACTTTTTCAGCAAAAAGTTTGAAATTCGGCCGAATTTCGAACAGTCAATGTTCGGGTCGAATCGATGGTCGACCCGAACCGTTCGATCATCCCTATTTATGACCACTTCAAAGCATTTCTCTTGTAAAAAAAAAAAAAAAGCACACTTACTATCCCACAAATACCGACTCAATCTATGGTAAAAAGAAAAATAGCACCTAAAAGACAGAAACACTTTTCCAGTTTTGGAGATGATTACAGTAAGTGATACAATTATTCTAGGAAGCTTGATAGGATATACATCAAGAGTCATATTGTGGTTTAGATAAGATCTCAAATCAAATATTTATTAAACACTAAGGCACCTTTCACACGATCGGACTGATCAGGTCTGCCTGTCCGTTTTCCAGGCGGACCGGATCGGGCCACCCATTCTCCTCTATGGGGATGTCAGCGTACATGTGTCTGCCGACACCCGCCTGGGATCCGATGCAACAAGATATGTTCACCATCCATCCAGCAGGTTGGATCGAATGGGATCGGATGAAAACGGACAGGCTGTCCATTTTTATCCGATCTCCCCATAGAGGAGAACAGGACTCTGATAGGTCCATCTCTGCACAGTGAGCGGATACGGACCTGTCATCCGTCTGCTAATGGAGTCCATCAAAATGGATCCGCCCCGTGTGAAAGGGGCCGAAAGCTAAAACAATGCTTTTTAGTGTTTGCATTTAAATCATTTAAAAGGTTATTAGTTTTATCATCTGGTAGTCCCAATATAAGGTACTAAGATACCACATCCAAGATACATACATATCAATATTCAATGGGATTTTGGAGGTATCAATATCTCATGCATTGTGAGAACAACATATATTCTTGTAAAACATCATTTTTTATTTACAATTAATGTAAAAAAAGCTTGCTATTAAAATTTTAAAATATTGTACATGATATATAAGCCTAGAAATATCTGTAGCATTCCTGTAGAATTCCTGTAGAAGGCTATTCTACGTTGGCAAAACGATAAGGCAGTTTGGACAAAGGGTGGGCGATCATGTCTATTGCTCTGGGGGGGGCAAGATCCTCACCCCAGTCACTCGACATATCGGCCTGCATCACAGGTTTGATAATTCCTGTGTCTCCTTTAGGGTCCTTGAGATTATTTCTCCGGACCCTAGAGGAGGAGACTGGGATAAGAAAATATTACGTCGCGAGACTATATGGATTGAAAAACTCAATGCCATCATCTCTCCGGGTTTGAATGAAGCCCACACATATAAATCGTTCTTGTGATGTTATCTGCCACTGACTTCCAAATAACCCTTCTTTCCCCCTCCCCCCTGTCTTTCTTTCCCCTTCCTGCCCGGCTTCACCTAGCCATGTTATAAAGACCCACAAAACTTTATACCTGGGGTTTTATTTTCCAGGATATATTATGCTTGGATAAAACTTTTGGTTCTTTTTCAGTGAGATGTATCCCTCACTGCTTATTAATTCATTTCTGTATACAGTGGTACATGCAATTATTCTTGTATACTATGTATGTATATATTCAAAAATGTGTTGTATTTGACATCCGGAATTGTACTTAATATGAATAGTATTGATTTGTACACATTTTTGTCCCCTGAGATATCTGATCGTTTTGGAAAATTTTTTCTTTGTTTTTGATCCCTGTCACCAGAAGCCAGTTATCGATGTCTTTAGGATCGCTTTGGGTGCCTCCCCCTATGGCGGGTACGTGACGTCGGGCATCATCCCTATGTTTTTGGAGTGATGCGCCGGCTGTCTCCGTCACGCCCCGACTTGCTGACATGGCGTTGTTGTTTCCATGGATCCTGCAGTCGCGCGGCGATGACGTTTGGACCGCTGGCCAGTGCGCAGGCGCGATTGACGCGCACGCACGCACTTCCCGGCGCCAGCCCAGATGACTCGGCGACACGCTCGCATTATACGTCATCTGGGTGGAGCCTTCCCCATTTAGGCGGCGACGCGGGCATCTCTCCTTGCATTGCAGGGTCGGGACGCCTCGTCGACACATCATTGCAGGTAATTCTACGATTGACTTCAAACCTATTTTGACCAAGACACCACTCTCTGTGATGTTTGGTCTACTTATCCTTCTTACCAGGTCTACTTGTTTCCTTGCTCTTCCACACTTTCTGGGATACCTTCATGGTTACAGCTTCTCCCCTTTTTTTCATACTGTATGCTTGATGGATCCCTACTTTTGAATACTCTATCACAATTCTTTATACAAGCTATTGGATGCCTCCATATTGACATTTCACGTGATTATATATCATATTAAGGGTTCCACCAAGCACTTAATCTGGACTACTTTTTCACTATGTTTACAACTACTGCATGATGGGTGGAGCACATGGTGTGTGTTCTATTTTATAGAACTATTTTACTATGTGACATTACCCGTCCTATTTATTTCCAGGTGGCAAAAAATATAAGAACCTGCCTGTTTTACCATCTATATGTATGGTGGTTACCACATCTTTGCCCGCCCCTGCCCATATTCAATCTCTTGGGAGCAGTTTGGGTAAGACTATGAGTAAAGTTTCATGTTTAGATATTTGTACAAATCAATATATGGAACCTTATATACCATATGGGATCCATACCAATATCTGTTTCTTTATATATTTTTTTGTTCAATTATAGACATATAAGTCCTTACCCCAGCAGTGTTGCCCTCCTCTTTGGCTACGCTCCCGTATCCGCCCCCGGGGGGATCCTCCCCTATACCTTGCGGTCCTGACATAATACCACTCTGGTGACTGACCATATACTAGACAGGTGTGATATACACTATTTTTTTCCATATTTGATCAATGTATCTCAGTAGGACATACTTGTAAAACATTTAATGTTATGTTGTAATATAATGTATTAATATCTACACCATTAACATTATGGAAAATTATTTGAATATCTATACTTACCCAATGTTGTTTTTTCTCTTCTTTCCACTTTAGTGTTCTTACCATAAAATCTGCTCCTGATGACGTCATTGATGACGAAACGCGTAGAGCGTGGTTACGTCAGTTCCGCTTCCTGTTGACTGAGACGCACATCCGGCCGATGGAACGCACCGCGTCCCGGAACTACCGCTACACGAGGGTGTTGCGGTCCCTAGGACATACATGCACCGTTTTTCTGTTAATGAATGTGAGTATTGTAAATTTATATGAATAAAGCACCTATTTTTTGCAATACTTCACTATTGGAGCCCCTTTTTCCTTCCTCATCCGGATCTCTCAAATATATTGGAGTACTTTAAGAGGAGGGATTTCTCATCAAATTTCCCCTGGAGAAAAATACGGCATATGAAGTCGGGATTAAGTGGATTACTAGCCAGCCTTCGGAGGGACCTTTGAGAGTCACCCCAAACGCTGATTACCCCTGTGGGGGTACTACCATCTGGTGAGTGCGGGAGTAATAGGAGGGGAGCACTTATTCCTGTATTGAGCACCCCCATCAGTCTGGAACTCCTGGAATCCATTTTTTCCTGTTAAAATCCCTGCTTCATTTCCCATCTTGGGACTCAATTACATTTGCAGCACCATTTAATATTTGGCTATTTATATGGACAATTTTTCTATATATTCTCTTTACATTTATTTATTTATTTATGTTATTTAAATTGCTGGGACACTATTTATGAATTGATTGTGTACAGATTTATACAAAGCTATTTATTGTTTGGCCCACTAGCACAATATATATTTGATTAATTAGCACCTTAATTATTTATGGAGGATATTTAAAACATCACTTTATTTATTTAATGTATTTTTTATGAAGTCATATATACACCTTTAAGATCACACACTGAATTGATTTTTAATAATTTATTACTTATATCCTAATTTTCTTATTCATTTATCACGATAATATATATATACATATTTTTTTATTAATTTCTTTTAAACATATTTACACTTTTTAAGGACTCACCATATTAAGTTTTATTCACTTTATCACCAGTGCACTTTAAGATATATTTATATTTCCTATTTATTAGCCTGACAGCGCCATTTTACCTCCCTTTTCCCCACAGATAGCTGCATTAACCCTGGTATTTTTTTAACTGCCAGCGGTCCTCTTTCTTATAAGGGTGGTCCCAGCAGCGGATTCAACACCGGATCACCCTTACCGTGTGGCGGGAGAGGTGCCCCCCCTCCCGCCGCTTACCGGTCGTTTTCCCAGCTTACTGGACCCGCCGACACCGAGGAAAATGATCTGGTCCGCGCTCCTCGCAGGCAGGAAGTCGAGTGAGGGCAAGATGGCCCCCACTCGACTCTATGGTCTTGGAGGACCGGAGCAACGTCAAACATCGTCTCCTAGCAACGCATTTCAAGAGCCCAATTTTTTTCCATCATGAAAAAAAATTATTCTTTTTTTTATTTTTTAGTGTAGATGTGAGATCTGAGGTCTTTTTGACCCCAGGTTTTACAATAAAGAGGTCCTGTCTCATGCTTATTTCTATTACAAGGGATGTTTACATTCCTTATAATAAGAATAAAAATGATCAAAAAAAAAAACTGTGTAAAAATAAAAAATAACAGATAAAATAAATAGGAAAAAAATGAAAGCGCCCTGTCCCCGTTAGCTGGCGCGCAAAAGCGAATGCATACGCAAGTCCCGCCCACATATGTAAACGGTGTTCAAACCACACATGTGAGGTGTCGCCTTGATTGTTAGAGCGAGAGCAATTATTTGAGCCCTAGACCTCCTCTGTAATTCTAAGCTGGTAACCTGTAGAAATTTTTAAAGTGTCAATGCCAATGTAAATGCCAATAGGGATTTTTTAGTACCAATGTTTGTCGCCATTCCAAGAGCATGCGCAATTTTGAAGCATGACATGCTGGGTATCCATTTACTAAGCATAGCATTATCTTTCACATTATAAAAAAAAATTGGACTAACTTTAATTTAACATTAAATTGCGTTTGGAAGAGCTCTGCGCAAATATGGTGTGATAAAAAAATATTGCAACAATCTCCATTTTATTCTCTAGGGTCTTTGCTAAATATATATATGGGGTTTTTAAGTAGTTTTCTAGCAAACAAAAAAATTATTTGAACTTGCAAACAACAAGTGTCAGAAAAAGGTCCGATCCTTAAGTGTTTAAATATAGTGCATGAGGGGTTCGCCTGTAATGTGGCAAATCTGTACTGTGTATAGAGCCTGCTGCAGCAATAATGACATTTATAAAGCCAAAAAATGATATTTTCGATTCAAGCTTTCTTTATTTTGTAAATAACGACTTGGGGAGCAAGTCTGTATGATGAGACCACAGTTTTGTGCATTCAGAACAAGATTAGAGATATTTGGATAAATTCTGGAGTCTCTTTCGCAGACTTTTGATAGAAGTAACAGGTGTGGAAAAATTGGTCTTTGGGTGTCGGTGGTGCATTCACACCATAACCCTATAAAGATACTCTTGATAAAAGCAAAAAGTGGCTTTGCTGTCAAAAATTTAACTTATATGCACCTGTCAAACAGGTGCGGAAAAATTGGGCTTCGGGTATTTGTGGTTCCTAAAGGTGTTGTAACGCACTGAAATATATAGAGTTAAACGTGCACTAACGCAGTGAAATATACTTCGTTAAACATGCACTAACACACTGAAATATACTACGTTAAACGTGCAGTAACGCACTTAATATACTGCAGGAAACCTGCCCTGACAAAATAAACTGACACTAAAGTAAAAATTAATGGTCAATTACACTCACGCTGCACTATCACTAGACTCACACTAAAGTGACACTAAAGTAAAAATGAATGGTCAAACTACACTCACTTGATTCACACTAAACTGATATTCTACACTGACAATAGAATCACAATAACACACTTAAGCACACTAACTCGCTAGCAGCACTGAACAGAGCCCTGATCTATTTCTCTCTACGTCAATATTACACTGCCAATGGCCGCTATGGGGAGAATATTTTTTAGTGTGGTGTGGGACTAAGAGCAATGAGCCATGATCGGATATAAGTCATAAGTAGTGTTGAGCGAACACGGACTGTATTATTCGTGTTCGTACCGAATAATTGGATTTTTTTTACCCGAACACGGACACGGACACTTTACTGTATGTTCGGGTAAAAATCCGTGTTCGGTCGTTTTATTTCCTGGTTTTGCATGCTTTGGCGCTCTTTTCATGGCGGGCTTTCAACAGCCAATCAACAATCGTTTAACTGGTGTGCCTTAAGCCATCCCAGCCATGCCTGCAAATGTCTTAGTAGCTGTGATTGGCCGTCTGAAGCATGTGACCAAGTCTTTATAAGTTCGAGGCAGCCGCCGCAGCAGCGTCATTCTGCTGCTTAGCTAAGGGACAGAGCACACATCAATGTGCTGGCTGCTGATTAGGGAAAGATAGGCAGGAAAAAAACATTTGTGTCCGGATAGAATTGAGGGACAGGTCGGAGTGTTTAGGCAGGGCGAGTTGTAGGCATTTTAGGGATAGAGTCTGCTGAATTATAGGGTCAGTGTCTTCTACAAACTACAATCGATATTGCTGTGTGGGGGGTGGGGTGAATCTGCACTCAATCCTGATCTACGATCTCTTCTCAATCCTGTTAGGGACAGAGTCTGCTGAATTTTAGGGAAACTGTGTTCTACAAACTACAATCGATATTGCTGTGTGGTGTGGGATTGGAGATAGGCAGGTGTCAGTGATCCACATCCATTTTTCTGTGTGTGAGCTGCAGTGAACACAATCTTTTTGGGCTGCAGTGAACACAATCTTTTTGGGCTGCAGTGAACACAATCTTTTTGGGGTGCAGTGAACAAAATCTTTTTGGGGTGCAGTGAACACAATCCTTTTTGGTGTGCAGTGAACACAATCTTTGTGGGGTGCAGTGAACAAAATCCTTTGTGGGGTGCAGTGAACACAATCTTTTTGGGGTGCAGTGAACAAAATCCTTTTTGGGGTGCAGTGAACAAAATCCTTTTTGGGGTGCAGTGAACACAATCTTTTTGGGGTGCAGTGAACAAAATCCTTTGTGGGGTGCAGTGAACACAATCTTTTTGGGGTGCAGTGAACACATTTTTTTTGGGGTGGAGTGAACAACATCCTTTTTGGGGTGCAGTGAACAAAATCCTTTTTGGGGTGCAGTGAACAAAATCATTTTTGGGGTGCAGTGAACACAATCTTTTTGGGGTGCAGTGAACACAATCTTTGTGGGGTGCAGTGAACACAATCTTTTTGGGGTGGAGTGAACAACATCCTTTTTGGGGTGCAGTGAACAACATCCTTTTTGGGGTGCAGTGAACACAATCTTTTTGGGGTGCAGTGAACACAATCTTTGTGGGGTACAGTGAACAGAATCTTTGTGGGGTGCAGTGAACACAATCTTTGGGGGGTACAGTGAACACAATCTTTTTGGGGTGCAGTGAACACAATCTTTGTGGGGTGCAGTGAACACAATCTTTTTGGGGTGGAGTGAACAAAATCATTTTTGGGGTGCAGTGAACAACATCCTTTTTGGGGTGCAGTGATCAAAATCCTTTTTGGGGTGCAGTGAACACAATCTTTTTGGGGTGCAGTGAACAAAATCCTTTGTGGGGTGCAGTGAACAGAATCTTTGTGGGGTGCAGTGAACACAATCTTTGGGGGGGGTACAGTGAACACAATCTTTTTGGGGTGCAGTGAACACAATCTTTGTGGGGTACAGTGAACAGAATCTTTGTGGGGTGCAGTGAACACAATCTTTGGGGGGTACAGTGAACACAATCTTTTTGGGGTGCAGTGAACACAATCTTTGGGGGGTACAGTGAACACAATCTTTTTGGGGTGCAGTGAACACAATCTTTGTGGGGTGCAGTGAACACAATCTTTGGGGGGGTACAGTGAACACAATCTTTTTGGGGTGCAGTGAACAACATCCTTTTAGGGTGCAGTGAACACAATCTTTGTGGGGTGCAGTGAACAACATCCTTTTAGGGTGCAGTGAACACAATCTTTGTGGGGTACAGTGAACAGAATCTTTGTGGGGTGCAGTGAACACAATCTTTGGGGGGTACAGTGAACACAATCTTTGTGAGGTGCAGTGAACACAATCTTTGTGGGGTGCAGTGAACACAATCATTGTGGGGTGCAGTGAACTCAATCTTTGTGGGGTACAGTGAACACAATCTCATACTTCTGAAGATTTGAGGGTGCTGCCTGTTCCATACTCCCCCTACTCCTCATCTAGCCTTTTAGGGGTACAAACAATAGTAATTGGGGCCTAGTGTGGTTGTGTACGTGTGATATACATACACTTTTTTTGGATCATATTTTCTATTCCGCTATTTAATCAAAAACCTTTGGGGATCAGTTAAATTGGGGGATAGTCTGTGTTGGTACGTGTGAGAGAGATCCACCTTTCCAAGTTGTTGGGGTTCATCTCATACTTCTGAAGGTTTGAGGGTGCTGCCTGTTCCATACTCCCCCTACTCCTAGCCTTTTAGGGGTACAAACAATAGTAATTGGGGCCTAGTGTGGTTGTGTACGTGTGATATACATACACTTTTTTTGGATCATATTTTCTATTCCGCTATTTAATCAAAAACCTTTGGGGATCAGTTAAATTGGGGGATAGTCTGTGTTGGTACGTGTGAGAGAGATCCACCTTTCCAAGTTGTTGGGGTTCATCTCATACTTCTGAAGGTTTGAGGGTGCTGCCTGTTCCATACCCCCCCTACTCCTCATCTAGCCTTTTAGGGGTACAAACAATAGTAATTGGGGCCTAGTGTGGTTGTGTACGTGTGATATACATACACTTTTTTTGGATCATATTTTCTATTCCGCTATTTAATCAAAAACCTTTGGGGATCAGTTAAATTGGGGGATAGTCTGTGTTGGTACGTGTGAGAGAGATCCACCTTTCCAAGTTGTTGGGGTTCATCTCATACTTCTGAAGGTTTGAGGGTGCTGCCTGTTCCATACCCCCCCTACTCCTCATCTAGCCTTTTAGGGGTACAAACAATAGTAATTGGGGCCTAGTGTGGTTGTGTACGTGTGATATACATACACTTTTTTTGGATCATATTTTCTATTCCGCTATTTAATCAAAAACCTTTGGGGATCAGTTAAATTGGGGGATAGTCTGTGTTGGTACGTGTGAGAGAGATCCACCTTTCCAAGTTGTTGGGGTTCATCTCATACTTCTGAAGGTTTGAGGGTGCTGCCTGTTCCATACCCCCCCTACTCCTCATCTAGCCTTTTAGGGGTACAAACAATAGTAATTGGGGCCTAGTGTGGTTGTGTACGTGTGATATACATACACTTTTTTTGGATCATATTTTCTATTCCGCTATTTAATCAAAAACCTTTGGGGATCAGTTAAATTGGGGGATAGTCTGTGTTGGTACGTGTGAGAGAGATCCACCTTTCCAAGTTGTTGGGGTTCATCTCATACTTCTGAAGGTTTGAGGGTGCTGCCTGTTCCATACTCCCCCTACTCCTCATCTAGCCTTTTAGGGGTACAAACAATAGTAATTGGGGCCTAGTGTGGTTGTGTACGTGTGATATACATACACTTTTTTTGGATCATATTTTCTATTCCGCTATTTAATCAAAAACCTTTGGGGATCAGTTAAATTGGGGGATAGTCTGTGTTGGTACGTGTGAGAGAGATCCACCTTTCCAAGTTGTTGGGGTTCATCTCATACTTCTGAAGGTTTGAGGGTGCTGCCTGTTCCATACTCCCCCTACTCCTAGCCTTTTAGGGGTACAAACAATAGTAATTGGGGCCTAGTGTGGTTGTGTACGTGTGATATACATACACTTTTTTTGGATCATATTTTCTATTCCGCTATTTAATCAAAAACCTTTGGGGATCAGTTAAATTGGGGGATAGTCTGTGTTGGTACGTGTGAGAGAGATCCACCTTTCCAAGTTGTTGGGGTTCATCTCATACTTCTGAAGGTTTGAGGGTGCTGCCTGTTCCATACTCCCCCTACTCCTAGCCTTTTAGGGGTACAAACAATAGTAATTGGGGCCTAGTGTGGTTGTGTACGTGTGATATACATACACTTTTTTTGGATCATATTTTCTATTCCGCTATTTAATCAAAAACCTTTGGGGATCAGTTAAATTGGGGGATAGTCTGTGTTGGTACGTGTGAGAGAGATCCACCTTTCCAAGTTGTTGGGGTTCATCTCATACTTCTGAAGGTTTGAGGGTGCTGCCTGTTCCATACCCCCCCTACTCCTCATCTAGTCTTTTAGGGGTACAAACAATAGTAATTGGGGCCTAGTGTGGTTGTGTACGTGTGATATACATACACTTTTTTTGGATCATATTTTCTATTCCGCTATTTAATCAAAAACCTTTGGGGATCAGT
The DNA here is from genome assembly GCF_965119305.1 of Pelophylax lessonae. Classification (NCBI taxonomy): domain Eukaryota; kingdom Metazoa; phylum Chordata; class Amphibia; order Anura; family Ranidae; genus Pelophylax; species Pelophylax lessonae. The sequence goes on along the minus strand of NC_138771.1, from coordinate 337,913,678 downwards.
TAAATTGGGGGATAGTCTGTGTTGGTACGTGTGAGAGAGATCCACCTTTCCAAGTTGTTGGGGTTCATCTCATACTTCTGAAGGTTTGAGGGTGCTGCCTGTTCCATACCCCCCCTACTCCTCATCTAGCCTTTTAGGGGTACAAACAATAGTAATTGGGGCCTAGTGTGGTTGTGTACGTGTGATATACATACACTTTTTTTGGATCATATTTTCTATTCCGCTATTTAATCAAAAACCTTTGGGGATCAGTTAAATTGGGGGATAGTCTGTGTTGGTACGTGTGAGAGAGATCCACCTTTCCAAGTTGTTGGGGTTCATCTCATACTTCTGAAGGTTTGAGGGTGCTGCCTGTTCCATACTCCCCCTACTCCTCATCTAGCCTTTTAGGGGTACAAACAATAGTAATTGGGGCCTAGTGTGGTTGTGTACGTGTGATATACATACACTTTTTTTGGATCATATTTTCTATTCCGCTATTTAATCAAAAACCTTTGGGGATCAGTTAAATTGGGGGATAGTCTGTGTTGGTACGTGTGAGAGAGATCCACCTTTCCAAGTTGTTGGGGTTCATCTCATACTTCTGAAGGTTTGAGGGTGCTGCCTGTTCCATACCCCCCCTACTCCTCATCTAGCCTTTTAGGGGTACAAACAATAGTAATTGGGGCCTAGTGTGGTTGTGTACGTGTGATATACATACACTTTTTTTGGATCATATTTTCTATTCCGCTATTTAATCAAAAACCTTTGGGGATCAGTTAAATTGGGGGATAGTCTGTGTTGGTACGTGTGAGAGAGATCCACCTTTCCAAGTTGTTGGGGTTCATCTCATACTTCTGAAGGTTTGAGGGTGCTGCCTGTTCCATACTCCCCCTACTCCTCATCTAGCCTTTTAGGGGTACAAACAATAGTAATTGGGGCCTAGTGTGGTTGTGTACGTGTGATATACATACACTTTTTTTGGATCATATTTTCTATTCCGCTATTTAATCAAAAACCTTTGGGGATCAGTTAAATTGGGGGATAGTCTGTGTTGGTACGTGTGAGAGAGATCCACCTTTCCAAGTTGTTGGGGTTCATCTCATACTTCTGAAGGTTTGAGGGTGCTGCCTGTTCCATACTCCCCCTACTCCTAGCCTTTTAGGGGTACAAACAATAGTAATTGGGGCCTAGTGTGGTTGTGTACGTGTGATATACATACACTTTTTTTGGATCATATTTTCTATTCCGCTATTTAATCAAAAACCTTTGGGGATCAGTTAAATTGGGGGATAGTCTGTGTTGGTACGTGTGAGAGAGATCCACCTTTCCAAGTTGTTGGGGTTCATCTCATACTTCTGAAGGTTTGAGGGTGCTGCCTGTTCCATACTCCCCCTACTCCTAGCCTTTTAGGGGTACAAACAATAGTAATTGGGGCCTAGTGTGGTTGTGTACGTGTGATATACATACACTTTTTTTGGATCATATTTTCTATTCCGCTATTTAATCAAAAACCTTTGGGGATCAGTTAAATTGGGGGATAGTCTGTGTTGGTACGTGTGAGAGAGATCCACCTTTCCAAGTTGTTGGGGTTCATCTCATACTTCTGAAGGTTTGAGGGTGCTGCCTGTTCCATACTCCCCCTACTCCTAGCCTTTTAGGGGTACAAACAATAGTAATTGGGGCCTAGTGTGGTTGTGTACGTGTGATATACATACACTTTTTTTGGATCATATTTTCTATTCCGCTATTTAATCAAAAACCTTTGGGGATCAGTTAAATTGGGGGATAGTCTGTGTTGGTACGTGTGAGAGAGATCCACCTTTCCAAGTTGTTGGGGTTCATCTCATACTTCTGAAGGTTTGAGGGTGCTGCCTGTTCCATACTCCCCCTACTCCTCATCTAGCCTTTTAGGGGTACAAACAATAGTAATTGGGGCCCAGTGTGGTTGTGTACGTGTGATATACATACACTTTTTTTGGATCATATTTTCTATTCCGCTATTTAATCAAAAACCTTTGGGGATCAGTTAAATTGGGGGATAGTCTGTGTTGGTACGTGTGAGAGAGATCCACCTTTCCAAGTTGTTGGGGTTCATCTCATACTTCTGAAGGTTTGAGGGTGCTGCCTGTTCCATACTCCCCCTACTCCTCATCTAGCCTTTTAGGGGTACAAACAATAGTAATTGGGGCCCAGTGTGGTTGTGTACGTGTGATATACATACACTTTTTTTGGATCATATTTTCTATTCCGCTATTTAATCAAAAACCTTTGGGGATCAGTTAAATTGGGGGATAGTCTGTGTTGGTACGTGTGAGAGAGATCCACCTTTCCAAGTTGTTGGGGTTCATCTCATACTTCTGAAGGTTTGAGGGTGCTGCCTGTTCCATACTCCCCCTACTCCTAGCCTTTTAGGGGTACAAACAATAGTAATTGGGGCCTAGTGTGGTTGTGTACGTGTGATATACATACACTTTTTTTGGATCATATTTTCTATTCCGCTATTTAATCAAAAACCTTTGGGGATCAGTTAAATTGGGGGATAGTCTGTGTTGGTACGTGTGAGAGAGATCCACCTTTCCAAGTTGTTGGGGTTCATCTCATACTTCTGAAGGTTTGAGGGTGCTGCCTGTTCCATACTCCCCCTACTCCTCATCTAGCCTTTTAGGGGTACAAACAATAGTAATTGGGGCCCAGTGTGGTTGTGTACGTGTGATATACATACACTTTTTTTGGATCATATTTTCTATTCCGCTATTTAATCAAAAACCTTTGGGGATCAGTTAAATTGGGGGATAGTCTGTGTTGGTACGTGTGAGAGAGATCCACCTTTCCAAGTTGTTGGGGTTCATCTCATACTTCTGAAGGTTTGAGGGTGCTGCCTGTTCCATACTCCCCCTACTCCTCATCTAGCCTTTTAGGGGTACAAACAATAGTAATTGGGGCCCAGTGTGGTTGTGTACGTGTGATATACATACACTTTTTTTGGATCATATTTTCTATTCCGCTATTTAATCAAAAACCTTTGGGGATCAGTTAAATTGGGGGATAGTCTGTGTTGGTACGTGTGAGAGAGATCCACCTTTCCAAGTTGTTGGGGTTCATCTCATACTTCTGAAGGTTTGAGGGTGCTGCCTGTTCCATACTCCCCCTACTCCTAGCCTTTTAGGGGTACAAACAATAGTAATTGGGGCCTAGTGTGGTTGTGTACGTGTGATATACATACACTTTTTTTGGATCATATTTTCTATTCCGCTATTTAATCAAAAACCTTTGGGGATCAGTTAAATTGGGGGATAGTCTGTGTTGGTACGTGTGAGAGAGATCCACCTTTCCAAGTTGTTGGGGTTCATCTCATACTTCTGAAGGTTTGAGGGTGCTGCCTGTTCCATACTCCCCCTACTCCTCATCTAGCCTTTTAGGGGTACAAACAATAGTAATTGGGGCCCAGTGTGGTTGTGTACGTGTGATATACATACACTTTTTTTGGATCATATTTTCTATTCCGCTATTTAATCAAAAACCTTTGGGGATCAGTTAAATTGGGGGATAGTCTGTGTTGGTACGTGTGAGAGAGATCCACCTTTCCAAGTTGTTGGGGTTCATCTCATACTTCTGAAGGTTTGAGGGTGCTGCCTGTTCCATACCCCCCCTACTCCTCATCTAGCCTTTTAGGGGTACAAACAATAGTAATTGGGGCCTAGTGTGGTTGTGTACGTGTGATATACATACACTTTTTTTGGATCATATTTTCTATTCCGCTATTTAATCAAAAACCTTTGGGGATCAGTTAAATTGGGGGATAGTCTGTGTTGGTACGTGTGAGAGAGATCCACCTTTCCAAGTTTTTGGGGTTCATCTCATACTACTGAAGATTTGAGGGTGCTGCCTGTTCCATACTCCTCCTCCTACTGCTCAACCATCCTTTTAGGGGTACAAACAATAGTAGTTGGGGCCTAGTGTGGTGGTGTACGTGCGAGATACATACACTTTCTTTTTGATCATATTTTCTATTCCGCTATTCAATTAAAACCTTTGGGGATCAATTCAATTGCGAGATAGTCTGTGTCGGTACGTGTGAGATCCACCTTTCCAAGTTGTTGGGGTTCATCTCATACTTCTGAAGATTTGAGGGTGCTGCCTGTTCCATACTCCTGCTCCTACTGCTCAACCATCCTTTTAGGGGTACAAACAATAGTAATTGGGGCCTAGTGTGGTTGTGTACGTGCGAGATACATACACTTTTTTTGATCATATTTCCTATTCCGCTATTCAATAAAAACCTTTGAGGATCAATTGAATTGCGGGATAGTCTGTGTCGGTACGTGTGAGATCCACCTTTCCAAGTTTTTGGGGTTCATCTCATACTTCTGAAGATTTGAGGGTGCTGCCTGTTCCATACTCCTCCTCCTACTCCTCATCCATCCTTTTAGGGGTACAAACAATAGTAATTGGGGCCTAGTGTGGTTGTGTACGTGCGAGATACATACACTTTTTTTGATCATATTTCCTATTCCGCTATTCAATAAAAACCTTTGAGGATCAATTGAATTGCGGGATAGTCTGTGTCGGTACGTGTGAGATCCACCTTTCCAAGTTTTTGGGGTTCATCTCATACTTCTGAAGATTTGAGGGTGCTGTCTGTTCCATACTCCTCCTACTCCTCATCCATCCTTTTAGGGGTAGAAACAATAGTAATTGGGGCCTAGTGTGGTTTTGTACGTGCGAGATACATACACTTTTTTGGATCATATTTCCTATTCCGCTATTCAATAAAAACCTTTCTAGGGCAAGATCTTAAATTACAGAAATATGAGGAGACCGTCAAATAAGGGCCGTGGCCTGGGTCGTGGTGCTGCTGGTAGAGCTCCTGTTGCAAGGAGAGGACGTGGTCGATCTGTGCCAGCTACACGCACAAGTGAAACACCTTCCTCAAGTGTGAGTAGGCGACAGAACCTGCATCAGTATTTGGTAGGGCATCAAACGCCCCTAGAAGTGATGAGGCCAGAACAAGTTGAGGCGATAGTAGATTGGTTTGCTGCTGACAGTGCCTCCAGTTCCTTCACATTGTCTCCCACCCAGTCTACTGCAGAAAGGTCAGAGTTGGCACCTGCAGCCAATGTCCAACCGTCTTTCACCTCACCCCCTTGCAAATCAGGCCAGCAGTCTGAGCCCCAAGCCATACAGCAGTCTCTTATTCTTTTTGAGGACTCTGTCAGCAGGGTTTCCCAGGGCCATCCACCTAGCCCTGCCCCAGAAGTGGAAGAGATTGAGTGCAGCGATGCCCAACCACTTATTTCTCAAGATGAGTACATGCAAGGATCATCGCAGCACGTCTCCGATGATGACGAAACGCAGGTGCCAACTGCTGCGGCGTTCAGCATTGTGGAGACCGACAAGGAGGGCAGGGGTGAAGACTGGGTGGAAGATGATGTGGAGGACGATGAGGTCCTCGACCCCACATGGAATGAACGTCATGCAGGTGACCTGAGTAGTTTGGAGGAAGAGGCGGTGGTCGCACAGAGCCACCAGCACAGCAGAAGAGGGAGCAGGGTGCAGAAGCGGAGCGGCCGTGCCCTAGACACTACGCCCGCTACTGCCCAACGCAGCAAGGGAACGAGCGCACCAAAGTCAGCTCAAAGGAGTTCTCTAGCGTGGAAGTTCTTTAGAAAATGTGCTGATGACAGGACACGAGTGGTTTGCACCCTGTGCAATCAGAGCTTGAAGCGAGGCATAAACCTTCTCAACCTGAGCACAACCTGCATGATCAGGCATCTAAGTGCAAAGCACGAGCTGCAGTGGAGTACACACCTTCAAAACCAAGAAACGTCTCTGGCTCATCCTGCTTCCTCTTCTGCTGCAGTCTCGGCCGCTCCAGCCACATCTGTAGTGATACCGGCACCTGCCACCCCGCAAACAGACGATCTGTCAGCAACACCACCACCTGGGTCACCAACAACCATCTCCACAATGTCCCGTGGAAGCGTTCAGCTTTCCATCTCCCAAACACTTGAGAGGAAGAGGAAGTACCCCCCTACCCACCCGCGATCCCTGGCCCTGAATGCCAGCATTTCAAAATTATTGGCCTTTGAAATGCTGTCATTCCGTCTGGTGGAGACGCACAGTTTTAAAAACCTTATGTCGGTGGCTGTCCCACAGTACGTCGTGCCCAGCCGCCACTACTTTTCCAGGCAAGCCATCCCTTCCCTGCACAACCAAGTGGGGGAAAATATCAGGTGTGCACTGCGCAACGCCATCTGTGCCAAGGTCCACCTAACTACGGATACGTGGACCAGTAAGCACGGTCAGGGGCGTTATATCTCCCTAACGGCACACTGGGTAAATGCAGTGGCGGATGGGCCTGAGGCGGATAGCAATTTGGCGCATGTCCTTCCACCACCGAGGATTGCAGGGCGCTTCAGTTTGCCTCCTGTTCCTAACTCCTCCTACTCCGCTTCCTCATCCTCTACCGCCTCCTCATCCGGACAGCGTAACACCTTCACCACCAACTTCAGCACGGCCAGGGGTAAACGACAGCAGGCAGTTTTACAACTTGCCTGTTTGGGGGACAAACCACACACCGCGCAGGAGTTGTGGAGGAGCATGGAACAGCAGACAAATGAGTGGTTGCTGCCAGCGAGCCTCAAGCCCGGCCTGGTGGTGTGCGATAACGGGCGAAATCTCATAGCAGCTCTGGGCCTAGCCGGTTTGACGCACATCCCTTGCCTGGCGCATGTGCTGAATTTGGTGGTGCAGAGGTTCCTTAAAAACTACCCCGATATGTCAGAGCTGCTGCAGAAAGTGCGGGCCGTTTGTGCGCACTTTCGGCATTCTCACCCTGCTGCTGCTCGCCTGGCAGCGCTGCAGCGTAACTTCGGCCTTCCCGCTCACCGCCTCATATGTGACGTGCCCACAAGGTGGAACTCCACCTTGCACATGCTGGAAAGACTGTGCGAGCAGCAGCAGGCCATAGTGGAGTTTCAGCTGCAGCACGCACGCGTGAGTCGCTCTGCGGAACAGCACCACTTCACCACCAATAACTGGGCCTCCATGCGAGACCTGTGTGCCTTGTTGCGCTGTTTTGAGTACTCCACCAACATGGCCAGTGGCAATGACGCCGTTCTCAGCTTAACTATCCCACTTCTATGCCTCCTTGAAAAAACAATTCGGGCGATGATGGAAGAGGATGTGGCACAGGATGAGGAGGAGGAGGAGGATGAAGAGGTAACATTTCCAAGGCTTTCAGGGCAGTCATTCGCAAGGGGCTCCGAGGGTGGGTTCCTGCACACGCAAACGCCAGGGACGCAATTGTCCAGCAGGGGCACAGTTCTGGAGGATGAGGAGGATGAGGAGGAGGAGGAGCTGGAGGAGGAGATGGAACCATGTTCACAGCAGGGTGGCACCCAGGCCAGCTCATGGCCATCACTGGTGCGTGGCTGGGGGGATACAGAGGACACGGACGATACACCTCCCACAGAGGACAGCCTTTCGTTGCCTCTGGGCAGCCTGGCACACATGAGCGATTACATGCTGCAGTGTCTCCACAACGACCGCCGAGTTGCCCACATTCTAACTTGTGCTGATTACTGGGTGGCCACGCTGCTGGATCCCCGTTACAAGGACAACGTACCGTCCTTAATTCACTCACTGGAGCGCGATCGCAAGATGCGCGAGTACAAGCGCACGCTGGTAGACGCCATGCTGCTGGCATTCCCATCTGACAGCGGGGCCACAGTGGAAGCACAAGGCAGAGGAGGAGGAGGAGGAGGTCGCCAACGCAACCAGGGCACCGCCAGCACCTCAGAAGGCAGGGTTAGCATGGCCGAAATGTGGAAAAGCTTTGTCAGCACGCCACAACAAACAGCAGCACCAGCAGCTCAGATGGAACGTCTTAGCAGGAGGCAGCATTTTACCAACATGGTGGAGCAGTATGTGTGCACACGCCTACATGTAGTGAATGACGGGTCTGCCCCCTTCAACTTCTGGGTCTCCAAATTGGGCACATGGCCTGAGCTTGCCCTTTACGCCTTGGAGGTGCTGGCGTGCCCTGCAGCCAGTGTATTATCTGAACGGGTATTTAGCACGGCTGGGGGCGTTATAACAGACAAGCGCAGCCGCCTGTCCAGAGACAATGTGGACAAGCTCACGTTCATTAAAATGAACCAGGCATGGATCCCACGGGACTTTTCCGTACCTTATGCAGAATAGCAATGGATACCGACCTTACCCACCCATTGTTCCATTTTTGCTCTTTCTCACTCTTTTGGGGTGTACCCTCATTTAAAATTTTTGAAAAGAAGCAGTGTTGGCTACCTCGTCCTCCTCCTCAGGGCCAGATTAATGTAGGGGCTATTGGAGCTGCAGCTCCAGGCCCCTACCTTTTATATAGGCCCCGGGTTGGCCATATTCACTGTTACCGCTCTTCTGTCACTTGTAAACACAGAAGTCTGGCTTCTATGCTCGCTTCCCCAGGCAGCACCCTCAGAACCTCCCCACACAGCGTGAAGGCCGGACAAGGAGGGACAGTTGGCGATGCATGGATGTGTTTATGGGCTTCAGAGACAGCATCCCATGTTGAATTAGGCATGCATGGCTGCACCCTTCCTCCTCTGGGTGCATGGCAAGGCACGGCCCTTAAGGCCCTTCAAAATCCTCAGCACCAAGCCCATGATGCTGTTAATCCGGCCCTGGTCCTCCTCCACCGCCGCTTCCACCTACACCGCCCATAGGTGTGCGCAGCCTATTGCATTAAGGTGTGCACCCCAAAGTTGAAATACACATGCATGTGTTTGCCAGCAGGGAGAGTAATGTATCGGGGCCATGTACCTGTAGGCAAGGAGAAATAGAGCAGAGCAGGTCCCAGGGAGATCTTTCCCATCTCCTCACTGGCAATGCTATGTGCCCTAGGTGATTAGGGTGTGCCCAGGCACACCCAGCACACCCTGTGCGCACGCCTATGTCACCGCCACATCCACCACCACCTCAACCTCCCTCCTACTCCATATGGGCCTCGTCCTTCAGAGATGAAGAAGAACATTGTTTTATTTTTCTGTTTTTTTTTGTTGTTTTAAGTTATTTCCCTATCCACATTTGTTTGCAGAGCACTTGCCATGCTCTTAATTACGTTTTGCTGCCATTTGCAGCACTCTAGCCCTTTCCTTTGGTGTTTTAGAGCCATTTTAGTGCCTTAAAGTTCGGGTCCCCATTGACTTCAATGGGGTTCGGTGTCCGGGAAAAGTTCGGTAAAAGTCCGGGACACGGACCCGGACTTTTTTTTAAAGTTCGGCCGAACCCGTCGAACACGGACATCTAGGTGTCCGCTCAACCCTAGTCATAAGTCATCATTATTTTCTGCAATCATGGCTCTGTCAGTGCTGTGCCCTAATTCAGGCAATCTGGGCTTCTAATGCACTGTGCAGCAGCGCAGTGCATTGTGGTTGTTCAGTGGGCCGAACAAGTGGTCAAATGCCCTGACAATTCGGGTGTTCGTCGAACCAGCGAACAGCCAATGTTCGGCCCAAACTCATGCTCAGGCCGAACCATTCGTCCAACTCTAATCACAATCTCTAGATTATATACTCAAACTCAGAGCATAAAAGAGGGAAAATAGAACCCACTTTCATTAATCTAATATATCAATCTGTGTACTTATCTATTTTCTATCCACTCCGTGATCCTACAACTCTGTTTAAGGCAGTGCTTGAAAAAAAATCGCTGGGAATTCCTGGAGCCATGACAACACCCATTAGATCCCATCTACCAGCCATTGTCTCCACCCCTCCTCTCCCTTGCAGCAGCTTTTCACTGACATATGGGAACTTAAGCTGCAGAATCATGTGACTGGAGCAGAAATTACTAAAATAGGTAAGTACACACATCTTTTTATACATTTTGAGGGGGGAGGGTGAATTTGATTATAATGGGTCAGGCAGGTCAGATAGGGGTCAGTTTGCAAAGTGTGACAATGAATTAAAGTGTTTGTTCACCAATGTCAGAAGTCTGCCAAGCAAAAAAGATGAGTTGGAAGCTCTGGTGCACAAGGAGAACTATGATTTAACCACTTAAGCCCCGGAAGATTTTACCCCCTTCCTAACCAGGGTTTTTTTGCGATTTTTTACTGCGTGACTTTAACGGACAATTGCACGGTCGTGCGACACTGTACCTAAACGAATTTGATGTCCTTTTTTTTCCCACAAACAGAGATTTCTTTTGGTGGTATTTGATCACCTGTGCAATTTTTTGATCATGCGCTATAAACAAAAAAAGAGCGTAAATTTTGCAAAAATAACAATATTTTTCACATTTTTTTATATGAAATTCCCCCAAAAAAATATGTAAAAATCAAAATTTTTTAACATTTTCGGCCAATTTGTTTTATGCTACATATGTTTGGTAAAAAAAATCGCAAAAAGCGTATTTTGATTGGTTTGCGCAAAAGTTATCGCGTTTACTAACAAAGGGAAAGATTTTTGTCATTTTTGGTGTTTTTTTTTTTTAACGAGTAATGGCGGCGATCTGCGATTTTTTTTGCAGGACTGCGACATTGCGGCGGACAGATCGGACCCTTGACTGACATTTTTGACACTTTTGGGGTTACTAGTGACATTACTGCAGTAATCAGTGCTATACATATGCACTGTTACTGTAAAAATGACACTGGCAGGGAAGGGGTTAAATGTAGGGAGGGGTTAAGTGTGTCCTAGGGGCGTGCTTCTAACTGTGATGGGACATGTCTACTATTGTAAAAACAGAGATCAACGGTTCTACATAGTAGAACCGTCTGATCTCCATTTTTACACAGGGGAGAATGACAGGCGGCTTGTTTACATTAGCCGCCTGCCTTTCTCCCGCTCTACCGACGATCGCCGAGTGACCGGCAGACATCGGGTCCACCGGTCACACGCATTGACTGCTTAGTGAACGAGCCGCGGCGGGCGCGCGCCTCAGCGGGCGCGCGCTCGCCCGCTATTGGCTCACAAGCCGGTGACAGGCTAGTGACGTTTATATACGTCACTTTGCCTGGCTGGGGCTGACCGCCGCAGTATATTTACTTGCGGCGGTCGGCAAGTGGTTAATTGGCATTGCTGATTGGGCTATTGATATTCCTGACTATGCTCTCTTTCGGAAAGACAAGGTAAAACAGAGGGGTGGTGGTGTCTGTCTCTATTTAAGAAGTGATCTCAAAGTGAGTGTGAAAGAGGACCTAGTTGATGGAGAGTATGAGGAGTCTGAAGCAGTATGGGTGGACATGTACATGGGTGTGAGTAATACAAAGATTATTATTGTAGTTTGTTATAGACCTCCCAGTATTATTAAGGATGTGGAAACTCAGCTCCTTGCACAGATAGAAAGGGCTGCAAGGACTGGGACAGTGATAATAATGGGGGATTTCAATTATCCAGACATTGACTGGAGTAATGGCACTGCTGGAACAGTTAAAGGGCAAAAATGTATAAACCTACAGTATTACAAGACAATTTTATGGTGTAGTTTATTGAGGCCTCGACTAGGAATGATGCTCTGCTGGACCTAGTAATCTCAAACCATGCAGAGCCTATTACCAATATTCATATAAAAGAACATCTGGGTAGCAGTGACCATAATATGATTTCATTAAATGTTAGCTGTGAGCAACAAACACATACAGGAAAGATAAAAACACTTAACTTTAACCACTTAAGGACCCGGCCTGTTTCTGACACTTGTTAAAATCAGTATTTTTTGCTAGAAAATTACTTAGAACCCCCAAACATTATATATATATATATATCTATATATATATATATATATATATAGAAAAGACTCTGGAGAATAAAATGGTGGTCATTACAAAAAATGTTATCGCTCAGTATTTGCCCAGCGGTCTTCCAAACTCAATTTTTTTGGGGAGAATATACATTTCACTGCATTTAAAAAAAAAAAACGAAACAGTAAAGTTAGCCCAATTTTTTACTATTATGTGAAAGATAATGTTACGCCGAGTAAATAGATACCCAAAATGTCATGCTGCAAAACTGCAAACGCTTGTGGAATGGTGACAAACATATAAAACTTAAAAATCTTCATAGGCGACGCTTTAAAAATTTCTACAGGTTACTAGTTTAGAGTTACAGAGGAGGTCTAGGGCTAGAATTATTGCTCTCGCTCTAACAATACCTCACATGTGTAGTTTGAACACCATGTACATATGTGGGCACGACTTGCGTATGCGGGTGCTTTACTTTTTTTTTCTTATTTATTTTACCTTTTATTTTTTATTTTTACACTGTCCCTTCAAAAAAATTAAAAGTTTTATTACTTTTATTCCTACTACAAGGAATGTAAACATCCATTGTAATAGAAATAAGCAGGACAGGTCCTCTTTAATGTGAGATCTGGGGTCAAAAAAGATCTCAGATTTCACATCTACACTAAACAGCTAAAAAAAAAAAAAAAGACATTTTTTTTTCATGATAAAAAAAAAAATGGGCCCTTTAAGGCTGTTGAGAGGAAGCGACATATGACCTCGCTTCGGTCCTCAAAGGCCATAGAGTCGAGTGGGGGCCAGCTTCCCCTCACTTGACTTCCTGCCTAGAAGGGGAAAGAACCAGATTGTTTTCCCCGCTACTGACGGTAAGCGGGGAAAACAACAGGGAAGCGGCGGGAGGGGGAGGGCACTTCTCCCGCCGCCCATAAAAGTGATCCAGGGGCGAATCCACCTCTGGGACCACTTTTGTGAGAGAGAGGACTGCCCGTCCAGTAAAAAATACCGGGGTTATGGCAGCTATCTGCTGCCATAAGCCCAATATTTAACGTCAAAGTAGCGATGTATAACTGCAGCGGGCGGTCTGGAAGTGGTTAAGAGAGTAAATTTTCCAAGGATGAGGGCTGCTCTCCAACACTTAGACTGGGAGGGAACATTAGCATCGAGGAACACAGAACAGAAATGGGAATTCTTCAAAAAAACTATATGCAAACTCAATACAAAGTATATTCCCATGGGCAATACATTTAAAAGGCTTATACCTTAACCTATTTTGGCTCATGGGCAAAATTTAAAAAAAGCAATAAATAATAGGAAAAGAGCTTTTAAAAATATAAAAATTAAGTAACAATATCATTGTTTAATTGTTACAAAGAATATAACAGAATATGTAAAAAGGAAATCAAGGATGCAAAAATTCAAAATGAACAACATAGTGCAAAAGATAGTAGGACAAACCCCAAAAAATTATTTAAATATATTAATAGTAAAAAGGTCAGGTCTGAGCATGTAGGTCCTTTACAAAAATATCTGGAGTGGGTGACTGGGGACAAATAGAAAGCAAATTATTAAATATTTTCTTCAGCTCTGTGTATACAAAGGAGCATGGGGGAGCTCATGACCATAATGAGGATGTATTGACACAGCCTCAAATGATCCACAATAGACAGAATAAAGGTGAATAAAGCACCTGGACCAGATGGCATCCACCCACAGATCCTAAAAGAATTGAGCTCAGTTATTTCAAAGCCTTTGTTTCTAATTTTTAGGGACTCGTTAAGGACTGGAATAGTACCACTGGATTGGCATAGGGCCAATGTGGTGCCTATATTTAAAAAGGGATCAAAGCCTTTACCAAGTAACTATAGACCTGTTAGTGTAACTTCTAAAGTAAGGAAGATACTGGAGAGTTTAATAAAAGACCACATAGATGAGTTCTTGCTGGAGAAAAAAAAATATTTTGAGCAACAGACAGCATGGATTCTTGAAAAACAGAAGTTGTCAAACAAACCTGATTTCTTTTTATAAGGAGGTAAGTGAAAACCTTGGACTGACTTACAGGGGAGGCTGTGGACGTAGTATATTGGGATTTTGCAAAAGCGTTAGACACAGTTCCCCATACACGGCTAATGTGTAAGGTAAAATCTATAGGCTTGGAAAGATGAGTTTGTAATGAAATAGAAAAGATATAATTCAGAGAGTAGTAATTAATGATTCGTACTCCGAATGGTCTAAGGTTATCAGTGGGGTATCCGAAGGTTCAGTGTTGGGACCCTTACTTTTTAATATCTTTATAAATGATATAGGGTCTGGGATTAAAAGTACCATTTCAGTCTTTGCAGATGACACCAAGCTTTGCAGTGGAAAAAGTTCCTTACAGGATGTCTCCAACTTACAAGCCAACCTCAATGCACTGTTTCATTGGACAACTGTCACAAGTTAGCCTGTAGTTTTGTTTGTATCTCTTACCTCCTGGCTGCTATTGCCTCTATCTTGCCTCCCTTCACATGTGGGCGTCGCCTTCTCCACTGTGGGTTATATCCTGTTCCTGTCTATTACTTCCTGGGTCACCTCCCTGTGTGCTTCCCTATATATACACATGCTCAGTGCACTGCTCCTTGCTTGAGCAACATCGCTGTTCTCTGAGCTCCCATCCGTGTATCCCTTGGCTATTGTATCTGATCTCCTGTGTACCGACCCGGCTTCGTTTCTCCGTCTATGTTCGTCTGCTGCCTGTCCTGACCTCGGCTTGGCTCTTGGATCTCCTTATAGTCTCCTGTTTACCCTGCACACGCCAGCAGTCTCCACATCCTCAGCTAGGCCTACCTGGGGGCCACGAACTGGTTCCAGTCTGCTGCAAGTCCATCCCCACCATCAGGGGCCCTGGTGAAGAAGTAACATGTAGCACTGTCCCCGTAGGGCTTGCTGTGTGTTGACTTCTTAGGCCTACCTCTGATTACCTGCAGATGGTTGCTACGGGTTTTCACATATCCTTCTTTACTCCCATTCGACTTTTTACTCATTAAACAGTCCAGGGTACTTGTTTTTTTTTTTATTCATTGTGGGACTTGGATGGGAGAAGGGAATAGTGGTATACTCCAACTGAACTATTCTCAGTAGATAAGAACTCTCACTTGGCCTCACCGAATTATTTGTTGAAGCAGACACTGCTTTTACCATACTGCCACTTGTATGGAGGAAATAAGTCTTTTTGCTCTCTCTAGCAGACTTGATTCAAACTATTTTATCTTCAGGACACTTTCTAACATCCCCTTGATTGACACCTATCCACTGATTCTTCCACTTGAAGGGATGTCCCTCCCATGACAGGCCCATGATGCAAATCTTTACTCACTGTAGGCAGAATCACATCCTTTCCAGTGTCTCTCTTCCAGTCAGCTCTTTAGGCACCATGAGAAGACCCTACCAATGGATCTTTCTCTCTGGTAGGCAGAGAACAATCTAAATTTACCTGACAATCTCTTTTGTAAGCAGAAAGACCCAAAAAATATACTCTCTTCTAGCACCTACCTAGGAAGATGCTACATACAGGAGTGGGAAGGAACATTTTTAAGAATAGTTATAGTAAGGTTGGGTTCACACATGTCTGACTGCGGTTTGCAGTCTGGAGTCCGGTGTGTTTTGTTCACCAGTCCAGGTGCGATTCAGGTGCAAATTCTTACTTGAATTTGCACCTAAACCGGACCCAAAACAGCACAGGACCCTTTTTTAAAACAGACCGCGGCCACCCTGGGCCTGTTCATGGACTGGCTCCATTGAAAGCTGCTCTGATTCACATGTCATGCGAATTGGATGTGGTTCAAAATGCATCCAATTTGCATATGTGTGAACCTAGTGTAGCTGGATTCCCAGAAGTTTTGCTGGATATGGGTCCCCCTGGGCTACCGGGTGCAACAAAAGTACCTTTGTGCATATTTCTCCAAGTGTGAGCGCCGAGACAATGATGAGTCCAGTATCTTTGGGTTTTTAGGTTTATTGAGAACTTGGATGGGAGAAGGGAATGAGTGGGATACTCCTTTGGCTCAACAATGCACAATTTGCTAGGGACAAGCGAAAATGCTTTTTAGAGCTGACTTGACGCTGGCTAGATGCCGGTCAACGCCGGTTGACGCTGGTTAACGCTGGCCCGCTGTTAACTCCAAACTGACCTTGGACTGCTTTCTCACTTAAAGAAGTCCTTTCTTTAACTCCCTAAGCATTCCTTGCTGAGGTAGCTATGTGTGCTAACACTTCAGGGCCTACCTGGCACCCTCTTTCTCTCACTTATCTTCAGGGCTTCAACACTGGCACCCCCTTTCTCTAAACCTTCTCCTCAGGTTATCTGGCTCATGGATCCACTTGACCTTCTGGAGTGGTCCCCTCTCCTAGGCAGACCCCTGGGCAGTCTCAAGTACTCACAATACGGTTTTTCCCCGAAACTTCTGCCCAGCAGCTCCACTCGGTCCACAGCACTTTGGATCCCTCTCTGCAGCCCAGCTCAACCTTTGTCCTCTAGGCTGACCGCCCAGGACACTCTCACTTGCACTGACAGGAGGAGAGACAGCTGTCACCCTTCTCCTGGGACTCTGCTTCCCGCCAAAGACACTGCGTCATGTTCTCCTCTCAGACTTATACCCTATCCCAAGATGCTTTCCGGCAGATTCTGCCCTCTGAGATGGATAGCACCTGGTGTGCTATTGGTCAGGTTTCCTCCACTGTCCAATAAGAACCCTCATTGTACACAGTGGGGAGACTCCCCAGACTCAACAGACACCCTGGGAAGCACATGACAGCCTAACAAAATGATCAGGCCTTCCTGATATGCAGACAGGGCCTCCCATATGCTTCTTCCTAGCACCTACCTAGGAGGGTGCTACACTAGCCTGAGGCTTTTCTTCCACTTCAAGTTAACTGGTACATAACATAACATCAAAATCTAGCCTGGTCACAAAGGTTTTGAGGACCTCTAAATGTGAAAAGGTTAATGTAATCCATTTAGCCTTTTTCAGCAAAGCGTCTAGAGGAAGAAATCAAACAGTAGTTCACCATTCTGTTTGTTAACCTCTGTATAATAGCAGAACATTATATATTACTGTTAGGCAGAGATTTTCCTCCTTTCCATCCACATATGGCAAACAAGGAGGATGACAGATTGCAGCTGACATCTCAGAGAAACTGTAAATGACCAATCCACACAGTGAAGACTAAGAAATGTGTTTGCCCAAGGACAGACACAGACTCAAACCTTGGAACGTTGTCCTTAGCCTGCCTATAGCATTATCCAAGCAAATGGAAATGTGTTGACAAGGACGGCTAACGCCTGATTTGATATGACTGCATAGTCATATGTTATGTCTACATTTATAAGCAAATAAAAAGAAATGATGAGAATTGTTGAAGTTCTGCAGCCTGAAGTCTTGCAGATCTACCTGTGAAGCTATTTATTATCGAATTATTATCAGCTAAAATTGGAAAAAAATTATAGTGCTGTATTGTGAGTTAAAAAAGGCAAAAGATTTAGAGCACATATAGCAGCAGTAAGAAACATATTTATTTTGTTTACGATTGAAACAGTAAAATAGGGGTTATATGTTCATTGGTACTACTATCATAAGGGATGTTTTAATAAACTGAGTGTAAACACTCCTTTGTTTTGTTTTTTAACCACTTTAGCTCCGAAAGGCTTTACGCCCTTCTTGACCAGGCCATTTTTTGCTATTTAACACTGCGCCACTTTAACTGGTAATTGCACAGACATGCAACACTGTATCCAGATTCTAGTTTCTTCGTAAATGTAGGCCAAAATGTATACATGTCATTGTTTAAAAAAAAAAAACCCAATAAGTGTATATTCATTTTGTGAAAGGTAAAGCCTATATAAACTATGGTATTTATACTGGAAGTTGTATTTATTTATTTTTTTATTCTTGTAATGGCCATGATCAGCGACTTATAGAGTGGCTGTGATGACGCGGTGGGAAATCTGACACTAACTGATGCTGTCTGGGAGGTACATCAGCTGACTAACTGACATCATCAGTGACACCAATACATTGTTAAGTGATAAAACTATACACTGTCACTGTACTTATTACACTGGCTGGAAAGGGGTTAACATCCAGGGGCAAACAAAAGGTTAACTGTGTGCCTAACAATGTGTAATGTGTGCTGCTTTTTCATAAATATCTGTTTGTTCCCCCTGTATAGAACCCTGTGTTGTTTGTCAACACAGGGCTCTTGGCTGTGATTGGACACAGCCAATCAGCAGGCCCCGGGCATGAATCATTGGATGGGACCTGCTGACAAATTCCTGCTGTGCCTAATCACAGCGGGAGTCCAGGGTGGTTGAGTATGCACATGTCCTGAACCCGAAAGAAGGCAGCGACATACAGGTACATAAATATGTTATACTTATGTAGCAGGTGCCCTGCTTCTTCCGCGACCCTGCCAAGTTTACCGAGGCTCATTCTGAAGGGAGAGATACAGTCTGTCAGCTCCTGCAGGGGAATTTCAGGGTATTTTTACAGACACTCAGTACCCTCCCCTGTTTCTCATTGGCAGAAGAAGCTAGCCAATCCAGGGAGGACTGAAGAACTGCAAGGATCTCTGGGACATGTAGCTCCCAGCACAGGTGGCTCCATTCTAACCCCTTGGGGCAGAGACTACAAGTTCCAGCCTGCTCTGGGAGGAAAGACAGAGGACTCCGTTTTGTCTGCCTGGGACCAAGGCACATCCCCATGAGGTGAGGAAGGAGAGGGATGTTTCTAGAGAGGCTGCCATCACCATTCGAGCCCAGATGGATCCGCTGTTCAGGGTCCCATTGGCCTTAAAGGGACAGGTATCTAGTTTCTTTACAGCTCAAACTCCCATTAGGATTAGAGTTACTGTAGGCCAGCCCTTCTTCCCCAGTAATAGAAGCAGAATCAGCTGAAGTCCCTTTGAGAAACTCATTGCTAAATGTCTGTAATTGCCTTGTTACATTGAGTGCTACTGTTATTCATTTGTTCTTGCTACTTGTATCTAATAGTTTTGCTGAGAGTTAATTCAACTGAGTTTTGGGCTGCCTTTCCCAGGATTTGGCTGACTGACGCTCACATATGCTCTCTTGTTCTGAGTAAGTAAAATAGAGAAGGTTGAATTCAATTTGCATTGTGCCTGTGCGTCATTTACTGTGGTATTACACTGCTATTACCATTGAGAGGCAGAGAGCAGAACCAAATTAAACTCAAGTGGCTCCTGCGGGGTAGTGCTACACTTACCTGCTCTGTGGAATGGTTTTGCACAGATCAGCCCCAATCCTCTGCTCCTAGGGTCCCCCCGCTTGCACTCTTGGTTCCTCCTTTTCTTCATTTGCCACCATAAGAAGCCATTTCCTACAGTGGCACAGGTGCAGGATCAATCCCAAGCTGGGCTGTGTGTATCTGTTGACCCACACAGTGTGATTTACTTTGTCCCCCCACTCCTTCATAACTGGATTTGATTGACAGCAGCAGGAGCCAATGGCTCCCACCAGGGCCATCTTTAATGTTGATTGGACCCTGGGCAAACATTTTCTTGGGCCCCCCATGCAATTTCGCTCTCCACCTTCTCTGAAACATACAATAAACAGCAGCTAGACTCAAAATCAGTTTACTTAATCAGATCAGGCAGCAATTGCAATTGGTTGCAAGAGGTTACAGTGTATCATTACTGCTCACTGACTGACTGCTAGAGGTTACAGCACACATTATGGCTCACTGTTTATTTGCTCGAGGTTACAGCACATGACTACTGCTTGTTGATTGGTTTCTAGAGATTACTGTACAATAACACTGCTTACTGATTGGTTGCTAGAGGTTACTGAACATCCTTACCACTCACTAATTGGTTACTAGAGGTCACTGCATATTATTACTGCTCACTGATTGGTTGCTAGAGGTTACTGCACATCCTTACCGATCAATAATTGTTTGCAAGAGGTTAGTGCACATCATTACTGCCCACTGATCGGTTGCTTGGTGCACACCATGGACTGGGGAGGTGAGGGGACCCCTCAATAGATAGAAAACTCCTAGGGATACTAGGACTCCTGAGATCAGTGGCATTGCTGGGGAAAGGGGGTGATCAGTGGCAATGCTGAGTGGTAGATGGGATCAGTGGCAGTGGTGGAGGGATGGGATTAGTCAGGAGGCAGTACATTGTGGCAAATTCTGAATCATGTAGAGAAAAGCAGAAAATCTATGGCAAGTATATAGTGGGGGATTCTACACTGACCACCAATGTGAGGGGAGATTCTACACTGACCACCAATGTGAGGGGCAATTTGCACTGACCACAATGCAATGGGTGATTTTACGCCCCCCACCAATATAAAGAGGGCTTTCTACACTGACACCAATGTAATAGGAGCATTTTTACCAACCACCAGTGTAAGGGGGAATATACAATGACCTCCATGTAAGCGGGAGTTTACACTGACAACCATTGTTGAGGAGATTTGTACTGACCACCAATGTAAGGGCAATTCTGCACTTACCACCACTGTAAAGGGAAATGTACACTGATCACCAATGTAATGAAGAAGTTACACTGACAACCAAAGTAAGGGGGACATTTACACTGACCACTAGTGTGAATGAAAGGATTTTTCACCAAGCCCCAATGTAATGAGAAGATTTACACTGACCACCAATGTAACTGAGACATTTAGACTGCATTCACATTTCTTGTGTCAGAAAAACATGCAAAATTGCTTTCCTGACACCACAGAAATGTGCTGCCCTTCACCTGGTACACAGCAGTGGCATTCATTGTTAATGACACCTTCATGCATCTGCTGAGATGTGCGTATTCACATCCACCAAAATTCAGGGTGATGTGCCACCAAGGTGTTTTGAAAAAAGGTTCCCCTCCAATTTGCTTACCTTTGCAGAACAGGCTGATGGTAGGCTTAATGACCTCAGTTGTAGACAGGACTTTCAAGCCTTTACCTCCCCAGTGGGCAGCATTCAACAGAAGTGAAGGTGGATATGACCTCAGGGTGTCATGATATACATATGAATGCTGCCTCTATTTACATATCAATGCAGCTGGTCCGCGGCTATTTACATATTAATGCCACACAATTTACATATCATTGCAGGTTATTTACAGGTAAACACAGGGTCTGCAGGTGAATCATCTGTACATGGCAATAGGGCAGAGCTGGGCAGCTATTGGACTAAAACTTTAAGGGAATTTAAACAGGGATAGTTGGCAAGTATAAGGCAGCTGCTTTGGGCCCCACAACTATAATGGGGCCCAGGGCAGCTGTCCCTTTTGTCCTGCCTTAAAGACGGCCCTGGCTCCCACTGCTTGAACTGAGTCCAGTGTGGAGGGAGTGAGAGAGAGGGCACAGCACTAAATCAAGATTGGGTTCAAGTAAGTATTAAAGCGGCTGGGGGGGGGGGGGCTACACATTAAAGGTTTTTTACCTTAATGCAGAGGATACACATACAAAGATTTTTACCTTAATGCAGAATGTGCACTAAGGTAAAAAACCTCACTATTGCGATGCAGGAACCAGCACGATTCCAATGCCGGTTCCTGTATTGTATCTCCCTTGCAGGCAATTCACACTGCCCTCTGCGAATCGCTGTGGGTGTCAATTCAAAGTTAATGACACCCGCAGATTGGTTCGCAGATCGCAGTGTGAACTGTGAATTCAGACAGGAATCAGATGGCATGGGTGCCATCTGATTCCAGTGCGGAAAAAAAAGGTCCCTGCAGCATTTTTGTGCGAATGCAATGCAAGTTAAGCCATACAAACTGTATGGCTGAATTTGCATTGCACAGACATTGCATGTGATCTGCACAGCAATGCAGTGCGAATCACATGCAATGTCTGTGTTCGCTATAGTGTGAACCCAAGCTAAGACTAAACCTCCAGTTATACAGCTGATTGCACAGATAAGATCTTCATACAAGAGTTGTGTTACAAGCCAAAGGCTACTGTATGTATTTCTTTTTTCTTTTTTTAATTCTTTATGTAAGTCTTTTAAAAAATACAGAAAGAAATCAAAGTAGGGCAAAAAAAAAGCAATAATAAGCCAAGATCATTGTTGCACATAGTAAGAAAGTACATAGTGAGGTATTGAACAGTATAACAAAATACAGGATGGTGTTTTGGTAAGACCTTGGAAGCATAAATAGCCAGCAGGATGGGGGAGGCCTTCCTGGCAATCGTAGAAGACCCAAAAGGGTCTTGAACATGTGCAGGGAAGCCTCTTGTGACTTTTGGTTCATACCATACCATACCATAATAGGATATGTATTTCTGTTCATACAGTCCTAAAAGTTACACAGTTCTGCCACACAGCACAGTCTGGCTTGGAAGTGCAGAAGATCTGATTTTTTTTCAAGGAGCATGTCAAGTAATATTAAGCCTTCAGCATTTTTAGTTCAACCCAATGTGCACAATAAAATAAACATTCCCAGAAAATATTTGTTTAAATCCTTATCCCAGCACTTGCAGTTTACAACATTTGACCCTGCTGGCTCCTGGTCTCTCAGTGCTGCTTCTCTGAACTTCTGGTCTTCCTAGTAAAGTTATAACAGTGGACAGTGCAGTCTCCAGCCAGTATGTTAGCTTGGAAAAGGAACGAGAGAGGAGAAGAGAGAACAGGGAAGTGCCTTGCAATCCTGGGATACAGAGTTAAGTGTTTATATTGTTGCACACGGAGTAGGGAGAGACAAATCTAGTTCCTGCATGGCAAGGTGAATCCATAGGATGCAGCAAATGATAGGAACCACTGTGAAACTGGAAACTTGTACGTAGACAAGGATTACCCACTTGCCAACCATACTATAGCCCAAAGACGGCTACAGTACGGTAGAGGGCATCGATGCCCTCTGGGAGGGCATCTATGGACGTCCTCCCAATACTTTGCCCCCTGCGTGCCTTCTGTCCTTTGGGTAAAGGGCCAATCATAGCGGCCCTTTACCATGTGATCAGTTGTGTCCAATTACAGCTGATCGCATGTAAACCGACTTGCTAGCTATTGGCAGTCTTTTCCTCACACACTGTGTCTGTGTGAGGAAAGGAGAGCAGATAGCCAGAAAGGCAGGCAAGTACATTGTTCACACTGATAATCAGGGCAATCAGTGCCAATCACTCAATCAGTGCAGCTTATCAGTGCTCATCAGTGTCGCCAATCAGTGTCAACTCATCATTGCAGCCTCATCAGTGCCTCCTCCTCATCAGTGCCCAGCAGTGCAGGTTATCAGTGCCAATCAGTGCAAACTCATCAATGCAGCCTATCAGTGCCCCCTCATCAGCACACATTAATGAAGAAGAAACATTACTTATTTGTAAAATTTTATAACAGAAAAACTTTTTTCAATATTTTCAGTCTATTTTTTTGCTTGTTTAGCAAAAAATAAAAAAAACCCAATAGTGAATAAATACCACCAAAAGAAAACTCTGTCTGTCTAAAAAAAAAATATGAAAAGTTTATATGGGTACATATATATATATGGGTACATATATTGCATGACCAGCAAGTGTCATTCATAGTACAACAGCACTGAAAGCTGAAAATTTGCCTGAGCAGGAAGAGGATGAATGTCCCCAATGTTGAAGTAGTTAAACAATAAAGTTGTATACCCAGTAAGTGATTAAATACGTTGCTGGAAAAGTTTAACAAACTGAGGGTTTAAAGCGGAGCTCCACCCAAAAGGGGAAGCTCTCCTAAATTGCTTTCCCCCTTCCACTGCCACATTTGGCACCTTTCTGGGGGGAGCAGACACCTGGTTTTGACAGGTACACTTTGCCGCAGCTAACTCAACTGGAAGTTCAGCCCCCTCCTCCTTCCCCCACCGCCAGGCCATTCACAAAGCGCAGCACTTTTCATGCATGCACAATAGGGAACCGGCTGTCAAGCTGCAAGGCTTGACTGCCAGTTTCCCTTATACAAAATGGAGGCAGCAGTGTCCTCATATTAAGAATCAGCAGCTACAAATATTGTAATTTTTTTTCTAAAGGATCCTGGAGCTCCGCTTTAATACCACATTAGGGGTTTTGTCCTTCCCCCAGCAGAATGATGAGCTTATCCTTCTTTACTTTGCCCTCCACTCCAATCAGAATGCCACTTGCACTGCAAAATAATTAGCTGCCTCGTTGTGCTTCTGCTCACTCTTCTAGAATAACTGTCAGGGCCTGAATCACCTGCTGTCAGCAAGGAGATTCCTAGAGTGAAAGGTTGCAGTTCCAGTGTCCATCAGCGGGTGTCTCCCAGCAGCCAGCAGTCTCCAGTAATCAGTCTCCATCTGTTGCTGGTTGCTGGGAGGGTATTGAGAATTGCACTCTTAGACAGAGCATATTCAATGTCCTGCTATTCAGATCAATGTTTAGCATTCAGATCAGTAAGGGAAGCATAAATAGTAGATAATTGATCTTTCAAAAGAACCCTAGTTTGACAGGATAGTTCAAAGGAAGTAAGCATTAAAGATTCCACTAGTAGATTAAAGTGGTTGTAAAGGCAGAGGGTTTTTTATTTTTTAATCTTAATGCATTGTATGTATTTAGATAAAAAACCTTAGGTGTGCAGCAGTCGCCCTCAGCCCCCCTAATACTTACCTGAGCCCCATCTCGATCCATTGATTTGCATGAGTGCCTCTGCTGTCCGGGACTCTCCCTCCTGATTGACTGAGACACAGAAGTGGCGCTATTGGCTCCCGCTGCTGTCAATCAAAGTTAGTTAGCCAATGAGGAGAGAGGGGCAGGCCCAAACCACAGCTCTGTGTCTGAATGGACACACAAAGCTGCAGCCCAGGTGCACCCATAGCAGGCTGCTTGTTGTGAAAGCACTCAACAGGAGGGAGAAGCCAGGAGCACCAGCGAGGAACCCAAGAAGAGGAGAATCTGGGCTGCTCTGTGCAAAACCTCTGCACAGAACAGCTAAGTATAAGATGTTGTTTTTTTTTTTAAAGAAAACAAAACGAGACTATAGTATCACTTAAAGCTTGGATCGTAAAAAAGATACTATTTGATTATACAGAAACGTTCCATTGGACACCATCTGCAAATTTTCATTAAACTACTGTAAAGAGTACGGCTTGTCTCCATTGAGGTAATCCCAAATTCATAGGAGGCCTTTATTGATCCACCATTGAAACAAAGTTGGTACAAGCCCAGATGTAAACTCAGGATTGCAAAAGATGGGGGCTAAAAGGGTTTGAAGAGAGGATAAGGATTTGTGACATCATTGTCTTTCCCAGATGACTAGGGAATAAGATAATGAAGGACACAGTATAGAAGGACATAATCGGTTGGGAAGCCACAACAGGGATCCAATAGTGTTAGGATAACAAGAGAGGGCTTCAATAGAGACCCAAGGTTTAGAGCCTTTAGCTGTAGTATAGGAGAGCTGAGTTATTTCAAATAATATAGTGTCAACTTGTTCATCAGTGAACGTTTATTACCCCAAACAAAATGAAGGACTTCAGATTGTAATCGTAGTAATTCTTGTCTGGTAACTGTCTGGTACTGCTTTAGGGTCCTTTCACACGAACGATCCAATCAGATCCGCCTGTCAGTTTTTCGGGTGGACCTGATCGGATGCTCCATGCATCCCTATGGGGCAGCGGGTGTCAGCGGAGACATCTCCGCTAACATCCGCTGCTATCCGCTTCCGATCCTATCTGTGAAATCCGGGTGGATGGAAACCCTATTTTCCATCCATCTGGCGGATTGGATCAGATCGCATGGGATCAGATGAGAAACGGACAGGTGGTCCGTTCTCATCCGATCTCCTCATAGAGGAGAGCGGGGATCTGACAGCTCCATCTCCACACACAGAGCGGAGACGAAGCTGTCATCCACCTGCTCAACGGGGATTGGCGGATCGATCCCCGCTGAGCAGAACAGACTCCGTCGGCGGATGCGGACTGTGTGAAAGGACCCTTAGGCAAAGTCCTGAAAAAATAAAGTAGCCTGGGCAAGAAGATAATTTTAATAGAGTTGATTCTTCCAAACCAAGATAAGGGATAATCTGCCCAACGATGAAGGTCTTCCCTGAGTCGTTTAAAGAGTGGGGGGTAATTCACTCAATAGAGTCTCAATAGAGTATGTTAAGTGAACCCCCAATAAGGCGTTGATCCCATTGAAAGTCATAGGTGTCGCAGAGAATATGTATCACCAAAGGGGGTAAGGAGATGTTAAGAGCAGTTGTCTTATGGGAATTTAGGGAAAGTGAACTGAGACAATAAAGCTAACAAGTTAGGCAAGGTTCCCTGGGGGTTTGAGATATACATAAGGACATCATCTCACAAAGAATACCTTGAATAGCAGGGTGAGAACAGATAGCAATATAAAGGGGTTTAATTGCCAGCCCAAAAAGTAAGGGAAGAGTGGACAACCCTATCTGGTTCCAAGTCTGATGGGAAAGGGGGATGATTTTGAACCCTGTAGAGAAACTTGAGCAGAAGGATTACAATATAGTGTTTTCAGTAAAGTGATGAATGTGGAACCAAACCCAAAAGCATCCAACTTGTCAAATAGGTAATCCCAAGTCAAACTAGCAAAAGCCTTGTGAAGTTCCAACCATAGAAACAAGATTTCCCTAGACAATTAGGTGTCCCAGTTAGTTCTTACCACTGAGATCAAAGCTAGAGACCGACGGCTTTGGCCCATTGGCGTCCACATTTAAACGATTAATCCTTGTAGCTAAACCTTTAGTAAGGATTATAAAGACACTTTCGGATCTCTTTAATTAATTTTGATTTAAAGCACCACCATCATGCAGATGTTAAAATAAAGGACCATATGTGGAACAAGAAGTTCTGAAAACGTTTTATAGTAATTATGGGGGAAATCGGTGACTTATGTAAGGTCTGCGTCTTAATAGCTTGCTGGGTTGGTCCATAAGTTCCCTATGAGCCTCATATTTTTAATTTGACTTAACCTTAAAAGTCTGCATTTGACCTGTCCCTAACAGGTAAAATGCTATGAACACATAGTTGAACACACAGTTGAAATACATACTGAATATGTTTGCTGCTTTACTTGCCAAATAATTAAAATTTATGGTAAGCCAATTTTGTGATTAAGATAACTTTTGCATATTACACAACAGATACCACGCTTACAGTATTTCTAGGATTACCAAGCAAGTGTTATTTGACACCTCTAGAGATGGCCTTGCGGTTCGCACGGCGGTCGGTTCGCGGCGAACTTTGCTTGTTCTCTGTCCGCCGATCATGCGAACATATGGCGATGTTCGCGGCCGCCATATTCTTTTACATTGTGAAGAACTTTGACCCATGATACATCCATCAGGTGGTATAGGACAGCCAATTGAGACATTTCAGCACATGAACATACCCCCTACCTTATAAATAGACCTGACCTGGCTGCCATTTTACATTCTGCCTTTTGTCAGTGTAGGGATAGGTTTGCTGTGTGGAACAGGGACAGATTGTCAGTGACACAAATCGCTTGGTAATAGGTAAAAAAAAATCCTTTTAAGGACTGGTATAGGTGTACTGTCTAAGTGTCTATCTATATTCTGTCTCAGTGGCGGCCTGTCTATAGGGGAAGCAGCCCCCCCCCCCCCCACTCTGTGGCCAGGAAAAAAAAGATAAAAAAAATTGTCCATTTTCAGCCCACTAGGGGCGCCGGACCTAGTGGTGGGTATGGGGGGGTGGGGTTTTTCACCCCACGTACGGCGGGCAGAGGCGCCGATTGGCGGCCTTCTGGGGGTCATCGGGGCACAGAGCAGTGCACCCCGACACTCCCCACTTTACTGATGTCCTGGTTGTGATTGGTCCAGACTCCAGCCTGGACCAATCACAGGAGGACATCCCGGGACCTGGTGACTGTCACGGAACCATGAACCAGACGTACAACAACAGATAAGTGAAAATAAGACAGCTTTATTGAAAAACAAGCTATAAAGCAAAAGTCCAAACGGATGGCGAAACCGATGCAGAGTCTTTGCGAAGCCAGGGGTCAGGAACCAGCAGGGTAGTCAGACGAAGCCAGGATCAGGAACCAGCAGGGTAGTCAGACGAAGCCAGGATCAGGAACCAGCAGGGTAGTCAGACGAAGCCAGGAACAGGAACCAGAAGTAGCAGCAGTCTTAGTAGCATGTGAACACAGGAGGACCAAGCAGGGAACTGAAGCCACAGACCTCCTATATATAGGAGGTCTGTGGCTTCAGTTCCCTGCTTGGTCCTAATGTCACGGAACCATGAACCAGACGTACAACAACAGATAAGTGAAAATAAGACAGCTTTATTGAAAAACAAGCTATAAAGCAAAAGTCCAAACGGATGGCGAAACCGATGCAGAGTCTTTGCGAAGCCAGGGGTCAGGAACCAGCAGGGTAGTCAGACGAAGCCAGGATCAGGAACCAGCAGGGTAGTCAGACGAAGCCAGGATCAGGAACCAGCAGGGTAGTCAGACGAAGCCAGGAACAGGAACCAGAAGTAGCAGCAGTCTTAGTAGCATGTGAACACAGGAGGACCAAGCAGGGAACTGAAGCCACAGACCTCCTATATATATGAGCTAGGCATCCAGCTCCTCCCAGTGGGAAGGAGGAGCCGCAGGGTGGGAGGCTACAAGAAACCCAGAAACCAAGATGGCCGCCAGCACATGTCAAACGAAGGAGAACAGCAAGAAGGTAAGACCATGACAGTGACGTGACGGGTGGGGGGCGGTGCACCGCCCCGGCGTCACGTGATCATTTTCCCGCCCTCTGGCGCAGAGAGAGGAGAGCCGCGTGAGGACTGAGGACGGAGTCGGAAGTTCGCAGAAGAAGAGTGACACTGTCGGACGGTGTGATAAGAGAACGTTCGTCTCGAGTCCCAACACTTCTTCTCAGAGTCCACAACTCTGCACTGCAGGCAGGCGCATAGACACTACTCCCGCAGACCCACACTCAGCAGCAGCAGACCGTCCGTGGACCGTGAGTGAGCCAGTAAGTGATGCCTCAGGGGGGGCCCAGCCTGCACACTGTCACTGTCTGACACACTGTCTGGTGCTTTGAAGGGGGCATGCACGCACGCTGGTCTCTGCATTGATGGGGGGGTGTGCCAGACAAGCTGGTGGTCACTGCCGGTCAGGTCACACTGCAAATTTGGCATTTATGATGGGGGGCACAGTAAGCTGGTGGTCAGTCACTGCATTGATGATCATGGGGGCACAGCAAGCTGGTGGTCAGTCACTGCATTGATGATTATGGGGGCACAGCAAGCTGGTGGTCACTGC
Organism: Pelophylax lessonae; assembly: GCF_965119305.1. Taxonomy (NCBI): domain Eukaryota; kingdom Metazoa; phylum Chordata; class Amphibia; order Anura; family Ranidae; genus Pelophylax; species Pelophylax lessonae. The sequence continues at coordinate 337,884,729 of NC_138771.1, read as the reverse complement.
ATTGATGATCATGGGGGCACAGCAAGCTGGTGGTCACTACATTGATGATCATGAGGGCACGGAAAGCTGGTGGTCACTGGCACTGCATTAATGATGGCCCTGGGGGCACGGCAAGCTGGTCACTACATTGAAGGGGGCATGTACGCTGGTCACTACATTGAAAGGGGGCATGTATGCTGGTCACTACATTGAAGGGGGCATGTATGCTGGTCACTACATTGAAAGGGGGCATGTATGCTGGTCACTGCATTGAAAGGGGGCATGTACGCTGGTCACTGCATTGAAAGGGGGCCTGTACTGTGGGGTTTGTGTTAGGGGGCCTGTACTGTGGGGTTTGTGCTAGGGGGCATGTACTGTGGGGTTTGTGCTAGGGGGTCTGTACTGTGGGATTAGTGCTAGGGGGCCTGTACTGTGGGGTTTGTGCTAGGGGGCCTGTACTGTGGGGTTTGTGCTAGGGGGTCTGTACTGTGGGATTAGTGCTAGGGGGCCTGTACTGTGGGGTTTGTGCTAGGGGGCCTGCACTGTTAGATTAGTGCTAGGGGGTCTGTACTGTGGGATAAGTGCTAGGGGGCCTGTACTGTGGGGTTTGTGCTAGGGGTCCTGTCGTGTGGGGTTTGTGCTAGGGGGCCTGTACTGTGGGATTAGTGCTAGGGGGTCACTACTGTGGGGTTTGTGCTAGGGGGCCTGTACTGTGGGGTTTGTGCTAGGGGGTGTGTACTGTGGGATTAGTGCTAAGGGGCCTGTACTGTGGGGTTTGTGCTAGGGGACCTGCACTGTGGGGTTTGTGCTAGGGGGTCTGTACTGTAGGGTTTGTGCTAGGGGGCCTGTACTGTGGGGCTTGTGCTAGGGGGTCTGTACTGTGGGATTAGTGCTAAGGGGCCTGTACTGTGGGGTTTGTGCTAGGGGGCCTGCACTGTTGGATTAGTGCTAGGGGGTCTGTACTGTAGGGTTTGTACTAGGGGGCCTGTACTGTGGGGTTTGTGCTAGGGGGTCTGTACTGTAGGGTTTGTGCTAGGGGGCCTGTACTGTGGGGTTTGTGCTAGGGGAACTGTACTGTGGGATTAGTGCTAGGGGGTCTGTACTATGGGGTTTGTGCTAGGGGGCCTGTACTGTGGGGTTTGTGCTAGGGGGCCTGTACTGTGGGGTTTGTGCTAGGGGGCCTGTACTGTGGGGTTTGTGCTAGGGGGTTTGTGCTTGAGGGGTTTGTGCGGGGTTTGTGCTGGGGGGGTCTGTACTGTGGGGTTTGTGCCACTCTCAGTCAGTGTATCCCATAATAGGGTGTCTCTCACAGGATATCCCATAATAGGGCCCCTGCTCCCTATTATGGGATATACTAGTACTAATAGACCCCTTAATATGTGATATATTGGGAGAATTTGTTCACGCAAGCAAAATACAGGGGACAAAATGGGTGGAGTCTATAAGGCGTGGGGCTTCTGAGGAATGGGAGGGGTCAAAATGGAAGGGCGGGGTCTTGTGCCCCACCATCTTTGATTGAAAATTGATGTTTGTTTTGAATAGAAAATGTACCAACATCCCGATTGAAACTAAATTAGGAAAGATAGTCTCTGTAGGATCTGGGTAAGGATCTAAACACTAAGACTACATTTCATAGATGAAGAAAGGTTAGGGAAAACAGAGTGTGAAAATGAAAAAAAGAGAGGGGGAAGAGGAAAGAAGGGGCAAAGGGAAAAAACCTGAAAGGACAAGAACATGAAGAAGAAGGGAAGGGGGAGAGGAGGAGAAAGGAAATGGAAGAATAAAGGAAAAATATGAGGGGGAAAAAGAAGGAAGAAAAAAGAAAAAAGAAGAAATGGGGGGAGAAGAGGGCTAGTGGGATTTTTAAACGGTACCGTCACTCTAGAGGGTAAACAACTAGTTTGTAAAAAATATAAATTTTATTTATACATGATTAAAATCACAAAAAACATACATTTAAGACATAAAATGAGAATGCAGAAAATATATAACAATACATCAAGTTTGAACATACAGGTAATGGTAGGCAGTCAAATATACAACAAAAACCGGTGATCAAATGAACACCTGGTATCTACCCAACATGTTTCACGGACATTAGAATCCGCTTCTTCAGGGGTTTTGATGTAAGATATGTTTATTGTTTAGCCTTGAGAATCCTGTATGATAGAAATATATATAAGACATACTGCACATAAATTAATACACAGGGGAGTCTTATCAAGCACATGCACACCAGTGTTACGTGCCTCCTACACCCCACACAAGCAAACAGCCACCACCCAGTGAACGCCTCACCAACGGATGTGGAGGGGATATAGGCATGCATTGAGCAGTAAGTAGTAAATGGATAGGATTATTCAAATTGGAAGGGACAGGGAAGAAAGAGTTTCCTCACATAGTAAAAAATACCTGTATAAACATGATAATGGTAAATATTTGCTGCCAAAAATGCCTATAGTGCTGTAGCCAATTGGCATGGCATGGAAAATATCACTCACTGTGAAGCAGAGAGATTCAAGATTAGTAATTGTAATAATAAGGAGACAGAGCTCCAAGGTTGGGGAGAGATAAAAATTATAGGACTGGGCTTACCAAACCTTGTAGAAATGTCTGTCCTATCATGCCAGACTAGAGGGACACACAGGGGCTGGGGCTCAATTGAAGTACCGGAAGCCTATATGAAGGGTTTCAACATTGAAAGGATATGATGAACTGCTTTCTTGTGGGGGGGAAAAAGCCTTCCCCTATCGTCACCAGCATTTAGAGCATCTGGGTCAATAAAGAAGGAACAGGGTCAAAAAATAGAGCTGCAGTCAATGTCTGAATCCGAATGGTCGGATTCCGTGCTGCTTACCTGTGTGTAGGTCCGATGGCAGGGACAGCGGCATCTGCAATAATGATGCCTGTGTACTGCTTTAAATGCCTCCCCTCAACCCGGCGCGGTGACGCACATCCGGACGGATGTGACGTCAGTACATCGAGTCAGGTCCCTAACGGTGCAGTCCAAGGAACGGAGCATGCGCCGTGCTGTGCAATATTCAGCCGCAACAACAGCTGTGCACAGCCACAGACCGGACATGGGCGGGAACTAGTTCCCGATGTCTCGGCCAGCCCAGGGACCACACATCCGTTGGGAGTGCCAGGCAATAGCGGCCCCTGCAGGGGGGGCGGAGAAGGACACGGAACAGTGCATGTGCAATGACTCAAACCACTAGTATTTCAAAAAATTGAAAAGTATAATATCAAATACAAACATTCATCAATATACAATATATTATATGGTGTATAGAACAATACAATAATACATGAAGTACAAAACCCTTTTGAATGCAAAATAATGTAAACTATCATATTGATGCATCTTGCAGCCACCGGACATCAATTGTCCTGTTGTGGCTGTCAATGCATATCAATAGCATTAGAATTATTTCTGGTGTGTGAAACACACACAGATTAAATAGTTAATCATAAAGACATATGTCGCTGGTGCATGGCAAATTATTTTACTAGCGTTCATGGGAACAGAAGGAGATAACTCGATAATTTGAAAAAAATTGCCCCACCATCTTAAAACTTCACCAGCCGCCACTGTTCTGTCTTTTGTCAGTGTAGGGAGAGGTTGCTGTGGGAGCAGGGACAGATTGTCAGTGACACAAATCGGTCGGTAATAGGTCCACAAAGGTCCTTTTAAGGACTGGTATAGGTGTACTGTCTATATTCTGTCTTTTGTCAGTGTAGGGAGATGTTGCTGTGGGGAGAAGGAACAGACTGTCAGTGATACAGATCGCTCAGTAATAGGTTCACAAATGTCCTTTTAAGGACTTGTATAGGTGTACTGTCTATATTCTGTCTTTTGTCAGTGTAGGGAGAGGTTTGCTGTGGGGAGCAGGGACAGAATGTCAGTGCCGGTTCACACTTCGCATCCGCAGCACAGGCAGTTCACACTTCCATATGCAATACGCTGGGGGTGTCAATTCAAAGTTAACGACACCTCCAGCTCAGATCGCATATCGCAGTGCGATCTCACAGTTCACACAGAATCGGATTGCACTGGTGTGAACCCCCATGCAATCCGATTCTGCTGCGGACCAAAAAAAGGGTCCTGTGCGTGTTCACTGCGATCGCGGTGCGAATTCAGCCATGCAAACTGTATGGCTGAATTTGCAACGCACAGACATAGCATGTAATTTTAGGAGCAGTGTGCTCCGAATTACATGTGATCTCTGTGATCGCATGAGTTTTCTTAGTGCCGGTTGACACTGATGCGATCACAGATCGCATGTAATTCGGAGCGAACTGCTCCTAAAATTACATGAGATGTCTGTGCGGTGCAAATTCAGCCATACACGCACAGGACCCTTTTTTTGGTCCGCAGCAGAATCGGATCGCATGGTGGTTCACACCAGTGTGATCCGATTCTGTGCGAACTTTCAGATCGCACTGCGATATGCGATCTGAGCTGGGGGTGTCGTTATCTTTGAATTGACACCCCCAGTGTATCGTATATGGCAGTGTGAACTGTCACTGCCTGTGCTGCGGATGCGTTGTGGAAACACGCAGATATATTCGCAGTGTTCCCGCATCGCATCAGTGTGAACCGGCACTGAGTGGCACAAATCGCTCGGTAATAGGTCCACAAAGGTCCTTTAAAGGACTGGTATAGGTGTACTATTTTTTGGTGTGCAGTATATAGGGGTGTAATATAGGGGTGCACCGTTGTCGCACACCACTTTACCATACCAACTGTCAAATTGAGCGGTGTTAGCCACTGATCTGCCTGTGAACGCAAAGCTGAAAGGAGTGCAGGACCAGTGTGGCTCTTTGCTTCCAGGCACAACAGACGCAGCACAGCATGGCAACGTCTCACCTGGCATGCTGAATAGGTTCTGGGGATCTTGGGCGGTGCAGCGGAAGAGACGGTTGCAGCGGAAAAGGAGGAGTCAGCCGAGGAGGAGAGGGAGGATGGAATAGGAGGAGGAGAAGAAGAGGCAGGCCTGCATGCAATCTGTGGCAGTAAAACCAAATCTACATGGGTGCCATGGGTTACATGCTTGACGGCCGTCAGGAGGTTCACCCAGTGTGCAGTAAAAGTTATATACCTTCCCTGCCCATGTTTGCTAGACCACATGTCTGTGGTCACATGTATCTTGGGCTTGGCACCGAGATACATTCACTTGCCGCTGAACATGGCCATATAGCTCTGGGATGCTCTTCTGCGAGAAATATTTCCTTACTGGGACCTACCATAGTGGTGTTCCAATGGCCGCAAATTTTCAAAAGGCCTCCGAGTCCACCAGTTTATATGGCAGTAGTTGGCGGGCTATCAGTTCTGACAAGCCAGCGGTCAACCATTGGGTAAGAGGGTTATCCGGCATCATCATTTTTTTATATTCAAACATTTGGGCCACGGAAGCCTGCCTTTATCTAGAAAAACTTGAGGATGGCATGATGGAAGGTGGAGTGGAGGACAATTGTGAGGAGACAGGAGAGAGGCTTTTTGGGTTCTGACGGCGCTGCTCCACTGGGCTCGGTGATGGGTGTCCAGGTGCCTTCTTAGGCCCCTTTCACAAAGGCTCCAGCATCAGGGAACGCATAGACCGACAGTTGTCTAACTACATCGGGTAAACGGCCGATGTGGACGTTCTGAGAAGTGATGAACCCCTGGACTACTGGGCGGGCAGGCTTGACCTCTGGCCAGAGCTTGCACAATTTTCAATGGAACTGCTAGCTTGCCCCTCGTGTGCAGCAGGGGAGATCATGACCGATAAGCTCACTCGCCTAGCTCACGACAGTGTTGACTACCTCACATTTCTAAAAATGAATGAGGCATGGATCTCAGAAGAATTTAACACATGTAACCAGTAGATCATGTTTGATTCAAATTCCTCATGATAGGCCACAAATATCCGCCACCACCCATAACAATTCATGGTCCCTGTCTTAGGTAAATACAGCGGCATAAAAGGCCTTTTATGTCCGTTGAATGCCTAATTCCTACAGTCTGTCCCAGCTCCACACAGCAACCTCTCCCTACACTGACAAAAGACTTTTGTGGACCTATCAGCTAGCGACTTGTGTCACTATATAGTCTGTCCCTGCTCCACACACTAACCTCCAGCCACAGAATACAATGCCTGTGGGCTAATTTTTTGGGCCTGTACTGGCCGACACTTACTTCTGTATCCTGTGAATGCCTAATGTACCTCCAACCACAGAATACAAAGTTCTTTGCTGTCAGGTGATGCCTGTGGGCTAATTCTTGGGGCCTGTACTGGCCAACACTTACTTCTGTATCGTGTGAATGCATAATGTACCTCCAGCCACAGAATACAATGTTTTTTGCTATCAGGTGAAGGCCTGTAGGCTAATTTTTGGGGCCTGTACTGGCCAACACTTACTTCTGTATCCTGTGAATGCCTACCTCCAGCCACAGAATACAAAGTTCTTTGCTGTCAGGTGAACGCCTGTTGGCTAATTTTTGGGGCCTGTGCTGGCCGACACTTACTTCTTTATCCTGTGAATGCCTAATGTACCTCCAGCCACAGAATACAAAGTTCTTTGCTGTCAGGTGAACGCCTGTTGGCTAAATTTTGGGGCCTGTACTGGCCGACACTTACTTCTTTATCCTGTGAATGCCTAGTTTTTCAGACTGGCATTGAAAATCAATGGGTCTGTAAACGTTCCGCTAAATTGTTTAATGGATGCAGACCCATTACAGACGTGTGAATGGACCCTATATGTATTTGACATGTATTTACCGGCTGCTGTCAGTTCTGGCTGATTTAGAAAAAAAAAATTTTGGCTGAAAAAAATAAATTTTTTTATGGCAACTTTTCCAATAGCGATACTTCTGGTATGTCAGTGTCCATGTTGTGGGACTATGTGTGCACAGCTAGTAAGTATTTTGTGGCTGCAAATATGACCTGGAGGTTTTTAATGTTCGCCTGCCATTGAAGTCTGTCGCGAACTTGCGGTTCGCGAACATTTGAGAAAGTTTGCGGGTCGCGTTCGCGAACCGCCCCGTCTGATGTTCGTCCATCACTAGTCACCTCTCTCAACTTGCCATTCTGCTCGCTGGAAAATAAATCAGCATATTTACCACGTCCTGACTGTCCTGACTGGCACGGATATGTCATAGATATGTCACAATCATGGTGTGCCTTTTTATTAAAGTGGAGAGTTGGCGTCCTTGGTAAGTTGGTATCGCTTTCCTTCTGACGGTCAGAGCCATACACTTAAAATGTGAAAAAGTGGGAATATACCTAAACAATATCATTCTACCAGAAGCTCTTCAAACAAGGAACAACATACTTTATGAGTAAATATAAAACATTATAGCTTTAATAATATAATTAAAGGCCTATTCTTAACTTAGGCAATAGAAGAGACACATAAAACAGAGGATTATAAGGCTGAAGCTGCTGCTGATTTTAAATACCATGTCTCTTAGTCTGCAGTTACATAAACATATATCAGCAACTCAAATATCTTGTTCAGCAGATTGAAGAAGCAAGGGTAGACAATTCTGTCATAGAGCCAACAAAACTACCTTTTTACAGCTTCTTGTTGGTAGTAGAGCTTGCCACAGGACCTTCGAGACTTTCAGTCCTGCTAATTCAAGAAGCATGTATTACTCTTTACAGTTTATCATAAAATTCAAAAAAGAATGGCTCTTAAATGCATTTGGAAATATAGAAAGATAGTAATCCATTCAAGCATGTGATGAACATAATGAGTTAAGCCCCGTACACACGTACCGATCGTCGGCCGACCGATCGGCCGTCTTTTGTCCAGGGATGTCCTGTCCGCTGAAAAGTGCCAAAAGACTGCACACGAATTTTGTCAGCCAACAACAGCCGACTGCAGAAATGATGTCATGTGATGGTTAACCACTTAAGTCCCGGAAGATTTTACCCCCATTCCGACCAGGGGGTATTTTGCGATTCGGCACTGCGTGACTTTAACGGACAATTGCGCGGTCGTGCGACGCTGTACCTAAACAAATTTGGCGTCCTTTTTTTCCCACAAACAGAGCTTTCTTTTGGTGGTATTTGATCACCTGTGCGATTTTTTGATCACGCGCTATAAACAAAAAAAGAGCGTCAATTTTGCAAAAATAGCAATATTTTTCACATTTTTTTATATGAAATTCCCCCCAAAAAAATGTAAAAATCAAAATTTTTTAACATTTTGGCCAATTTGTTTTATGCTACCTATGTTTGGTAAAAAAAATCGCAAAAAGCGTATTTTGGTTTGCGCAAAAGTTATCGCGTTTACTAACAAAGGGAAAGATTTTTGTCATTTTTGTTGTTTTTTTTTTTAACGCGTAATGGCGGCGATCTGCGATTTTTTTTGCGGTACTGCGACATTGGGGCGGACAGATCGGACCCTTGACTGACATTTTTGCCACTTTTGGGGTTACCAGTGACATTTCTACAGTAATCAGTGCTATACATATGCACTGTTACTGTAAAAATACACTGGTAGTGAAGGGGTTAACTTTATTTGGGAGGGAGGGGCTGTGTGTGTCCCTAGGGGCGTGCTTTCTACTGTGATTGGCTGTGGCTTGAGCTGTAAGGACACTGATCAACGGATCTACATAGTAGATCCGTGTGATCAGTGTTTTACACCGAGGAGAATGACAGGTGGCTTGTTTACACAAGCCGCCTGACTTTCTCCCTCTCCCCCCCGGGGGGGTCCGTGACCACGCGGGAGCGCGCCTCCGGGGGCACGCGCTCGCTCCCTAGACCCTCACAAGCTAGTGACGTAGCCCTACGTCACTTTGCCTGTGAGGGGCTGACTGCCGACGTAGATCGGCGTTAGGCAGTCGGCAAGTGGTTAACTTTCCCTGTGTTTTTTCTTCTCTGAGCATGCCCAGTCTTGCAAATCTGCTGATTGTCGGCCGAATTCTGTACTGACTGGCGAACAATCGGCCGTTCTGGTGTCGGCATACAAAAATTTTAATGCTTGCACGACAGATTCTGTTCGGCCGAAAGTGCGCTGTCGGCTGTCGGAAGCATCATACTAACAAGCCTACAATCGGCCGATTGGTCATGTGTGTACGGGCCTTTAGAAAAAAGCTATATTGTGCTATTGAAAATGAAGACTCTTTGGAGAGACCTAAAAAAATGTTTATACCTACCCTCAAAAACTTAAAATGTTGCTGAACTAAAGCAGTTCTGCATGGAGGGAAGGTCCAATATTTCTTCTACCAAAAGTTCTCAGTTACAGCCATTGTAGCTAATAGTGGCACAACCAGTGATAAGACAGCGAATAGCTGTGGACACGGCTCCAAATTATTGAGTTCAGATATTTTTACCCAAAAATGCACAGGACCCTTTTCAAAACCACACTGTGACCACCCCGCACATGTGTAAACCGGCTCCATTGAAAGCTGGTCACATTAACGTTTTGTGAATTGGATGAGGTTAAAAATGCATCCAATTTGCATGAATGTGAACCCAGCCTTAAAGCATTATGTGTTTTAAACCTTGTGGCAACAAGAGAGGAGAAATAATTGCTTTACATATTATCTGAAGCACCAGAATTGTTTAGGTAGCAGGTCGTTTCACTTGCTTTCATTAAAGCGTATGTAGAGCCTAGCAGTGATGGCGAACCTTGGCACCCCAGATGTTTTGGAACTACATTTCCAATGATGCTCATGCACTCTGCAGTGTAGTTGAGCATCATGGTAAATGAAGTTCCAAAACATCTGGGATGCCAAGGTTTGCCATCACTGGGCTAGCCTATGATGTACTGTTATTAGTCATTACTGTTCTAAGAGCTCTCTGTGGACTTCAGAACATCCCTCCCATTATGTTGGGCTAAAGAACATCCTTCATCTCATGTTATGGAGATGATGAGAGGGTAATGTGTTATGCAGTCCTAATACATTTTTTGTTCTGGAATGAAAGCACTTCTGCACTATAGATATATTAAGGTGGGTAGAGATGAGCTCAGGTGTGTTCGGGATCCTAGTCCCAACCCACCTGCCCGATCTCATCAGGAAGGCAACACTGAACACAGCTAATCACAGGCAGTGAGACGTTTCCACTGCACAGACCGGGAAATGTCTCATTGCCTGTGATTAGCTGTGTGTAGTGTCGGCTTTATGGTGGGATCGGACAGGCGAGTTGGAACTAGGACTCTGAACATGCCTAAGCCCATCTTTAAAGGTGAGTGAGTATTTTCACCTAAGGATCGGAAGTGTGCTACTAGCAGGATCACCAGCCTAAAATATAGAAAGAACATTAAGGTAACCACCACATCTAAGGACAGCTATGCTACAATATAATATTTTTTTTTGTTCTTGGGTTTAGATACACTTTAACCTAACATTGTCATCTCATTCATTCTAAAGTAAACAATAAAAACAATTGTACTATAGGAAAATCCTCTTGCTGTAGTTCTGCTGCTGATAATGCATTAAATATAAAATATCTTTAGCAATTTTTGTGCCAGCAAAGTTGACTTGTTTCACCACGTAATAAACCTGTTTTTTTTGTGGTTTACATTCTTAATACTAGCTAAGTGCAAAGACCTGAGTTAAAACAGTTAATTGATGTTACAAGTCAGCCAATAAATTCAGCCCAAGTGACTGCAATTGGGAATTAAATGGCAAGCACAAAAACAGAGTATAATCAATCTGGGGGAAAAATCTAACTTGCAGTTACCCAATTCTAAAAACTCTTTTCTGTACATGCTATTGTAAAACAATCTGTAGGACAGCATTATGTAATAGGTTCTGTGTTCATTTTTAAAACATTGCTATAATTTGATAAATGCACTTTGCAGTTGTCATGGATTTACTACTTTTTTTTTTTTTTTAAACCCTCTGCTCTAACCTCAAATTTATTAAGTTGTACATAAATTTAAGAAAAAACTCCGAAATCAGGTACTGAGATCAAAATAACTGTTATCAAGTAATGCTTTGGATAGTGATGGGGTAAGGACTGAAAAGATATATGTATTAAATGCAAAGAAAGACATTTGCCAAATGCCCCACATTTCATTATGCTAAAGCTACATAGGAAATGTGTAGGTATCTACAGTGCTACTGAGGAATAATCAGCCGTATAGGAGAAAATAATAGGATAGGAATTATAGGATAGTCTAGGTATTCCTTTCTTTGTAATGTATGTAAACATTTTCTTTGCTTTTGTGTCTGCCTTTATAACTTTGGATAACCTTCAACCGTAATACGCCGTTCCACCTTACTAGATGAATAAAACCAATCTATTTACCTGCTTTACACATGTACACTACAAATAGAGGCTTGTGTAGAAACTGTAATTTCTTTTATCACACTGGACATCTCATGTGCAACCCAATGATATAGCAACATGAATATCTGATATTATAACACTACATGATTTATACATTTCATGAAAGACCAAATAGCAGAATATTTATTTAGGCCCCTTTCACAATTGTACAACCTAAAAGTTGCGCAACTTTTTTTGCCTCCTTTTTGACAGGACTTGAAGCAGGACATCAAAACGCATCAAAGTCAGACCAAACTAGTGCAGGGGCTACTTTGAAGTCGTTTCGACTTGCAGTCGCACAGATATGAATGGTAAGTATTGGAAATCATAAAGTATGACTTGTCATGCAACTTTGCAGACCCAAGTCGCAGGACAAGTCGCACAAGTGTGAAAGGGGCCCTAAGGTTACATAGCAAAAGCATATGGACAAAGCCATCATTATTATACATATGCTCTTTGAACATCTGGGAGAACTCCTAAGCTTAGCGTTTGAATAGTTTCTGCTATGTATATAAAATTCAATATATAAGTCAGTCTAAGTAGGATTAACCAACATTTTGATAGTGCCCTCCAAGATATAATCCCACATTACTTTCCAATTTTTAGTGGTTTGCTGGAGACATCTGAATTCAAAAATGTACAATACAATTCAGAGATTAGCTCCTTTGAGCGGTGCTATCTTTTAGAGATTTAGTAATGGGGATAAAGTGTGTTTAAACAATACACTACTTAATATCTTGCTAAAAGCCAAAATGCAGTTGTAAGGGCTCATGCACACTGCAGTTCAAAAAAAGCTGCTTTTACAGGCATTTAAACTTTTATTTCAGCTTGAAGTAGCTTGTATTTTTTTGTGCTTTTTTGAACATTTCTTTGAGCTTCTTTGAGCTCCTTTGAGCTTTTCACAAACCCTCTCCTCAGATCATGTTTCCTATTTTTATTCTGTGTGTGTTTTCAAGCTTCTTTGAGCATTTTCATGCTTTCTCATGCTCTTTTGTGTGTTTTCGCACATTTTTGGGCACTTGGGCACCTTTGCTGCTCAAAGAGCTCCTCTCAAAAACATGAGTTTGGGGGGGGGGGTTCTGCCTGTAAGAGCATAAACTCCTGAAAAAGCCATAGTGTGCATAGACATGGAGGGGAGTTTTCCAGGCAGAAAAAAATGAGAGCCCCAAAGAGTTCAAAAGCCTGTGGGAGTGGCTTCTTTGAGCTGCAGTGTGCATGAGCCCTAAATATATAAAAAAAAAAATGCCTTCTGCTTCTGTTTTTGTTTTGTAACTTGCTTTATGGCTGTTTTTATAAAACTCAATAAAAGTATTGAACAAGAAAAAAAAAAAATGCCGGGGTAATGACCACTTAGATTACAGATCTTAGAGCCAGTTCACACTGAGGCGATGCGGCTCCTTACTACTTCGGGGGCGACTTGTGCATTACATTGCACCACGACTTCGGAGCGACTTGCAGGGACTTCACATAATGGAAGTCTATGCAAGTCGCTCCGAGGTCGCCCCGAAATAGTACAGGACCCTTTTTCTAAGTCGGAGCCACTTGTGTCGCTCCTATTAGAACGGGTCCTGTAGCGGTCAATGGACCGCGAGGGAGCGCAACTTGTCAGGCTGACAAGTCGCCTGACAAGTCGCGCTAATGTGAACCGGCTCTTAACCACTTAAGCCCCGGAGGATTTGGCTGCTAAACGACCAGGGGGTATTTTGCGATTCGGCACTGCGTGATTTTAACGGACAATTGCGCGGTCGTGCGAAGCTGTACCTAAACGAATTTGGCGTCCTTTATTTCCCACAAACAGAGCTTTCTTTTGGCAGTATTTGATCACCTGTGCGATTTTTTGATCACGCGCTATAAACAAAAAAAGAGCGTCAATTTTGCAAAAATAGCAATATTTTTCCCTTTTTTTTATATGAAATTCCCCCCCAAAAAAAATGTAAAAATCAAAATTTTTTAACATTTTCAGCCAATTTGTTTTATGCTACCTATGTTTGGTAAAAAAAAATCGCAAAAAGCGTATTTTGATTGGTTTGCGCAAAAGTTATTGCGTTTACTGACTAAGGGAAAGATTTTTGTCATTTTTGTTGTTTTTTTTTTTAACGCGTAATGGCGGCGATCTGCGATTTTTTTTTTGCGGTACTGCGACATTGGGGCAGACAGATCAGACCCTTGACTGACATTTTTGACACTTTTGGGGTTACCAGTGACATTTCTACAGTAATCAGTGCTATATATATGCACTGTTACTGTAAAAATACACTGGTAGTGAAGGGGTTAACTTTATTTGAGAGGGAGGGGCTGTGTGTGTCCCTAGGGGCGTGATTCTTACTGTGATTGGCTGTGGCTTCAGCTGTATGCAGAGTGATCAATGGATTTACATAGTAGATCCATATGATCAGCTCTCATACAGAGGGGAGAATGACAGGTGGCTTGTTTACACAAGCTGCCTGACTTTCTCCCTCTCCCCCGCCGATCGCAGAGTGGCCGGCGGACATCGGGTCCGCCGGTCACACGCGCGGGGGGGGTCCGTGACCACGCGGGAGCGGGAGCGCGCCTCCGGCTGTGCGCGCTCGCTCCCTAGACCCTCACAAGCTAGTGACGTAGCCCTACGTCACTTTGCCTGTGAGGGGCTGACCGCCGACGTAGATAGTCGTGCGGCGGTCGGCAAGTGGTTAAAAGGATTTGTTTGAACCATTATTTATGAGATGAGCTACATTGTGTAAACAAAACATTTTTCATTTTCTGAACCCTGTTAAAATATATCAGGAAGATTTTAATTTGAAGTTGCAGGATTGGCTGGAAACAAAGTCAAATATTAAATAATAGGCATTTTGGGGATGATTTGCTAAAGGAAAATAGACTGCAAAAGCTGCACTTTGCAAGGAAGTTTTCTTCACAGCTTAGTAAATACGGTGAAATTTCACTTTGCAAAAAATGCCTAATCATCTCCAAGGAAAAAAAAAAGAAAAAAAGCATTTTTGTTTGCACATGATTGGATTATGTAAGTCAGCAGAGCTTCATCTCATTCACTAAGCTCTGGGGAAAATTTCCTTGCAAAGTACAACTTCCCTTTGTGTAATTTGTAAAATCTGTTTTTCTTCTAAATCAACCCCATATACATATACACATAGTAAAAATATGAAAGCCAAGTGGAAAGTGTATGAAAGGTGGATGTAACTACAGGATACGTTTAACTAAGACACCCTTTTTCAGAATGTAAACAATATCTGATTCATTTGCTGCTCTTGGCATTCAGTTACATGAAATCTCAAAGCAAAATAGGAGGTTGATGCTAGAATATCCCCTCTGTCAGACGCTGGGATCACAGGTATGAACACTTTGCTGTATAATGTCCAGCGTGTCTTCCTGGCAACAGGTCCCACATTAATCAATCAGTGTCTGAATGGCAAAGTATCTTCACTCATGGCCACCAGCCCAACATATCTTATTAGTGTAGGGATCTGCCGCCCTCACCTGTTAGCTGGTAATATTACAGTGGTATGTATATTTATGTATTATAAGATTAAATAATAATCAGCGCAAAACCACAATGAAAATAAAGAATAATAACACAATCCAAAAAACTCAGGCAGCAAGCATTCAGTGTTTACACATTACACCAGTGAATATACCAAAAATCAATAATGCTGCGCCAAAGAAATAGTGACCGAATAAATAAATACAAATATAATGAACTCTCGCTTGAGTTAATCCAATATGGTTCTACCAAAATTTTAAATAAATGTGAGCACTTTATTTATTTATTTTATATTTTGGTAGAACCATATCTCTGAAGTGTTATCTATTTATTTATATGTGATTTGTTCATATGCACTATAGTTTGCATGGTTCACATTATTTGTTTTATTGATTTATTTATTTTTCATGTTTGTCTCTTTTGCAGCCAGCTAGGCAAAGTAGGCACCTGCAAACAAGAAGGAAGAAGCGAGATTTCAGGGACCAGCCAGGTGACCAAGAATGGTGATTTTTTTTCTTAATGGAAGCAGTCTATATACTATGTAAGTGTGGACTTCCTAAACTACAAAATGAGAAAAAAAAAAAAGTTTATCTATTTTAAGGGGAAGCTTGTTGTATTTTCAGTGAACATATATTTTACATGCGCTCTGAAGGTCCGGCGGACCTTCAGCGTTCCTTGCCGGGAACTTGCCGGAAAATGACCCCCGCGCGCCTGCGCGGGAGTGACGTCATCGCGGCTCCGGCCAATCACAGCGCCGGAGTCGCCGAACCCGGAAGAGACGCCGAGGGATCATGTCAGCTACCGCAGCGGTGTCTGTGGGGTCCGTGTCGGGGCTTCGTTCTAAGGTAAGTATTTCATAATGAGCTAGTATGCGATGCATTTTTTTAAGTATACAACCGCTTTAATGTGATTGTAAACCTCAGTCATGAAATACAAACAAAGCATATACTTCGATATTGTATACTTATCTCTATCCAGAGTACTGTAAGTGTTGTTGCTGTCTGCTGCCTTGTTCCTCTGCTATCAGCATGAATCACTTCTGATAAGTTTCCCTGACATCAAGAGAAAAAAAGTGACAGGGATCTCCAGCACACAACTTCTGACTGACAGCCTTTGCTCTATTCCCGTGTGCTGTGTGAAGGGGGGGAGTATGTCCCTTCTCAGTGGCATCTTAAGAGTATTAAGGGGCCCCGGGCTATGCAGTGCACTGGGGCCCTGCCTACACAATCACCCACCAGTATAAAAATGCAAATTATCGATAAGGCTAAATTTATTGGCACTGCAGTGCAAGGCTAATGCCAGCTTCCAAGTTCAGTTGCTGGGTCTGGTGAACACACACATGGACAGGAGTCAGACCCGACTGTCCTGTGTGTGCCTGTTCCCGTGGAGGTGGACAGGCATTCCTGCAGTTGTGGGCTCCCCCTCCACGGCCATAGGGGCCTGACAGCAGCGCAGGGCTGACAGGCGCTTGCCACCTGCTAAGTTCAGCGGCGAGATGCACACGGGAATCTGGACTAAAGCTTGGCTGGGGCTGGGTCACTGGGTTGGTGGGGCCCCCCGGTCAAGTGGGGCCCCTGGGCAACTGCCCAGCATGCCCATTCGGTAAGATGGCCCTGTCCCTTCTCTCCAATCAGCTCTGAGCTTCCATCACTAAGCTATGTAGTGTGTGATTTCAGCTCTCCGCCCCCTTTTTTTTATGGAAGCTCAGACAAGCTGTATAAATTCCAGACTTTGAATGGCTGTAGAGGAAAGAAGGCTGCAGATAAATGGGCACAACTTGTGTAGAAGGATTTGTTTCAGCTCAGTGTATCTATTAAAAGGTCATGACTAGAGTTGAGCGGACACCTGGATGTCCGTGTTCGGCGGGTTCGGCCGAACTTGAAAAAAAGGTCTGGGTCCGTGACCCGGACTTTTTCCGAACTTTAGCCGCACACCGAACCCCATTGAAGTCAATGGGGACCCGAACTTTCAGGCACTAAAATGGCTCTAAAAAACCAATGGAAAGGGCTAGAGTGCTGCAAATGGCACCAAAATGTAGTTAAGAGCATGGCAAGTGCTCTTAAAAAAAATTCCCCTTTAAATTTGTAATTCTTAAATAGCAGATTAGAACTGCACTCTGTAGTAGAATATAGCTGAACGCTGCACACAACAGACTGATAAAAATATTTTTTTTTTCTCCCTCCTCCTCCTCCTCAGTGGGCTCAAGTGAGGGGAAAAAGATCGTTCACTGCACCACCCCCCACACAGCAAAATTGATGTAGATCGCTAACGGACGATTGTTCCGTCCTGTGTCTCCTAATCTCTCCCTGCCTACTCTCTCCAGCCTGTCCCTAAAATGCTCAAATATCTTTCCCTGCCTACACTCCGACCTGTCCCTGCATTCTTTTCGGGCACAATGTTTTTTTTCCCTGTCTGTCCCTAATCAGCAGCAGCCAGCACCGTTGTGTGTGCTCTCTCCCTACACTAGAGCAGACTGACGCACAGCGCGCTGTGTGTCTAGCGTATAAAGACCTGGGTCACATGCTTCAGCTGGCCAATCACAGCCATGCCATTAGTAGGCATGGCTGTGATGGCTTCTATGGCACACCAGTTAAACGCTTGTTGATTGGCTGTTGAAAGCCCGCCATTAAAACCGCGCCATTACATACAGGAAATAAAATTACCGAACATGGATTTCAAACCCGAACATACAGTAAAGTTTTCGGGTCCGTGTCCGGGTAACAAAAATCCAATTATCCGGTACGGACCCGAATAATGCAGTCCGTGTTCGCTCAACACTAGTCATGACAGATTCAAATCCATTGAGACCTGACAGGGTTTCTTAATTATTGTCCCTGTTAAGGCCCGTACACACGTACCGATTGTCGGCCGTAAAGATTCGGCCGACGACCGATCGGCCGATTGTAGGCTTGTTAGTATGATGCTTCCGACAGCCGACAGCGCACTTTCGGCCGAAAAGAATCTGTCGTGCAAGCATTCAAATTTTTGTTGGCCAACACCAGAACGGCCGATTGTTCACCAGTCAGTACAGAATTCGGCCAACAATCAGCAAATTTGCAAGACTGGGCATGCTCAGAAAATAAAAAAGACCAGGAAAGTTAACCATCACATGACATCACTTCTGCAGTCGGCTGTTGTTGGCCGACAAAATTCGTGTGCAGTCTTTTGCAGTTTTCAACAGACACGACAGCCCTGGACAAAAGATAGCCGATCGTTCGGCCGACGATCGGTACGTGTGTACGGGGCTTTACTGGTTTCAAATAACGTTGCAATTATTGTATTAACCTGCACTTGAGGCTAGGCAGGCCTAGGTAGATCCAACAAGCCCACATGTACTCTGATATGTGACGTTTCCTGGCATGACTACCTTGCTAAGCTTGCCAGTTGTCTAACGTGTAATGGGTACAGAACATTTATTTTTATATTATGTTCATTTTTACTTTGTATATCTTTTTATGTTGACTATTTATATACATTTATTTTAGAAATAAATATTTACACTAGATTTGTAGATGTTTATTTCTGGAATAGAATTTCTGGAGAGCACAGTAGACGCTAAAGACAATTTTAGAGGAGAGGGAAGAGGAGTCAATGCACTGATTTATTCAGCTGTGTTTGTAATCTGAGCTTCAGCTATTGCTTTTGCTGATATGCTGTTTAAAATTATCCTGATTAAAAAAACCTTTGGAGGTTGGTTTAAAAAGAAACGGTAATTTTACCTGCAAGCCAAAAAATCTAAAAATATCAAATATTCAGACTTGAACATACAAATAAGTTATTTTAAATTAAGGAAACATACAAAATCACTATACATTTCATTAAAGTAAACTTAAAAGAAACAGCTGTTAAGGGGAATGAATCTTCAAGGAGCCACATTACGTCTTCTGAGGTCAACACCTAGATAATTCCAGAAAAGATTATAGCATTTTGGTTTATTACCATTATAGTAATAATTGGTTACTCAGCTCCAAAATGATGCAAGAAACAGTGGCATAAATGGAGCATAGCTTGGACTCGTTTAATGTAAAATCTTACGCGAGAGGCCACAAAAAATAAGGGGGGCTAAAAAAAAAAAAAAACAACCGTTTTTAAATGTCTGCTTTAAGGGATGGTTCACATCTATATGGTGGTTTCTGTGGTAAATCACATACTGCAGAAACAATAAAATATTAATTATCATTAACCATCAGTAGGTGACATCAATGAGACGTGGAACCACGCAGTGGGAAAAAGCAGATTTCAACAATTTCTTTTTTTTTTTTTGAACAGTTACTTACATTAAAGAGGATCTGAGCTCTGCAACCTGTGTCCAAAAAATGTAGGGGATGGGAGGAGGACTGGTTACCAGTGTTGCCTGTGGTCTCCCTACACATGATCATTCTCACATTACTGACTTATCATGCTTTGTTCTACACTGGGTCCCATCTTTGTACAGGCAGGAATTTGATTCCTCATGTCAGAGCATTCAGCTAAGAGAAGAGTGAACAGCACACTTGTGACATCTTAAAATCATACCCAGATCTCATGAGACTAGCATTGAGGCGGCAGTGCCTTAGATTGCACACTGCAGATAAATAACTATAAGGCTCCTTTCACAGGGGCGGTGCGCCCAATGGAGTCCGTTCTGCTCAGGGGGGGGAATCGATCCGCCGATCTCCGCTGAGCAGGTGGATGACGGCTCCGTCTCTGCACTGTGCAGAGACGGAGCTGTCAGATCCCCGCTCTCCTCTATGGGGAGGTCAGGCTGTCTGTTCTCATCCGATCCTCCAGACGGATGGAAAATAGGATTTCCATCAATCCAGATTTCACAAACAGGATCAGATCGGATAGTAGCAGGTGTCAGTGGAGATGTCTCCGCCGACATCCACTGCTCCATAGGGCTGCATGGAGCATCCGATCCGGTCCGCCTGAAAAACTGATAGGCGGATCGGATCAGAAAGCCCGTGTGAAAGGGGCCTAAGGCTGCAGACACAGGGGTGCCTAGACACCCTTGCATACCAGGGAGCATACTGTTATTTTTCAGGAGTATACCCAAACTAAATGGTAAATATGTAATATTTAGGCGTATTTAAGTTTCTAAAGGTCTCCTATGTAACAGCAAATCTTCACTTTTTGAGTTCAGGCCCACTTTAACCACTTGCCGACCGCTGCACGACTATCTACTTCGGCGGTCAGCCCCTCACAGGCAAACTAACGTAGGGCTACGTCGCTTGCTTGTGAGGGTCTAGGGAGCGAGCGCATGCCCCCGGAGGCGCGCTCCCGCGTGGTCACGGACCCCCCCGCGCGTGTGACCAGCGGACCCGATGTCCGCCGGCCACTTGGCGATCGGCGGGGGAGAGGGAGAATGTCAGGCAGCTTGTGTAAACAAGCCACCTGTCATTCTCCTCGCTGTAAAGACACTGATCACATGGATCTACTATGTAGATCCGTTGATCAGTGTCCTTACAGCTCAAGCCACAGCCAATCACAGTAGAAAGCACGCCCCTAGGGACACACACAGCCCCTCCCTCCCAAATAAAGTTAACCCCTTCACTACCAGTGTATTTTTACAGTAACTGTGCATATATATAGCACTGATTACTGTAGAAATGTCACTGGTAACCCCAAAAGTGTCAGAAATGTCAGTCAAGGGTCCCATCTGTCCGCCGCAATGTCGCAGTACCGCAAAAAAAATCGCAGATCGCCGCCATTACGCGTTAAAAAAAAACAACAAAAATGACAAAAATCTTTCCCTTTGTTAGTAAACGCGATAACTTTTGCGCAAACCAATCAAAATACGCTTTTTGCGATTTTTTTTTTTTTTACCAAACATAGGTAGCAAAAAACAAATTGGCCGAAAATGTTAAAAAATTTTGATTTTTACATTTTTTTGGGGGGGAATTTCATATAAAAAAAATGTGAAAAATATTGCTATTTTTGCAAAATTGACGCTCTTTTTTTGTTTATAGCTCGTGATCAAAAAATCGCACAGGTGATCAAATACCACCAAAAGAAAGCTGTTTGTGGGAAAAAAAGGACGCCAAATTCGTTTAGGTACAGCGTCGCACGACCGCGCAATTGTCCGTTAAAGTCACGCAGTGCCGAATCGCAAAATACCCCCTGGTCGGAATGGGGGTAAAATCTTCCGGGGCTTAAGTGGTTAAGTACTCGTAGAAAAGCATGGTAAAACACTAAATGCAAAGTCCAGTGGCATAAGCAGTTTTTCAAATTCCAAACAAATATTGTGCATTTTTGTGATCCGATGGTGCCACCATTGATTTCAAGATTCGGCCAACCAAGCCTTCAATTTCACCTCATGTTGCTACAGAAAATAATTTTCAAGGCTGGGAATATTCTTTTCTTTCCAGGTCACAGCTAATGCGCAATTCTTTTTCGATTATTTTTCTTGCACGATTCCCCATCACTGATTAGAAATACGTTTGTTTTTCCATAAACTTCCAACATGCCCGATCACTCAAATATGATGGGCGCACGAAAATCGGTAATTGCTGCAGCCCACGAATGCTGCGAAAATCAAAGGAAAATTCTTAGTTATGATTTTCAAAAGAAAATTTGTTTGGAATTCTACCCATGTATGGCGGAGTTAAATGGGATGCTGCTGAAAGTTATTTTAAAGGAAAGACTGAGGAGAATACTTTATCAAATATTTGGGTCCTGTTTATAGCATAAATATCCAGGTAACTGCAATAAGGCCTGTAGCCCAAAATAGGCAATGTGCCTGGCGACGAAAATAAACTTAAAAATCTGATTGGTTGTCCTGCCTTGCAGTGATTACCTTTCACTGTGCTGTATTTGCACTGTAGTGCATTAAAGTTACATTTAGCAGACTGAATGGACAGTGTGTAACACTGGGGCCACTCCTTTGGGTGAGGCAATGATTAATCCAGTGATTTTATGAGGATTGTTCGATGATTTATTGATCTCTGTAAGCTGGTTAAGTAACATGTTTTTATAGTTGGAGCGGATAGGTTTATACCACATGACTTTATGATTAACAGGTAAGTACGCTAGAAAAAGTGTGTGTGTGTGTGTGTGCACATATATATATATATATATATATATATATATATATATACATACACACACACACACACACATATATATATATATATATATATATATATATATACAGTGGGTACGGAAAGTATTCAGACCCCCTTAAATTTTTCACTCTTTGTTATATTGCAGCCATTTGCTAAAATCATTTAAGTTCATTCTTCTTCCTCATGAATGTACACATAGCACCCCATACTGACAGAAAAACACAGAATTGTTGACATTGTTGCAGATTTATTAAAAAAGAAAAACTGAAATATCACATGGTCCTAAGTATTCAGACCCTTTGCTCAGTATTTAGTAGAAGCCCCCTTTTGATCTAATACAGCCAGGAGTCTTTTTGGGAAAGATGCAACAAGTCTTTCACACCTGGATTTGGGGATCCTCTGCCATTCCTCCTTGCAGATCCTCTCCAGTTCTGTCAGGTTGGATGGTAAACGTTGGTGGACAGCCATTTTTAGGTCTCTCCAGAGATGCTCAATTGGGTTTAAGTCAGGGCTCTGGCTGGGCCATTCAAGAACAGTCACGGAGTTGTTGTGAAGCCACTCCTTCGTTATTTTAGCTGAGTTCTTAGGGTCATTGTCTTGTTGAAAGGTAAACCTTCGGCCCAGTCTGAGGTCCAGAGCACTCTGGAGAAGGTTTTTGTCCAGAATATCCCTGTACTTGGCCGCATTCATCTTTCCCTCGATTGCAACCAGTCGTCCTGTCCCTGCAGCTGAAAAACACCCCCACAGCATGATGCTGCCACCACCATGCTTCACTGTTGGGACTGTGTTGGACAGGTGATGAGCAGTGCCTGGTTTTCTCCACACATACCGCTTAGAATTAAGGCCAAAAAGTTCTATTTTGATCTCATCAGACCAGAGAATCTTATTTCTCACCATCTTGGAGTCCTTCAGGTGTTTTTTAGCAAACTCCATGCGGGCTTTCATGTGTCTTACACTGAGGAGAGGCTTCCGTCGGGCCACTCTGCCATAAAGCCCCGACTGGTGGAGGGCTGCAGTGATGGTTGACTTTCTACAACTTTCTCCCATCTCCTGACTGCATCTCTGGAGCTCAGCCACAGTGATCTTTGGGTTCTTCTTTACCTCTCTCACCAAGGCTCTTCTCCCCCGATAGCTCAGTTTGGCCGGACGGCCAGCTCTAGGAAGGGTTCTGGTCGTCCCAAACGTCTTCCATTTGAGGATTATGGAGGCCACTGTGCACTTAGGAACCTCAAGTGCAGCAGAAATCTTTTTGTAACCTTGGCCAGATCTGTGCCTTGCCACAATTCTGTCTCTGAGCTCTTCAGGCAGTTCCTTTGACCTCATGATTCTCATTTGCTCTGACATGCATTGTGATCTGGAAGGTCTTATATAGACAGGTGTGTGGCTTTCCTAATCAAGTCCAATCAGTATAATCAAACACAGCTGGACTCAAATGAAGGTGTAGAACCATCTCAAGGATGATCAGAAGAAATGGAAAGCACCTGAGTTAAATATATGAGTGTCACAGCAAAGGGTCTGAATACTTAGGACCATGTGATATTTCAGTTTTTCTTTTTTAATAAATCTGCAACAATGTCAACAATTCTGTGTTTTTCTGTCAGTATGGGGTGCTATGTGTACATTCATGAGGAAGAAGAATGAACTTAAATGATTTTAGCAAATGGCTGCAATATAACAAAGAGTGAAAAATTTAAGGGGGTCTGAATACTTTCCGTACCCACTGTATATATATATATATTTATATATAGTTTGCCATAGCAACTTCTCTTCTGCCCAGAGAAAAAGCATAATTTACAGTGTTACCACAGGATTCATCCAGGTAGCAATAGCATTTGGGAACTGGGTAAGTTCACTGTGTTTATAGTTCATTTTACTATCTATAAGGCTCTGGCATGTTCTGCCTTGCTTTCTGGACCTACACACTGGTACTGACTAGTATTCCAGCATTTCTTCTTCCTCTTTTTCTCTCACCCACCCAGCTAACATGACCCTAGTGCTAACAAAGAGGAGCAGGGAAGGGGGGGGGGGTCTAACAAGTATGCTGTGCAGGTGCCTGATGTCCTCCAGATCAACTAATGATGTCAGTGGTTGTTAGGATGCTAGCAGCTGGTCTGCGCAGTACTAAAGGTGTAACAATGAAAACCTGTGGCTTTGTGTAGTAAAAAACAGGCTTGATCCATCTGCTACTGGTACACAACTTAGGCCATTTTAGGGCAATTTTTTTTTTCAAAACAGTGAGTTTTATTGAAAGTTTGGTACAATACAAAAATAGAATATACACTGAAATTGTTTTGCCTTGTAAAGGTACAAACAGTAACCAAGAAAACGTATAAAACTATACAAGCACATAAGGCAGGAAAATAGCTGAGCAACATACATTCGGTTATATGAACAAGAGTGGACATGACCATCAAGGGGCGGTAATATACCATGTTACAGGCCCGTATCCGGGAATTGCACCCATCTGTCCCATATCTTGTTAAACTTTTGAGGGCATCCCCTGTGTTTGTAGAGAATTTTATGAAAAGGAAGGATATTGTTTATTTCTTTAATCCAGAGCCCAAAAGTAGGGGGAGTGGTCCTCATCCACTGTCTGGCTATCAGTTTACGTGCAACAAACAATGTTTCCTGAAGGAATATTATAGTGGACTTGGGCATCTCTGCATCCGTGTAGACCCCCAGGAGGCACACCTTAGGGGAGAGCTGTAGAGGAGATCCCATTTTGTCATGGAGGAAAGTGACAATCTGGCACAAGAGAGCCTGCAGTTGGGGACAGCTCCATAGTAGATGAAAAAAGGAGGCCTCAGGGTCTCCACACATAGGGCAAGAGGGGACCAGGTCTGGGTTATATTTCGTCAGTCTAAGGGGGGTGAGATAGGCCTGGTGGAGTATAAAGGTCTGGGTAAAGCGGTCCGACAGCTTCGGCGACACCCGACGACTTGTCTCCAGGGCATCCTCTCACTCCTCATCCTCCATAGTCCCCACACTCTGCTCCCAGTGAGTCTTGAGTGCATACGCCATAGTGGTGGAAGAGGGTGTGTGGAGCTCGGAGTAGAAAATGGAAATGAGGTGGCTGTACATTTAACAATCTCGAGGGTAGTAATCGGCTCCAGTCCTGGTGGTCCGTCAGGGAATTGAGATCTATAGGTGTGGGACAGCTGCAAATACCTGTAGTGCATGGGGCCAGGGAGGGAAAACTGTTCCCTCAGGGTCTTGAAGGGTTTCAGGCCAGCAGTCGTGGAGATATGGCTAAGGAGAAAAATACCTTTCCCGCACCACACAGAAGGGTCTGGGATGGAGAGAAACTCCCGCAAGGCACCATTGCGCCACAGGGGGGTGAGGGTGTGGAACGGGGGGCACCGGAGCTTATCCGTTACCACCTCCCAGATTCGGCTATAATGGTACATCCCTAAGGATGATTTTGAGGCAATTTTTAGGCATT
Organism: Pelophylax lessonae; assembly: GCF_965119305.1. NCBI lineage: Eukaryota > Metazoa > Chordata > Amphibia > Anura > Ranidae > Pelophylax > Pelophylax lessonae. The sequence goes on along the minus strand of NC_138771.1, from coordinate 337,859,523 downwards.
TTACCAAAGTACCCCTGAAGAACCGATAAGGCACCCTGGTTGAAAAAAAGCTGCTCTAGACCAGCCAACCTCAACTATGGTTCCTCTAGAAGTTCCTAGGGGTTCCTTGAGCTGTAGTTGATTGACCTCCCATCTGATGGTGCCCAGGTAGTTCCAGGTCTAAAGCCACTATTCAGTGACAGGAAACTGATAATCTTTCTAGCTGTCTGAAAGGGGGGCATTCTGACCACCACAAGCTTTTTGTTCTCAAAGGCCATCAGTGTGAGAGAAATTTTTCCCAATGACCCCCAATTTTAACAGGGGTTCCCTGAGACCTGAAAATTATTCAAGGGTTCCTTTTGGGTAAAAATGTTAAAGGCTGCTCTAGACAATGTACAGACGTATATACTGTATGTCTAAATGAACATATACGCAAGTAGTTGGCAGCTTCTGGCAGCAAGGTCCAGCATAGATATTTGTATTTTATTACACCCCTGTGAATGAGTTCTGATATTCCAAATATAGTCATATAGACATATTCAGGATAATTTGTGTTAAAGCAGGTTACTATACCAATATATAGTATTTTTGGTTAGAGAAGCAAGCAAATATAGTGAGCATGAACATTTTTTTAATACAGTAGTGTTATTGTTTTAGAATAAGGGTCTTGTTTGTGTTTTTTTTTTTTTCTATTGAGAAGGTATTTATTATGGGGCCCACAGGGGCCCACAGTTATTTCTTACAGGTAGCGTTCAAACAACTGGTGCTACTTTTATGCTGTTTTGAGTATATTGCTAAAGGAATGGGAATGACATATTTTATACCATGAATGGCTTCTTCTTCAGCACATCCTATGCTGTGAAAGCTATGGAATCAAAGAAGCCAATTGCAAAATTCCACATAAATGAGAACACTGCACAAAGCAGATCAACTCTGTCTTCAATGATGTATTAAGATATGTCAGACCGATGAACCTGTGTTTGACTCAAACAGCCAATCGGATTAGAAATATACAGAGAAGAGACCTTTTACCCTAACCTGAGTGTTTTTAGAAATTATCCCCTGTACTGGCCTCACTAGTACAAATGGTTCACCAGAAACTATCAGGAAGAAAAACTAGTGTCACCCATAGCAATCAGTCATATTTTCTGTGTATAGTACAATAGCCGCTCTTTTATATCCTTCAGGTTGGTGACAAATTTGCCTATATAGAATAATATTAATATAATGGTTAGGATACTCCACTTTTTAAACATATTAGGATTCACACAAGTAAAAGTAGACCTGTAGTAAAAATGCAACCATGGTTCACATTATTGATTTACCACTCAAGCGAGAATTCATTATATTTGTATTTATTGGGTCACTATTTCTTTGGCGGGCCTCAGATGGAGGAAGTATAGAAAGACATAGAGAGAGAGTGAGAGAGATTTTTAGCAACACATCCTATCCATGCTGCTAAATCCATACCAAAAGAAATTATTATGCAAATATTTCTATGTTTAATAGTTTAACTGTAGCTGCCCATAGCTTCTTCAGTGTGTTTCTGAATGCTTGCGACAGACAAAGTATCCCTTTCCTATTGTTATTATCTCACATGCACAGTGACAGATAGCTAGGTCTGATCTACCAGTGACCTACCTAGGTCTGTCCCCTTCCAGTATATTAGTAAGGAAACCTGTTTATTACAATATAGTTTATATGCAGCTTCTATATTTTAGTTATATGCAGCTCCTGTTATTCCAGTTAACCCTGTTCCTCCTGGTCTGGCATTCTATAGCTTGTTTTAGCTTAGGGATGAATAATCAGCACAGGCTAGAGCCAGATTAGGCAACCAATGGCCACTTCTGGTGGTTAGAGGTCCAGTTGCATGTCAGATTAGAAACTACTAGGGAGGAACTAAAGCACAGAGTAGATAGACTAACTATGAGTTCTACATGTGAGAACCTGCATTCCAGGCTGGTTGGACAACAGTTGAAGGATCTCCCTATAACCAGTGATCTTGTCTTTAGGTCTCCGACACAAAAGCATGTACATTTCCTGTGTATTTATTTTATCTGCACATGACTGGATATGCAAAGTGAACACCTTTAGTAAATAAACCCAGTTACATGTTTCCCATGCTCCCCATCCATAATTTCTAGCATAGGTTACAAGTGATAGGAGGCATTCTGTAGAATGCAATGAAAACAATGGAGACCTTTCTCTTGGCCAATTTACATACTATTTCCAATTTGTATTCTGAACAAAATACATTATGTTATTAGCTATTAATCTTTTTTAAATAGCTCTTTTTTAAGCTATATAAATGTTTACAATAAAATAGGTCAACCATGATATAAAATGATTCTCCACTGGTGCAGTAAGAAATGCAAAGATGCTGTTATCATTGTTCTGGACAAAAGAAGGCAACACAGCTAGTAACTCCAACTAACATACTCCCTTCTTTTCTGGGTACCAGCATTTTTGTTCGAATAGGTTTTTAATATTAGTTCCCTATGCCCTTATGGTAAAACATCCAAAATAACAACAAACAGTGTAGTAATATCATGGGGAAAGCAATTAATTGACATCTTATGTCAATAGACACGATCACAATAAAGAAAATGCACATTGGTAATCATGGTATTACCATGTTTGATAAGCACAATAACTCTTATTTTCCTTCCCAAAGTATTTTTCCAGCTGATGCATCATTTAGATTGCTAAGAGTCAACACTTTCCACTGAACAGATAAAATATGTATGAGACATTCACTACAACACTGTGATCCAATTAGCAATTTCCAGCTGTTAACTGGTTAAATCTATGTTTTATTAAAGAATGGAAAGTCATATGAAGCTATTTTTTAAAGATATGAATCGCTGCAAGATTTGAGCCAGTTCATAACATTATACTAATAAAAATGTTAATTCAGAAGATATATCCACAGCTTCAAACACTGTATTTGGCACAGTACCTTATGACTGCTGCAAGATCACAGAGGTGCAAGACACATCTGTAATTGCAGGCCTCTTAGTGAAATAACATCAAATTTAGAGAACTTTTTTTTTTTTAAAGCAATGTATTTTTTTACAGTAAACCCTTGGATTGCCAGCATAATTCGTTCCGGAAACATGCTTGTAATCCAAAGCACTCATATATCAAAGCAAACTTCCCCATAAGGAATAATGGAAACTCAGATAATTCGTTCCACAACCATTTATTCATAAGTCCTTTAGTCTTTAGTCCATATAAAAATATTATAGCAGTGTGATAGGTTGTGTAACCATAAAATGTCCATCCACAAATGGCAGCCTCCACAAGGGGATTAGTCTTTCACTCATGTTATAGACGCAAAGGAACTAGTTTTCTTGGATCTAGTCCTATCTCATCATGATCACACCATTATCACCAGGAATCTGTCAAACCAACAGGGGGAAACTCCTACCTCCATTACTCCAGCTGTCCCCACCCAGCATGGAAGAAAAACATTGCCAGTGGTCAGATTAATAGGTGAAAAAGGAACTGCTCCAAGGACGATGACTACATTTCCCAAAGAGCACTTATGACCCAGAAGTTTCTGGAGAAAGGGTATCCTCAGGGTCTTGTCAAAGAGGCCTTTAGAACTCTTACCCGTTCTGACAAACCTACAAAACTGCCAAATAATAACAATAATACTGTTAGATTCATTACCACCTATCACGATCATTACAAATCTATTTCCAAAATTATTCCTAAACATTTCAACATCTTAAAATTAGATCAGAGATTGGCCCCAACCTTGCCTCCAATACCGCAGGTTACATTTCGAAGGGCAAGAACCATTAAGAACATCCTCGCACCAAGTAAACTTAAAACTACCATCATTAGGCCCCTATGAGACATCAGATCCTATTTTGACAACAGGATGGGGGTTTTTCAGTGTAAGAAAAGAGGTTGCCTAACATGTCAATTCATAATACATGGACAGTCTAACATTTGTGACACCAATGTGAATGCATTTTAGATCAAGCAATTTATTACATGCTCACTGGAACATGTAATCTATGTGCTGAATTGTCCATTGGCATGTCATTTTTTTTGGGGGGGGAGCGGGTACCTAGTTTTGACAGGTACACGCTACCACTTCCGCTCGGACCGCTGCGGAGCCCTGAGCGGAAGTTCTCTTCTCCCCCTCCCTCCCTGCAATCTTCTGGGACATGTCAGAGGTCCCAGAAGATTGCCAGCCATTCAAGATGCACAGCGCAACTCGCACCTGGCTGTGAAGCCGCAAGCTGTCACAGCCGGGTGCCCACACCAGTGATGCTAGCGCCGCCGAGACCAGAGGGAGAGGATCGAGGCTTCGGGCGGCCGTATCGCTGGTCCGTGGGACAGGTGAATGTGTTTTTTAAAATTCAGCAGCTACACTTTTTGTAGCTCCAAAAACCAATATGGTGTGACCACCCTCCTCCTGCGCTTGGTATCCAAACCCCTCGACCACACTCCTCACGGGACTCACAACTGGCTTCTCAAATGGCTTAAGTCTTGCTGCCCATATCGGACTGGGGTAGTCCACCGGTACTAGAATCAAAGAAAACAAAAAGGGCGCACCGACCTAGCGCATTATCCTCAGTAGAAGGCTTTATTTATGTAACAATAAAAAATGGCTACTCACAGACGTAGATGAAAATACATCATATCAAGCTAGATTGCTCCAATGTCCGGGTGTAGTCCATACAATCGTTCATAATCGATATGATGACGGCTGACGCGTTTCGAGGCCTAGCCTCTTCCTCAGAGCCACTTTTTGTAGCTGCTGACTTTTAATAAACACAGAAAAGGCTGAAACTCTGCTTTAAAGTCCACTTAATCATCTATATTGGCAGGTGGTGAGGGGTTAATGATTGCCGAGAACACTTCGTGGTTCCACCCTCCTCCCTTTCCCTGTCTTTAAATTACTCTTTTGCCATTCCCTCTGTGACTTGACAAAGCGCATGAGCGCAAAAAATGTTGTCACGGCACTGTCCTCCTTCATGCATTCCAGGCTGGTTTAGTTCTGCATTCTGGACTTCCGCCCTGTCTTTGTGCTGCTGAATATGTCATGCGGTGAGCGCCGGCTGGTCTGGCTTGGCTCCCGTTCAACATGGCTTCCACACAGCTTCCACAAAGCCTCGGATTGCCCCCATCTCAGCTCACCCCAGGGAATTGGATTCTCTCACCCAGTGGACCTGCAGTCTATTACCAATCACCACCTGCATGATCGTTCTGATACAGCATTGGTTTTGATTTTCCTTACTTTACTGCATTTTAAACTTTTTACTTTCTAAATAAATGTTTTTGCATCTATTGACATCCACACAATACTTTCATAACACCAACATTTGGATAGTGCTGCCTTCTTCTCCTTTGGTAACTTTTAGTCTGGACACAGCAATTTTATGGCAGCAGCACCAGTTTTCGTCTGGGATCTCCTGCAGTAAGTTTGCTTCAGTGTTAGTACTTGAACTTTTTGTTGCATACTTAGATGTGCCTGTTTTAATCTTCAACAAAGTGAGATGTGAAATGTTGTACCTTCATTAAATGTAACCATATCGCTACACTTAGAGGCGCCTCTCTTCTCTTTTATACTCAGTTGTGACGTAATGCTACTTGTATATCAAGACATCACTCATTTATCAAGTCTAAATTTCTTTAAAAATGTAGCTTCTTTTGCAAAACAGTCTCAGACCAAGTTACTCTCAATCCAAGGATTTACTGTATATGTATTTTTACATTAACAAGACATGGTAAAATATTTTACATGAAACTGACCTATTATCATAACCTTTTCCTGACCAGCTCCAGCATCCCTTTATGTTAAGGTTACAATCAGTCCTCATTTCTTGAGGATAGTCCCTGTTGTAAGGGGTCTGTCCACAGAAAATGGGCATCCTAGGATTTGTCCCTGGGAGCCAACTCCAACTCCTCGCACTGCACAAGTGTCAATTCTAAAATCATATTGATAGAGCGCTATTTATGTGCATGGCCATTCATGCTGGGCTGCTTATGCAGACTTTAGACTGCCTCAGATGTGCCATTTTGGACTGACACTTGCATAGATGTGTTGCAGCCTGGGCACTGTAAAGATTATGGTCTTCCTGGCTCACTGAGATGATGTTGGGCTCCTGGGGGTGACAGACACAAGTTGCAATTTGTGAATAACTGTATGATCTCTGAACTCCTAATTCTGACCTCTGAGTTCTTTGTGTTATTTAATCCTGACCCCTAAAGTGCATGAGCCAGGAGTAAGTAACAGGGGTCAAGATTAAAGCAGGCCAAAGACAGATGGAAATTTGGACTGTTCAGCAGGAACTCGCCGAATTTCAATCCATTTATGGGCAGGCTGGTTGTACTGAAGTTGATCCATTGATCGACTTCAGTACAACCAGCCAATCAGGATTTTTTACCTTATTACTGCCAATGGCTGTTGCCAGGGTGAAGTTATAATTGTATTCTGCCAGTGGAGAAGGCTCCCCACCTACAGAACACAATAGCACTGCAGGAGCACTGACTATGTTGATGGGGGGATCAAACCACTGTTGAAGGAAAGAAAATTGCATAATGTCTAAGGCCGGTCATACACGGTTTGAATCTCGACTGGTTCAGCAGGAACCAGCCGAGATTTGAACCATTAATGGGCAGGTTGAAGGTACAGCCAGCCTGCGGGATTAGCTTCCGTTGATCGCAAGGGCCTGCTATAGCTTCTAGCAATAATCACTGTCCTCTCCTGGTGGGGACTGTAATGGTATCATGTATTGGCACCCTAGTTTGTCAGGCTGCCATCTCGTTCAAACGCTGTCGCAAGCATCCATCTTGTATGTCGAGCTTAGTTGACAGTGTTACAAACCAAATGGGTCATTCTTACCAGCCTCACCCCCCAGGCTTTTGGCAGTGTTAATGACCCCCTAGGTCACTGAATGCCAGGTTCCTGCACAGCTGACACTTTTCACACCTTTAATATACACAAGCAGACTGACCGCCCAGCCATTCCGTCTCCTCGTCCTTAGAGTTACTTGGTAATCTGAAAACAGCATATGGCTCCTAGGTCTAGGACACAGCTAACCCCAAACTTCATAATTTCATACACAAGCAAGATATGTCTCTAGAAAGTAGATATTTGAATGCCAGATAAAATACAGATCGAATTAAGATCAAACATGAACACCTTCATGCCTATTAAAGACAAGCTAACGATCAGATGCCTTACAGGTCAGAGGTTATTCCGAAATAACCCGTGTTTAGTGTCTGTAGAAAATAGATTAAACATCGTACAATCCAATGTCAGTTTCAAGCATGTAACCGTTACATACATCCAGATATGAGTTATTTTAATACTCTGTCTAAACGGGATGTGTCTTAGCATGTGTGAGCTCAAGGGAAACCGCCCATAGGCTCAGAGCCTATTGGCCAAGTACTTCTGGTGACACCCCGTGGGGGTCAGAGAAAAAGGACAGGATCTGATAGAGAAGTCAGTTCTCATCCTACCATCCAAGCCATAACATCGCTCAAGGGGAACCAATCATACCTGTTCAGCTTCTGAAACTAAGGTAATACCAGGACCGTTTTAATGCAAGTATTTTCACTCATTATATTCATATTTCTAAATTGCTGTATTGTGTCTCTATTTCTTTGTAACCCATTTTTCTGTAAATATTTTTATCTGCACCAATCTTAACAATTCTTATAATTAAACCTTATTTTGAAAAGTGTTAATTTTGTCTCTAAACTCTTAAACGCAAACTGACCTAAAAGAACCTGTCTCCTGAAAGCGCGCTACTGTTTAGGCTAACCTATCTGAACATTCTTGTCTGAGGTGACAGTGTGTGTTACAGACGGTTATTCTAAAGCCATAATTGATATTTGTAAAATCACGAGTGTCCTCTAGGCTCATTATAACGTAGAGGTGGTGGCAGAGAAAGGGTTAATTGTTTAATAAGCCCGGTGACAATCGCTCTCAGTCTGCTGGCATCTAGATTGTGGTCCCGCAAGCTGGACAATCTGTGTGACGGGTGCAGATGAGAGTGGCATTGTTACGTAAGTGACGGCAGGGTGTGAGATTGCTTGGTCTTTGGTCACGAGGTGGATGAGAAGGCCAGGGGTCTGATACCCGCCACCGTCACAGGGACGGCTTCCCCCCCACCGGACAATGAGAAGACAATGTCTCAGAATGAGGAATTCCCCTATCAGCACTGTCTGTGCTGATGGAGGAATCATGCAAGTTTTTTCCTGTAACCTGCACCTGCAGGAAAGAAATGTGCACCATCAATGGCCAGCCTCAGTAACACACACAGAGTTCAGGGACTAAACCCATGAACTCCATGTGTTACTTACTTCTGACCCCTGAGCCCTGTGTGTTTCCTAATCCTGACCCCTGGACTCTGTGTGTTACTTAAACTTGACCTCTGAACTCTGCGTTACTTAATCCTTCCTTGAACCATGTGTGATACTTAATGCTGACCCCTGAACACTATAAATTACCTAACCTTGACCCCTGAACTCTCTGGGTTACTTAAGCCTGGTTCCTGCACTCTCTTGACCCATATTAGCAATGGTTTACATTTTAGTTAACCATACCCTTGTAAGCCTGGCCCACTGTTAATGCAATGTGACAGCACCCACAATTAGCCATGGAGTACCATGCATGTTGCATCATTGCCCTTTTTATGATGCCCAAGGTATTTAGCCTGTGACCATTTTGGGGGGTAATAAAAAATGGGAATGTGAATTTGTGGGTGCAGCTACAAATGAGGGTGTGGTTTTTGTGGATTTAATTTTGAAAATCAGGTGACTTTACTGTAGTTGGATCTATATGCCTTGAGGCCAACCTCTTTGCATTATGTGGGTGGCAAGAGGTTATCATTAAAAACATTATTCTATACATTCCCTTTAAAGACTTGCAACAGATAACATTTTTTTCAATATAGATAATGCAGAGAATGTTAAGTACCTCTGTCAAATTTTTATTGCTATGTCCCTGTTTGGAAAACATTTCTCTCACTTCCTGTCAAGGCAGGAAAACATTGGGGAGTATATCCAAGGGCATCATTAATAAAAACACATTTTAATAAAGTTAGGAAGGGTTAAAACTTCTGGCAACGTTCTACACCATTGATGATGTGCTGGCAATGACCCATCTTAAGACATTGTCTAATAAGATACTAAAAAAAGTGACACATCAGTCAAAGTTTGTCATAGTTTTATCGTTTATTGTTGCTCCAAAATATATATGTTCTGTAGTCCATAAAAAAACATACATATAGGGCTGATACATTTTGAATTCTAACAGCTGTGATTTAGCCCATCCCTGGGCATACACAAACCCCCTTCCTTTACCCCCCCCCCCCCACCCATTCATTCTCCCACCAAACCCCTTTAACAACATTTTGTGTAGCACTCCAGGTGTGGAGACCTATTATCCAGCACTGCAATCTATGTCCACCAGTTTTAGTAAAGCCTCCCAAAATGTCCATGTCATTTGGACAACAATGTAGACACTCAAAAAAGGACTCTTCTACTCTGCAGTGAAGAAAATAGAATTTGGAACCCAGCTCGCCGCATGGCCCCAGATTCACGTAAGTATTTTAGGGTTTTATTTGTAACCAACTCAGCAATCAATTAGAGGGAGGCAAGGTGTGGTAAGCATGGTTGATCCTCAGCGAAGAGCTTTAAAAATAAAACATCAAATGGTACACACAAATTGAAACCCATAGCTTGACATGTAACATTTTGTTGTACAAAGAAAGTGGCACACACTACAGTATTTATCTTTATTCTATGCCCACTTATATCTTAAAGTAACCCAACCTGTAGATGCCACTGAGTTTAAAACTACAGGAAAAGATACAGCAGTTGACACTGCTTTTAAAAAATGAATAAAAAGTAAGCCTGTTTCTTTAGTAATTTTACTATGTTTTTAAAAAAACAAGATCAATATAGTAATGATGTATTGCTGCTAGCTTCCTAAAGACCATTATTAGTTTGAGTTTTATAAATGCACATTACCAAAACCATGTTTATACAGTATTGCAATCTTCCCCAACATAAAAACCAGCATAGATTTTTTACTAGACACTTGGAAAGTATAATGATGAGCAAAGTGTAACATTTTTTTTTCAACGTAATTTATTATGAGGATAGGTCCGTGACAGTAAAGATAAATATCCCAGTCTCATAAGCATCCTCCATGTGTTTATCATTAAATCACAAATCAAATCACATAATTTCCTTTAAATCCTCCTGCAGCAGAGAGGTGCACCTTTCAGAATTATAGGCCAATGAATCTGACATAATATTACATGATGTCAAATAAAACCGTCTGTTTGGTGATTTGTATTGCAGGGGTTACAAGCATCCGCAATGCACAAATTTAATAAAATGCTAACTTACATCCTATTTCGATTTCAGGTGTGGTATACCACACTATTCCCACTTGCTTCTTTTCCAAATGCATAAAAGAAGCCAGCAAATCTGAGGTTATTTTTTTTTTTTTTACTTCTTTCTTAGGAGTAACAGAACTATTGTACAGTATTAAGAATTAAGAATAATAATATCAAAGTTCAATTTTCATTCTCTGTTTATTACTCACCAACAAAAAGTTGCAGCAAAAGAGTTTGATGTTATAGTCAATCAGCATCATTAGCCCATGGAAACCTATGTAGCATATTATTAGATATAAGAATCCTTTAAGAACTTATTACTAATTTACATACTCTTAGATTTAGAACATTTTTAAAATGTTCATACAACTTCTAACCTAAAACTTTGGCCACAAAGAAGCCCCTACTTTACCCATCTCATGGAATCAGCGTAGATCAGGTGTTTTAAAAAGGGTCCTATTTCCTGGCTCCCTAAATCCTAACTGGATAACATTGAGTTTGTTAACGCACTATAAAAGGGGGAAAGAGCATAGTGTAGGACTTTACTGGTACCAAAAAGAAAGGGATGGTCATATGTCATTAGTATAAAACAACAATATTTATTACAAAATTCTAAAAAAATGAATAAATACACGAACATTTGCTCTCATATGCAAATAAGTGATATGACTTTTGAACCGTCTCTGGTAATCATCCAAGAGGTTGACGCATTTCACATTAAATCACTTACCCATGACCTTGTACTTTGGCAGCAGAGAGATGTATCCTGTTCAAGAAAGTAGAAAACTTAAGAATGCAATTTGCAGGGGGCATGGTGTCCGGCGAAGAAGATGGCTGCATGAGACAGCCACTCCGCTTGACCACCTGGGACAAAAGCCCCTAGAGGGTACCTCCCCACACACCAAGGGCCACAGCGCATTCCCGCCGCACTACGGCACTGAGCACCATGAACCGCAGCAAAAAAGAACACCGCAAGTCCGTAAACTGGCAGGGTCCTTCCAGCCGACGGGCTCCAGGCTCCATCAAAATATCGGCAAATCTCGGCCATATCAGCCACACGGAGCAGATTCCAAAGTATACAACGGGGAAGCCTCTGCCCACAGTACCCGGCAGGTAGGAAATCCAGACAGTGGGAGATCATCTGGTTCCTCTTTACCCTTCACTAGGAGTCCTGCCAAAACAAAATTCAGCACAGAGGCAGCATCAGCAGGCTGGCATGGAACTAGGCCCCATACAGGCTTCTACAAGAAGCCTAACAAATAATGCCACAGATCCTATAGATGCCTTTCACGCAGTGGGGCAACTCATATCAGACACCACGCTAAAGGGGATGCTGATCTCTTCATTGCTTCAATCAGATCTGCTGGATTGTGTGAAGCAATTCCAGCAAGAATTACATTCCCTAGGAGGCAGGATCACTAATGTGGAATCCTCCATGGGGGAATATACCTCCTCATTTATCTATATGGTGGATGCACACACTGAACACTCTGAAGATATTGCATGGTTTAAGGCCAAGGTAGCTGACCTGGAAGACAGGTCCAGAAGGAATAACCTGAAGATTAGAGGAATCCCTGAGACCATCCATTGCACCCATTTACTACAATATGTCACAATTCACTTTTTTACTCTCATGCCGTTCCTGTCTAATACAGATCTATCCATAGATAGGATCCACAGGCTGCCAAAACCTCCCTTCGTAGCCCACGAATTACCCAGAGACGTTCTCCTTAAAGTTAATTTCTACCAATCGAAATAAAAAATCATCTCAGCCTTTCGGCAAGCCACCACTCTCCCCGAGGGCCTACAATTGCTTCCGGACTTTTTGAGACACACTCTCCAAAGATGTAGGAACCTAGCAACAATAACAAATGCACTGAGGAATCATAATATTCCACACAAATGAAAGTATCCAGCATCTCTATCTATAACCCACAATGGATCCACGTCCCTGATCACAACCCTGGAAGAAGGCTTACAAGTCCTCCAACAGTGGGAAATACTACCTCCCCCAATGCCGCCTGCATCTCACAATCAAGCTCCAGTTGCCCTTTGCAAAGAATGGAAAGTTGTGTCCCGCAAGAGATCAGCAAAAAAAAAGTTTAACAATGGAGGTACCCGAATATCATAGCACATCGACTATCCTTTTTCGAGTCCCTGGCCACTGGATAAATGTACATCCTTATGGCCCCTCATGTTGTTTCAACAGCTTTACCTGTTTATGTGTCACCTAGGTTGTTTTTTAATGCTCTTCAACTTACCCTACCTTTGTTCTTAGTGTATCTATTATACTCAACCTTTTTATGGGTCATAGACACAGACGTATTCCCAGATCTTCAATTGGTTACTTTTTAGTTCTTTTTTTTTTAAACCAGCCCTAATCTTGCCCAAATGCATAAGAATGATATACATCACGAAACAAAGGCATCACGCTCATTTCACCTCCTATTCCACAATGCCTATCAAGTGCCTTTCTGTTAATGCAAACTGACTTAATCATCCAGAAGAGATTCTCACTAAGGAAGGAAGCAGCATCAAAGCAGACATTGTTGCTGTCCAAGAGCCCCACGTTCAAAACCAGAAACACCCCAGATGCGAACACAAGAACTACCAACACGTCGTCCTAGCAAATGCTTCAGAGAAGAAGAAAGGAGTCCTGGTAGCCACAGAAACACTGTCACCTTTCAGCTTAAAGATTCCATCCAAGATATAGAGGGTCCTTTCATTATCCTCACATGTGATATTAATGAAATGCCTCTCACACTAGTATCCCTCACATCAACTTAGTTTTCTACACAGGTCGTTTAAATTAGTGGCTGTCACACCTTGGCTGGGAATTGATCTTGTGGTCTGGTGTGTTCCAGATCTTTTCCCTGCTTCCTGAGCCACTGGGTGATTCCTATGCTGGGCTTGCTTCTCAGACATATACAGTCAGGTCCATAAATATTGGGACATCAACACAATTATAATCTTTTTGGCCCTATACACCACCACAATGGTTTTGAAATGAAACAAACAAGATGTGCTTTAACTGCAGACTTTCAGATTTAATTTGAGGGTATTTACATCCAAATCAGGTGAACGGTGTAGGAATTACAACAGTTTCTATATGCGCCTCCCACTTTTTAAGGGACCAAAAGTAATGGGACAGATTAACAATCATAAATCAAACTTTCTCTTTTTAATACTTGGTTTCAAATCCTTTGCAGTCAATTACAGCCTGAAGTCTGGAATGCATAGACATCACCAGACGCTTGGTTTTATCCCTGGTGATGCTCTGCCAGGCCTTTACTGCAACTGTCTTCAGTTCCTGCTGGTTATTGGGGCATTTTCCCTTCAGTTTTGTCTTCAACAAGTGAAATGCATGCTCAATCGGATTCAGGTCAGGTGATTGACTTAGCCATGGCATAACATTCCACTTCTTTCCCTTAAAAAACTCTTTGGTTGCTTTCGCAGTATGCTTCGGGTCATTGTCCATCTGCACTGTGAAGCAACGTCCAATGAGTTCTGAAGCATATCAAAAAATAGAGAAAGTATGGGTTTTAAGGGCCGATTGGGAGAAGGAAAACCAAGAATCAATAACTTAAAAATTAAACATTTAATTAGATTGACCATATAAAAATGTCTAGTGTGTACATGAGGGACCACCAAACAAACAGGAAATCCCCCATATATTCACCAAAACATTAAAAACAACAGCACAGAAATACATCCCTAGTAGGGAAACAATACATGCTTCAAGCTGATGTTGGTGCAAGAAGTCTTTGTTGATATTTGCTTTGAGGGTCCCAATGAGCCAACACGTTTCGCATCAGGCTTGGTCAGGGCCAGAGAGACCGAGCAATACCGATATTTCTTGCTGTGTGTGGGAGTATTAATAGTAGGCAGGATATATAAATCCCTATAGTAATAGGTATCTTATGACAATGGCTGATGATGTAGACCAGTCTGGGTATTATTTCTTCAGCTGATATAGAGCCCCCATATTGTGGCAGCAATCCTTTGAGTATGACCCTCTATGGAGATCCCCCCTCTTAGTGGCTTATACAGGTCAGAAATGCACTGTATTATGGCTCCTTAATTTATTGTCAAAGGCATAATTCTCCATGATGATGTAGACCAGTCTGGGTATTATTTTTTCAGCTGATATAGAGCCCCCATATTGTGGCAGCAATCCTTTGAGTATGATCCTCTATGGAGATTCCCCCTCTTAGTGGCTTATACAGGTCAGAAACGCACTGTATTATGGCTCCTTAATTTATTGTCAAAGGCATAATTCTCCATCCCATACTTGGGGTCCACTTTATTGGAGGAGACTTTTCATAGACAATCCACACAGTGCAGGAGTATACTACAATATATTCCAAAAGAGGGTATGGAAACAGGATATTGGATGGTTCCTATTATATACCGTTCACAGCCATGATATGATATTCATGACTTTCGGAGTAAACCTTTTTGCTATCTCTCTGATGGGTTTGTTTTGTTTTTTCAGCCTAAGGATGGCTTTCTTCACTGATAGTGACAGCTCTTTGGATCTCATATTGAGAGTTGACAGCAACAGATTCCAAATGCAAATAGCACACTTGAAATTAACTCTGCACCTTTTATCTGCTCCTTGTAAATGGGATAATGAGTGAATAACACACACCTGGCCATTGAACAGCTGAGCAGCCAATTGTGCCATTACTTTTGGTCCCTTAAAAAGTGGGAGGCACTATACAAACTGTTGTAATTCCTACACCGTTCACCTGATTTGGATGTAAATACTCTCAAATTAAAGCTGAAAGTCTTCAGTTAAAGCACATCTTGTTTGTTTCATTTCAAATACATTGTGGTGGTGGTGTATAGAGCCAAAAGATTAGAATTGTGTTGATGTCCCAATATTTATAGACCTGACTGTATACCCTCTTCCACTTCCTGCTAGTGCCTTAGTATAAGTTTAGCTTCCTGTTGACTACTGTTTTGTTTGATCTCCTTTACTGACCTTGGCTATTCCTGACCTTTCTTTGGATCACCCCTTCGGACTATACAGATTCTGGTTATCGAACTCGGCTGGCTCTTGACCTTTCTTCGGATCACCCCTTTGGACTATACAGACTTTGGTTATCGAACTCGGCTGGCTCCTAACCTTTCTTTGGATCACCCCTTTGGACTATACGGACTCCGGTTATCGCACACCCCTGACTTCTCTCCTGGAACTCAGCTTCAGACCTATCTCTCCTAACCGTGAGTCCTTTGTTGTTTCTGAGCTTTTGCTTGCCGCACTCACATTTGTGGTCCCGATAATTGGCTGCAGGACTCCATCCACCCCTCCACCTGACACCAGGATAACAAGACTACCAGTCAGGAATCCGGAGAGGCAGGTGGCGTTCCTGGCTGGCCTAACAGTGGCAAAAGTTAAGTATGGCAATTTACTGTTATGTGTGGATTTTAACTTAACAGTCGACCCTGGGATAGCCTCTAAATCTCCTGCTGAGGGCTGACCAGGTCCTTGTTCCATTCTGAGCATGTTTATGATGTCTAGAGGTGTCAGCATTTCACCGAAAAAGATTTTACGTTTCACTCCGCCAGACACCATTCCTACTCTTGCAGAGAGACCTCATTGTCACTGATCTGCAGCTACTCCAGAGAATCTCCTCCATATCCATTAAAGATATCACATGGTCAAACCATGCTGTGATTGAATTAACACTGGATGAGCAGGTTTCCCTGGAGAGAGCATTGATATTTCCTTGCAACGTCAGAAATCTACAAGAACCTCAAAGTGCCAAACATGTCTCTCAGCATCTTTGGGAATTCATCCAGCTAAACTCCCATTCAGTCTCAGACCCATGGATTCTGTGGAATGTACACAAAGCCTTCATGAGAGGCATATGCATTCAACAAAACTCCAGGTTTAAAAAACAATACAACAGAAAATTAATTAAACTACTGTACGAGATTCATACTCTAGAAACCCTAAATAAGCAAGCACCTACGCATTTAAACTCAGAATCCTTATTTAAACTGAAACAGGAGTTACGCTCTTTGCTCTATGAACAATATGATAGACATTTAAGAAAGCTGAAACTCAATTCTCATGCCCGAACTAACAAAGCAGGGAAATACTTAGCGAACAAAATTAAAATCAAACAAGCCAAATCCAGAATATCCCACCTAATCCACCCTACCTCCTGATGCAAAATCACACATCCCCAAGAAATAGCTGATGAGTTTGCAAATTATTACAGTGCCCTTTACAACTTGGAAGAAAACCCTGATACCCATCAACCGTCCATGCTTGACATTCAACATTTTCTGAATAAACTAGATTTACCGTCCCTATCTAAAGATAACTACAAAGTCTTATTGCACCAATAACACAATTGGAGGTGTCCAAAATTATATGTCCCTTCCAAATGGGAAATCTCCAGGCCCAGATGGATTCCCTAATGAATACTACCAGATTTTTCACCATGTAGTAAGTCCCCACCTCACAGAAGTCTTTAATAAAGTGGCACTGACGTCAATACCCCCAGAGATGCTGAGAGCAAATGTGGTTACTCTCCCCAAACCTGGGAAAGACCCAATTACACCAGCCAACTTTCGTCCCATATCCCTATTAAACTCCAATGTGAAGATATTTGCTAAACTATTAGCGAAACGCCTCCTGGAGGTACTCCCATACCTGATAAAAAAAAGATCAGATAGGTTTTTTTACGGGTCACCAAACATCAGAAGCAACTAAGAGGATCATTAATATAATACACTACACGGAATAAAAACACAGACGCCTTCTCTGCATCTAGCACTAGATGCAGAGAAAGTTTTTGACAGGGTCTATTGGAAATACATGTCCATGGTTTTGTCTAAATTTGGCTTTTCAGGTATTATTGCATCGGTCATACTTGCAGTCTACTCATGCCCCTTGACGCAAGTATTTACGTCTGGTATCTTGTCTAAACCATTCAACATCTCTAATGGAACTCAACAGGGATGTCCCTATCCCCTACGATATTCAACCTAATTATAGAACCCCTAGCAGAAGCTATCCTCTCCAAACATTCCATCAAATGTTTTTACTTTAAGGGATCCCTACAATAAATAAATTTATTTGCCAATGATATTACCCTATTGTTAACAGACCCAGAAAAATCCCTCCCCATCACTTATCAAGTTCTACAACAATTTAGCAATATTTCCTACTATAAGATAAACACTTCAAAATCAGTCATTTTAGAACTAGGGATCAAGAACTTCACAATACAGGCCCTTAAGTCCCAACTTCCATTTTCATGGAGTAAAGATGGAGTAAACTATCTGGGAATTATTCTCACAGCTAACACATCCCGTCTAATCTCCCCCAATATTAAACCCTTACTCACAAAAATCTCTAATGTGCTGAACCAAATCTTTCAAACTGAATTATCTTAGGGAGGTAGGCTTGCAGCCTTCAAAATGAACATACTACCCCAACTTCTTCATCTATTCAGAGCTCTTCTGATACCGTTCCCAACCAAACAAATGGCATCCCTGTCGAGTCTTCTACATGAGTTCATCTGGAAAAGGAAAAGGGCACACTGTGCAAGTTCTACTCTTACCAAACACAAATCCATAGGGGGAGCAGGTATGCCAGACATACTAGATTACTACTGGGCAGTGCATCTTGATCAAATTAAGCATTGATTTCCTGTGACAGAAACTCCTATGTTCATGGAATTCGAAACAAATCTTGCCTCCACATGCTGCTCCTGAGTGATCTGTGGAAACACCGGGATCTTATAACCCTCCCCCTTCCCACACAAGCCTCACTTGGAGCCTGGAGACACCTGTCTAAATATCATGATTCCTATGATCTATTACCCAATACACCACTAACTTAGAAGCAATGATCCCTGTGTTGGACACTGAACTTCTCACTAAATATGGCATATTTGATGTCCTACATTTAAAAAAAAATAAAAAATAAATAAGCTTAAAACCAGGGAGTCTGTGATAAGAGAATTTTGCCTTCCACAAACATCTACTTTTCCCCCTCGCAATCTCCCTTATGCTGGTGTAACTGCGGCCAAGTATAGGATCTAATACATATCTTGTGGGAATGCCCTGCATTGACAGGCTTCTGGAACCAGATTTTAAAGTGTATCTCCTAACGCTCAGGTATACTCATGCCCGATACTCTTTGTCCAGAATTAGCCCTTTCCCAACATAGGCATAGACAAATACCCTAAAAATTACAGATAGGTGGTTACACACATACTCCTAGCAGCCTGTTCCCTAATTCTAAGGAAATTAAAGTCCACATTAGTGCCCAACCTATCAGAAGTATTTGACATTGTTAATATGAACAAAAAATATGAGACATTTTTGGCTATCAATTCACTGTCATTTAACAAATTTCAGGAAGCAAGGAGTATTTGGCCAAATTAATAGAAATGTCTTACTAAATATGTATCCATATGTACATTATATATAAGTAATATTCTTCTGTACCTACGTTGACTCTGTGAACTTATTACTAATGACCCTGTACTAATTGTTTCTGTTAAAACAAATACAAACTTTATTGATTAAAAAAAAAAGAATGCAATGTGCAAAACTCTTATACATTCCAAACCATATTTTTCTATGCCCATAGCGTGACTTACATATCCACTCGAAAGCCCCACGATGACTGAATAACTTGCGAAAAAACAGTTGATAGGGTGCAGAGTATAGTATAAACTTGGCAATAACCAGATGGGCCTTCTATAGAACCAGAAATAATGTAATAGTAACAGGATCCTGATTTAGGTACCATATGAGTTCCCCACACAGTAACATTACTCCCTTAACCATAGAAATTGCAAAGGAAGGATGATGAGGCAATAATATAGATGCCATTTCTATTCTGATGGAAGAGGTCAAAGATTAGTTGGGGGTGTGATAGGCTTCCCTGAAGAAATTCGTTTTCAGGGATCGCCTGAAGGCAGCTAGAGAAGGAGATAACAGGACAGGTTGAGGTAGAGCATTCCAGAGGATGGCAGAGGCTCTGGAGAAATCCTGGAGATGAGCATTAGAGGAGGAGACAAGTGAGCTTGAGAGTATGAGGTCTTCAGAGAAGAATAGAGGACAGTTTGGATAATATTTGGAGACAAGATTGTTGATGAAGCTCGGGGCAGAGTTGTGAATAGCTTTGTATGTTGTGGTTAGTATTTTGAATTTAGTTCGCTGGGCAATCGGGAGCCAGTGTAGGAATTGACGGAGAGGGGTGGCAGATGCTGAGTGGTTGGTAAGGCAGAAAAGCCTGGCAGTAGCATTCATGATAGACTGAAGAGGGGATAGCCTATGGAGAGGTAGGCCTATGAGAAGGGAATTGCAATAGTCAAGGCAAGAGAAAACAAGGGAGTGAATGAGTATCTTGGTGGTTTCAGTTATTAAAAAGGGGCACATTTTAGAGATGTTACCCATACTCAGAAGTAATAGAGGAGAATGTTTTGGGGTGTAATTCTAAATATGCATAAGCTGTGTGTGAAACTTATCTTAGTAATTGTCAGCTATGTTTTAAAAAACAAATTTTATTTTCATTCTTCACTTTCCAAAAACTTGTGACAAAAAGTGATCTTCAAAAACTCACCATGCCTAGAATTAAATACATTGTAAGGTTTACTTTGCAAAATGTGTTCATTTTTGTTTGTGTTTATTTTCTTATGTGATGCATTATTTATGCTCCTTGAGGCTCGGTTCACATATGTGCGATGCGGGAACGCTGCGAATATGCAGCGTGATCCCGCATCGCATCCACACATCTGGCAATTCACACTGCCATATGCGATACGCAGGGGGTGTCAATTAAATGTTAACGACACCCCCAGTTTGATCGCATATCGCAGTGCGATCTGCAAGTACGCACAGAATCGGATCGCACAAGTGTGAACCACTGTGCGATCCGATTCTGAGGCGGCTCAAAAAATGCCTCATGTGCGTGTTTGCTGCGGATGCCCTGCAAATTCAGCCATACAAAGTGTATGGCTGAACTCGCATCCGCACAGGAGATCGCAGGTAATGAAGAAGCAGTGCGCTCCGAATTACATGCGATCAGCGCATCCGCAATAATGTGAACCGGCACTGAAAGCCTAAAGGCGCTTATTGGATTTTGGGCCCCTCTATGCATCTCGGCAGTGAAAAGATCTCTCACATGTGGTACCCCCACACTTGGGAAGATTAGAAGAATGTGCTTTGAAGTGTAATTGTAAGTATGTCCATGCTGAGAGTAATACAATGACAACTTTGCTAAGTGCAAATTTTATTTACTTTCCTCATTTTCCAAAAAAATACCAATTCAAAAAAACGTGCCATGCTTTTTAGATCAAAAACGAAGGGATTTCCAGTCACTACTTACCAACCAGCCAGCAACCAGCCATGGTTGCTGGCTGGTTGGTAAGTAGTGACTGGAAATCCCTTCGTTTTTGATCTGCGTTTGCCCTTCCAGTGCTGCTTACTATCAAGACCAGTTATAGATGGAGGAGGTGGCCACTTTTTGCAATATCGTATAACGTTTATATTGGTCAGGCAACGCACTGACACCTTGGCTGCCATTGTGCTATGTGCTGGGTGTTCAGTGTGCGCCTTTAACCACTTGCCGACCGCCGCACGACTATCTACGTCGGCGGTCAGCCCCTCACAGGCAAACTAACGTAGGGCTACGTTGCTTGCTTGTGAGGGTCTAGGGAGCGAGCGCGCGCCCCCCGGGGCACGCTCCCGCTCCCGCGTGGTCACGGACCCCCCCGCGCGTGTGACCAGCGGACCCGATGTCCGCCGGTCACTCGGCGATCGGCGGGGGAGAGGGAGAATGTCAGGCAGCTTGTGTAAACAAACTGCCTGTCATTCTCCTCGCTGCAAAGACACTGATAAAACGGATCTGGTATGTAGATCCGTTGATCAGTGTCCTTACAGCTAGAGCCACAGCCAATCACAGTAGAAACCACGCCCCTAGGGACACACACAGCCCCTCCCTTCCAAATAAAGTTAACCCCTTCACTACCAGTGTAATTTTACAGTAACAGTGCATATGTATAGCACTGATTACTGTAGAAATGTCACTGGTAACCCCAAAAGTGTCAAAAATGTCAGTCAAGGGTCCGATCTGTCCGCCGCAATGTCGCAGTACCGCAAAAAAAATCGCAGATCGCCGCCATTACGCGTTAAAAAAAAAAACAACAAAAATGACAAAAATCTTTCCCTTTGTTAGTAAACGCGATAACTTTTGCGCAAACCAATCAAAATACGCTTTTTGCGATTTTTTTTACCAAACATAGGTAGCATAAAATAAATTGGCCGAAAATTTTTAAAAATTTTGATTTTTACATTTTTTTTTGGGGGAATTTCATATAAAAAAATGTGAAAAATATTGCTATTTTTGCAAAATTGACGCTCTTTTTTTGTTTATAGCGCGTGATCAAAAAATCGCACAGGTGATCAAATACCACCAAAAGAAAGCTCTGTTTGTGGGAAAAAAAGGACGTCAAATTCGTTTAGGTACAGCGTCGCACGACCGCGCAATTGTGCGTTAAATTCACGCAGTGCCGAATCGCAAAATACCCCCTGGTCGGAATGGGGGTAAAATCTTCCGGGGCTTAAGTGGTTAAGGAGGGGTGGGCTCCCTCCAGTCACCTGTCCTCCATCTATCTCATCAGAATGCATGTGCTTCCATTGTGAAGACTCTTTAAAGGTAGAGTTAGGGACTGCAGATATCAGGGTGCCTTGGCGCGGCCTGCAGCTTACGCATGTATTTGCAAATGTGTGCAACTAAACCCCTGTTTTTAATGCATACTGTTAGACAGGTTAATTTGGCTGGTTGCTGGCTGGTTGGTAAGTAGTGACTGGAAATCCCTTCGTTTTTGATCTGCGTTTGCCCTTCCAGTGCTCCTTACTATCAAGACCAGTTATAGATGGAGGAGGTGGCCACTTTTTGCAATATCGTATAACGTTTATATTGGGAGCAAAACATCCCCTTTTTTACAAACAATCTGTAAATTACCATATAGTGGACATTCCTGGTGATACCCCAACTAAACGTTGCTGTCTTAACAAAATTATACTATTTATGAATATTAGTTTCCACATCTATAGCTGTCCCATTTCATACTGACCCTTCTCAAACAGTTATTTACATTACAGGAACACTTTTTTTTTTTTAACCAAAAACAAAGTTTGTTGAACTGTGTAGAAGCACAACAAGCATCAAAGAGTATAAGCACATAATAATGCATAGTCATCCATACAGTAACAGGCAGATAAAGCAACAAATCTCGAAATAAACCCATGAAGGGAAAATAAACCCCACCCCACCCCCCCTAAACAAAAACAGATAAGAAGGGTCCCCCTACGGTCCAAATAATTCCAGTCCAACCCTGCAAGATACACGCAGCAAGAAAATACACAACACCCCATCCAACAAATGTATGCTAAAAAACTATGGGTCCTCAGGCAGCACATAGCAAAGAGAGAAAATCATCAGGTGGAGCATGTCAGAGACGACTGTAGCCACTTATCCCAAATCTTGTTATATTTAGCAGGGCAACCCCTATTAACGTAAATAAGCTTCTTGTATGGCAGAGCAGCATTCACCTCGGCAATCCAGGCAGCCAGAGTAGGGGGGCGAGGATTGCATCCAGCTGCACGCCAACAGCTTCCGGGCACTAAATAACGTTTCATGTATACATTTCCGTGAACTCTTATTTACCTCCAGATCTGGAAATAGACTCAAAAGACATTGCCGAGGATCCAGTGAGACCGGAGAACCCATCTGGTCATGCAAAAATCGTACCACCTGTTGCCAGAAACAGTTGACAGGAGGGCATTGCCAAATCAGGTGCTCAAATGTACCAGCGGATAGAGAGCATTTAGGACATTCCGGGCTGCGGGAGGGGTCAAACTTCGCCATTCGAACAGGGGTAAGATACACCCTATACAAAATATAGGTTTGTATTAGCCTGTCAGACATCTTAGGAGACACCAACTTACCCACCTCCAGCACCTCACTCCAGTGCTCATCATCCATTTCCCCAGCGCACTCCTCCCAGATGGGCTTAAGGGAATAAGCCAGCTTCGTAGCTGATGGAGTAAGGAAGCATATCATAAAATAGTGAGATCATTTGTCTAAGTTCATCTCCCCGCAGGACCAGCAGGATATCTAACGGTTGTAATTGGGGGTAGGTACCATCAAACTGTGCGCGCAAGGCATGACGCAGTTGAAGGAACCGGCAAAACATGGAATTTGGCAATCGAAATTCGGCCTTCAATTGAGCAAACTGTTTTAGACGGCCATCACGGATAACATGGGAAAGCTGATATATGCCATGCTGTATCCAGATCCGCGGATCCAGAACCAGCAGGAGCTCACGGGGGTGTCTTCATGAAGAGGAGAGCAGCCCAGCTTCGCAACCGACAAGTCCCAAATCCGTTTGCTATGAAATGCATATGTGATTCTACCAGGGCCACTAACTGCGCCCCGAAGACCTCTCAGGATATCACAGAAGGGATGGGGGAATTGGCCGGAAGGCCCCGCACAGACCAAGGACTCATAACGTTGCCTGTCCGCCTTATCAAAATAAAAGAAATGGGACAACTGTGCCGCTATATAATATAAGCTAAGATTAGGAACCGCCAGGCCGCCGAGTTTGGTGGGACACTTCAGGGCCCTCCAAGACAGCTTGTGTCTGGAAGAGCCCCAAATGAAGGACTTCAGGATAGACTCTAGGACCCTAAAATACTTAAACTGGATGTAGACCGGAAAGTGCCAAAGAACATATAAGATCTTGGGTAACAAGATCATTTTAATCAAGCCAATATGGCCCATAACTCCCAATGGTAGCTTAGACCAAACCTGCCTCTTGCTCTTAGTCAGTGCAATCAGGGGTTCTACATTCAGAGGGACAAAGTCCGACAGATCCCGAGAGACCTGAATCCCCAAATATCTAATATAGCTAACCCTCTGTAAAGGCATTGAGGCCTTTTCCTCTGGGGGGGGGGGGAGTCAATGGGAAGGATCTGAGACTTATCCCAATTGATTTTCAACCCAGAGAAGGTCCCAAAGCTCTCGATAAGACGGAGGGCAGTAGCGAGGCAAGGTCCAGAGTCAGCGAGGTACAGAATCATATCATCGGCATATAAGCCAACCTTTTCCTCCAGGGAACCAGAGCACAGACCAGTGACACCAGGGTGATCTCTCAGAGCCATTGCCAGTGGTTCTACCGCCAAGGCATACAACAGGGGGGAAATGGGGCACCCCTGACGCGTCCCCCTAGAAAGGGGGAAGGCGACAGAGGTCCACCCATTCACCACCACCCGCGCTCTCGGGGAGGTATACAGTATAGAAAACCACTTGATAAAGTTTGGGCCAAAGCCAAAGCAACGAAGACATTGCCACAGATAGGGCCATTCGACTGAATCGAACGCCTTGGCCACATCCAATGAAACCACCACCCTGGTGCCAATCTGTGAGTGAGAGGCCTGGATGTTCATGTGTAACTGCCTGGTATTGAACGCAGTAATCTTTGCGGGCATAAACCCCGTCTGATCCGCATGCACTAGCGAAAGAATTACCTTGCTCAAACGCAGGGCCAAAATTTTGGCTAGGATTTTAACATCCGTTTGTAATAAGGATATTGGTCTGTAGGAACTCGGCCGACTAGGGTCCAAAGCATCCAAGAGCAGCCGTGTACCATTTATAGGAAAGAAACCGTTGGACAAAAGCAGGAGGACCAAGCAAAAAATAAAAAGAGGGACATAGGAGGGGACACTTCAGCAAAAAAATAACACTCAGAAAGCATAAAGCCCATTCCCACAAGGCTCTGCACAAACCCCAACTCGTGCGAGCATATTCCCTAAACAGAGCACAAAAAGGCATAGGCATACAACTGCAAGTTCCCCAGTTCCTGTCTCAAACCCCAATCCTGGGAACAGGCAGGGACCAGGGGACAATACCAAGGCTGCCACAAAATTAGGACAGACAATCAAAAAAACATAAAAGAAAAAGCACAGCAGGAAAAATAAAAAGGAAAAACGGGGGAAGGCAGTATGAACAATTTGGGGGCGACTGACTCGCTGAGTAACGTGGAGAGAGAGCAAATCCCATTTCACAGGAACAGGTTCACAGTACAGTTCGGGAAGAGCTGAGTAGGCTACCCTTTAAACAGTAAGTTCGTGCGACAGTCAACAGTCCCAGAAACAAGGAGATCAAACAGGATAAATATGGAAGCCTCCAGGCATCACAACAATAAGGCACCCAGTAGGTAGGCAAGCAGTAGAAGGGGGGGTTCTGCAGGTAAACTGAACATACATGCAGGATAGATTAGAGCCCCCTCAGTCCTGTAGCAGTGCCAAAGACAGGCAAAGGTCCGAAACATCCACCTAGGGAAAGAATCTTCAAGCAGGTGCAACATTGCGTCGGTCAAGCCAGTCCATGGCCAGGGCAGGATCCTCAAAGAATTGAACACGATCATCCACCTCCACCCTAAGACGAGCAGGATATAACATGGCATATTTTAGATGCAAGGCCCTCATGCGGCGTTTAACCTCCTGAAAACGGGCTCGCAGATGCTGAACTTCATTAGAAAAATCCGGAAAGACAGCAACATGTCCACTTTGATAGGGAATGTTCCCCTTTTTTTCTCGAGAGACGAAGAATTTTATCCCTATCCCGGAAATTAAGAAATTTGGCGATAAATGTGCGGGCCGGGGCTCCAGAAGGGGGAGGCCGCACCGGGATATGGTGGGCCCTCTCCACTGCAAACATCACAGAGAAAGACTAACGGCCATAGGTGTTAAGGAGCAGGTCCTCCAGGAAACTAGCCGGATCAGTCCCCTCAGCCCGCTCAAGCAATCCAATGAACCGGAGATTGCAGCGTCGGAGACGATTCTCCATGTCATCCTGCTTGGAATGAAGCTGCTGCACTTGGCGTGTGAGCTCCTCCGCGGAGTGCTGCAGGGGATGCAAGATGTCTTTACTAGCACTGATGCGGGCCTCGGCCTCCGTGACCCTCTTGCCGGATCAAGGAGATATCAATCTTAACTTCCTCAATCTTCGAGGTGAGGGTACTTTAGCAGAGGGAGATGGCATCCAGCACCTTGGCGGTATCTGCGGCGGTCTTTTCCGAGGTGGAGGAGGGGCCGGCGCCATCTTCGGCCTGTGAAGCTGGCTCCTGTCAGCGGAACTTGGCAAGCTGCACGCCGGCATTTGTGCCTCACTTCGGAGGTGACATGAGGCCCGGAGGTTCAGCGGGGTCTGGGGCACAAGTACAGGTAAGTAAACCCAGAGACCTATCCCATCACGCTCCAGGCCACGCCCCCCACAGGAATACTTTTAACTTTGAAATCAAATAATTAAAGCTGAACTTTATTATGTACACCTTGCTAGTACAGGGTTGGACCCCCTTTTGCCTTCAGAACTGCCCTAATTCTTTATGACATAGATTCAACAAGGTGTTCAAAACATTCCTCAGAGATTTTGGTCCATATTGACATGATAGCATCACAAAGCTGCTGCAGATTTATTGGTTTCACAGCCATGAAGCAAATCTCTCATTCCACCACATCCCCTAGATCCTCTATTGGCTTGAGATCTGGTGACCGTGGAGACCATTGGAGTACAGAGTACATTGTCATGTCCAAGAATCTAGTTTTAGATGATTTGAGCTTTGTGATATGGTGCATTTTTCTGCTGGAAGTAGCCTTTAGAAGATGGGTACACAGTAGTAATAAAGGGATGGACATGGTCAGCAACAATACTCAGGTAGGCCATGGCCTTTAAAAGATGCCCAGTTGGTACTAAGGGGCCCAAAGTGTTCCAAGAAAATATCCCCACACCATTACACCACCAGCCTGAACCGTTGATACAAGGCAGGAGGGATCCATGCTTTCATTGTTGTTTATGCCAAATTCTGACCCTATCATCTGAATTTGGCAGCTGAAATCGAGACTCATCAGACCAGGCAACGTTTTTCCAATCTTCTATTGTCCAATTTTGGTGAGCCTGTCCAAATTGTAGCCTCAGTTTCCTTTTCTTAGCTGACAGGAGTGGCACCTGGTGTCGTCTTCTGCTGCTGGTTTTCTGATTGCCATATCTCTTGTTAGGATACACATGATATAAGTCAACCTAGTGTTCTATTTTCCAATTTTGGTGAGCCTGTGCAAAATTGTAGCCTCAGTTTCCTGTTCTTAGCTGACAGGAGTGGCACCTGGTGTGGTCTTCTGCTGCTTTAGCCCCCCTTCTTCAAGGTTCGATGTGTTGTGCATTCAGAAATGGTATTCTGCATACCGTGGTTGTAACGAGTGGTTATTTTAGTTAGTTGCATTTCTATCATCTCATCCGCCCATTCTCCTCTGACCTCTGAAATCAGCAAAGCATTTTCGTCCACACACCTGCCGCTCACTGGATATTTTCTTTTTACATCATTCTCTGTAAATCCTAGAGATGGTTGTGTGTGAAAATCCCAATAGTTCAGCAGAAATACTCAGACCAGCTTGTCTGGCACCAACAATAATGCCACGTTCAAAGTCACTTAAATCCCCTTTCTTCCCCATTCTGATGCTCGGTTTGAACTTCAACAAGTTGTCTTCACCACGTCTAGATGCCTAAATGCATTTTTTGCTGCCATGTGATTGGCTGATTAGCAATTTTATTTTTATTTATCCTGCCATAGGATCTCTATCTCTGTCCATCTAGTCCCGGGAGTTACACTCTTGGCACACAGCACAGTTTTAACTGGCAGGAGACGTTTTCTCCTCAGAGCTTCCGTTTTCAATTATCCCCTGACCATGCTGCTATATTCCTATTCTCTCTGTCCCTAATCCCCGTTCTTCTGGGACCTATGGAGTCTTGTGTGAGTCTTCACTATGTGTGTTCTTCCACGCTGTACTACAGATCAATGTGCAGGTGGGAAAGAAAATGTTGACTTCAATGTTTTCTTTCCCACCTGCACATTGAGCTGTAGTACATTGTGGGAGAACACATATAGTTTGAATCTACTGCAGTTTCATTTTCATTTAGATGTCTCCTTCCCACCCTCGTCCTGTGACAGAACAGTGAAAAGAGAAGCAGCACACTGATGAGCTCATCTCAATCACTTATCGCTCTCCACTAAAACATATCTCCTGGGTTTCTTGTATTTCTTCTCTCTTACCCAATCTGAACCCTGTTGTACAGTTACTACAATAGGCTGATGTCAGGTCATATTACTTACTTGCATTAAAAATACATTAAATATGTATTTATTATTTTAAAACTGAATTCCTTTGTGTCTTTTGATTTGCCTGCTTCAGTAAAGGTTACTAACCATGCAGATATTCATGATATTACGTTGCTTCAAGGGTTAAGTCAGTCCTCTGCAATAGCTTTTATTTTCTGGTAGCCACAATGTTATAAAGAAATGCATTTTTTTTCTCTGGACACCTCGTGTAGGTCAAGGTCAGAAATAGCAAAGTGCTGCAGAATATGCAGTATCTAAGAGGGCAGAGGTGTTAATGCAGAATCTCTGAGGAAGAAGACAAACCACTGATTAGCAAACTGAGTTGCGGAATAGCAGAAAATAAGATTCATTCTCTACTGTGTGTTTGTTTCCATGACATAGGATGAAATTGACTAGAAATAACAGTTCATCTCTCCCACTGTATTGTGCAAGAGAAAAACAATCTCTGATTAAGCACTGTATTAAAATGATGTCAGTATTTTAGTTTGTGTTTCATTTTGTAAATGTGTATTGCAAAAAATATTTAGCACGCCGGGGGGGAGGGGGCGTATCAGCTATAGGGCTCCCACCCAGTTTCCCTGTTTTACCACCTATCTATCTAATAACTAGGTACTCACTAGGTTACAAAAAAAACAAATTTTACAGCTCAAACCCATATATATGCAAGGATATACAGTATCTCACAAAAGTGAGTACACCCCCCACATTTTTGTAAATCTTTTATTATATCTTTTCATGTGACAACATTGAAAAAATGACACTTTGCTACAATGTAAAGTAGCGAATGTACAGCTTGTATAACAGTGCAAATTTGCTGTTCCCTCAAAATAACTCATCACACAGCCATTAATGTCAAAACCACTGGCAACAAAAGTGAGTACACCCCTAAGTAAAATGTCCAAATTGGGCCCAAAGTGTCAACATTTTGTGTGGCCACTATTATTTTCTAGCACTCTCTTAACCCTCTTGGACGTGGAGTTCACCAGTGCTTCACAGGTTGCCACTGGAGTCCTCTTCAACTCCTTCATGATGACATCATGAAGCTGGTAGATGTTAGAGACCTTACGCTCATACACCTTCCATTTGAGGATGCCCCACAGATGCTCAATAGGGTTTAGGTCTGGAGACTTGCTTGGCCTGCCCATCACCTTTACCCTCAGCTTCTTTAGGAAAGCAGTGGTCATCTTGTAGGTGTGTTTGGGGTTGTTGTCATGTTGAAATACTGTCCTGCAGCCCAGTCTCCGAAGGGAGAGGATCATGCTTTGCTTCAGTATGTCACAGTACATGTTGGCATTCATGGTTCCCTCAATGAACTGTAGCTCCCGGGTTTCGGCAACACTCATGCAGCCTCAGACCATGACACTCCCACCACCATGCTTGACTGTAGGCAAGACACACTTGTCTTTGTACTGCTCACCTGGTTGCCACCAAACACACTTGACACCATCTGAACCAAATAGGTTTATCTTGGTCTCATCAGAGCACAGGACATGGTTCCAGTAATCCATGTCCTTAGTCTGCTTGTCTTCAGCAAACTGTTTGTAGGCTTTCTTGTGCATCATCTTTAGAATAGGCTTCCTTCTGTGACAAAAGCCATGCAGACCAATTTGATCCAGTGTGCGGTGTATGGCCTGAGCACTGACAGGCTGACCCCCCACCCCTTCAACCTCTGCAGCAATGCTAGCAGCACTCATACATCTATTTCCCAAAGACAACCTCTGGATATGACGCTGAGCATGTGCACTCAACTTGTTTGGCCTTTTCTGAGGGGAACCTGTCCTGTTAAACCACAGTATGGTCCTTGCCACTGTGCTGCAGCTCAGTTTCAGGGTTTTGGAAATCTTCTTATAGCCTAGGCCATCCTTATGTAGAGCAACAATTCTTTTTTCAGATCCTCAGAGTTATTTGCCATGATGTGCCATGTTGAACTTCCAGTGACCAGTATGAGAGAGTGAGAGCGTTAATACCAAATTTAACACACCTGATCCCCATCCACACATGAGATCTTGTAGCACTAATGAGTCACATGACATTAGGAAAGAAAAATGGCTATTTGGGCCCAATTTGTACATTTTCACTTGAAGGTGTACTCACTTTTGTTGCCAGCAGTTTAGACAATAATGGTTGTGTGTTTTGTTATTTTGAGGGGACAGCAAATTTACACTGTTATACAAGCTGTACACTTACTACTTTACATTGTAGCAAAGTGTAATTTCTTCAGTGTTGTCACATGAAAATATATAATAAAATATTTACAAAAATGGGAGGGGTGTACTCACTTTTGTGAGATACTGTAAAACATATCACTACATACGGTGGAGCCAAACCATGTCATGGGTTGCCAGAACACAGGTGGCCTGGTCATCTGCATTCCATAAACTACTAATGTATGATACTTAGGACGGGGCATTGTTTGCCAGAATTCCAGCAGCTGAGCCACCTTTATCCTAGCAACCAAAGATGCTCTACATCCCCACTATATTTGCCAGTATGTTTTGTAAAACCAAGCTGCACAGATCCTTGGTTGCTAGTACACAGGCAGTGGGGCCATCTACATCCTAACAACCATGAAACAACCATGAATACAGTGGCTGCCTGTGTCCTAGCAACCAATGAAGGGGCAGATAGAGTTGAGTTTATCACTGCTTAAAAAGTCAGAGAGGGCTACATAACTAGTGAAAGTGCAAACTTCATCACTCAATGCTCATTAAATATTCATCCTCTTGCTCTATGTGTGGTTGGATGGTGGTGGAGGGAGAGTGTGCTGTTGAGCATACTAGCTCGGAATAACTATGTGCACAGTAATTTGTATGAGTTTTGAGAGGCACATGATTGCCTGGAAACAGGAGGTGCACTGCTTTTTTTCCAGGAAGAAATTAAGAAAAAAAGGAAAATATTTTAGGGTACTGCTAAGAACTAACATGTAAAGCAACAAGGAGACCAGGAAGACCAGCCAGTCGGTGGATATGTAGCACAGTCCAAAGTACAATTTAATAAGATTTTAGCCCCCTCATGCCTAAGCCTTTTTCTAGCACTTATTGCTTGCAATAAATCTGTATTTTTTGCTAGAAAATTACTTAGAACCCCCAAACATTATATATATTTTTTCAGCAGAGGCCCTAGAGAATAAAATAACGATCATTGCAATATTTTATATCACACTGTATTTGCGGAGCGGTCTTTCAAATGCAATTTTTTTTGGAAGAAATACACTTTCATGAATTAAAAAAAAACAAAAAACAGTAAATTTAGTCCAATATTTTTGTATAATGTGAAAGATGATGTTACGCCGAGTAAATAGATACCTAACATGTCATGCTTTAAAATTGCGCACACTCGTGGAATGGCGACAAAGTACAGTACTTAAAAATCTCCATAGGCGACGTTTAAAATGTTTTAATGATTACCTGAGTTACAGAGGAGGTTTAGTGCTAAAATATTGCTTTCACTCTAATGATACCTCACATGTGTGGTTTGAACACTTTTTACATTTGTGGGCACGACTTACGTATACGTTCGCTTCTGCACACAAGCACAGAGGGATGGGGCGCTTTA
Organism: Pelophylax lessonae; assembly: GCF_965119305.1. Classification (NCBI taxonomy): domain Eukaryota; kingdom Metazoa; phylum Chordata; class Amphibia; order Anura; family Ranidae; genus Pelophylax; species Pelophylax lessonae. The sequence continues at coordinate 337,827,401 of NC_138771.1, read as the reverse complement.
AAGTTTTTCTTATTATATTGTATTTTTTTTTATTTTTACACTGTACCTTTACATTTCTTCTGATCACTTGTAAACATCCCTTGTGACAGTAATAGGCAGTGACAAGTACTCTTTATGGAGGGATCTGGGATCTATAAGACCCCAAATCCCTCCTTTGCACTTAAAAGCATTCAAAACGCCAAGTTTGGTTGTTTTGAATACTGTACTTTTTTTAAAATCTGGTGCCTTTAAAGTGGAGTTCCACCCGTAAAAGTCACTTTGCCCCATCTGCTTGATCTGTGTCACCTGAAAAATAAATGGATAATCACAATTTTTTTTTCTTTACTTACCTTGTTTTAGAAGAAAATATACTCACCTTACTTCCTCTTTCTCTCTCTTCGGCCGTGGCCCGCGTTGTCACTTCCTTCTTGCATTGATTCCTGGGAGCTGAGCATCATCGCTCCCAGGAATCAATGCGCCTGCACGGACCTTGCTCGTCAGTTCCGGTGCAGGAACGTCATTCACTGCTAAACAGCTTCTGGGCATGCCCAGAAGCTGTGCAGGAATGATGTGCCTGCACCGGACATGACGAGCGGGGCCGGTGCAGGGCATTCTGGGACGAAGAGGACACAGAAGAGGATGCCGAAGAGGACGCGCTGGCTTCAGCTGCCCACACCTGAGATGATAGCGCTGGACAAGACATTTTCAAGGTAAGTATTTCTTCTAAAAGGTAAGTGTGACCTGGGACAGTTCAGAGGCTATCCATTGTAGAATGCACTAGCCCTGACTGTCCCGGGGGTATTTTTATTAAAAATAAAATTTCCGAGGGTGGAACTCCGCTTTAAGTTAACTGGAAGTGCTGTCATGACAAATAATTGGCTAAATCAATGCACTTTTGTTTTTAGTTAATTTTTTAAAATAAAAGTATTTCATTTTAACAGCAGCTTGTGTAATAACAATCTTGCATCTACAAAATTCTACCCTTAATTCTCTTATCTTCACTTTTTGATCAAAAAGGGTTGATGGTACTAATTCAACATTTTCCTGTTCTCATCCACAACGTTCAACTACCAAATAAACATTTATGGATGTTCCCTTCAAAATAGCAAATCATCGCTTCTTGAGTTCAGTTCTGCTTTAAACAGCTTTGGTGATGGATTGGTGGGTAGAATGTAGTTTATAGATATCACTCCTTTGGTTTGGTCTTCCAAAAGTATAAACATTCAAACATTATAAACAAGCACACCGCGCAAGTGAAATAAAAAAATAAAACAAGTGGAAAAAAAATAAAATATTCCTTCTTAACCACTTGGCTACTAGGCACTTTCACCTGCTTCCTGCCTAGGCCAATTTTCAACTTTAAGCGGTGTCACACTTTGAATGACAATTGCGTGGTCATGCAACACTGTACCCATATCAAATTTGTATCATTTTTTGAGACAGATAGAGATTTCTTTTGGTGGTATTTAATCACTACTGTTTTTTTATTTTTTGCTAAACAAACAAAAAAGACCGAAAATTTTGAAGAAAAAAAACATTTTGTTTGTTTCTTTTATAAAATTTTGCAAATAAGTAATTTTTCTTTTTCACTAATGTGTGCTGATGGGGCTGCACTGATGGACACTGATGGGGTAGCATTGATGGGCACTGATGAGGCTGCTCTGATGGGCACGGATGAGGCTTCTCTGATGAGCATTAATGGGCACTGATGAGGCTGCACTAATATGTACTGATGAGCCTGCACTGATGGTCACTGTTGAGGCTACCCTGATGAGGTTGCACTGATGAGGTGGCACCAATGAGCACTGATAAGCTTCACTGATTAGCACTGATGAGGCTGTAATAATAGGTCGGCACTGATCGAAACTGATAGATGGCACTGATGGGCATGGATATGCTGCACTGATGGACACTGATAGGGCTGCACTGATAATCAGGGCAACGATGATCAGTGACCTGATTATCAGTGTAAATGTCCTTGTCATAGGATAGCTGGTTATCAGCTTTCCTTTCCTCACATATTGGAAGCGCTGAGGAAAGGAAATGCCAATAACTGGCATTTGTTTACATGTGATGAGCTGTGATTGGACATAGCTGATCACATGGTAAAGGGGAGCTGTGATTGGACACAGCTGATCACAGATTGAGCCAAATGCGCTCCCTGAGGATTGGCAGGGTTCTGGGAGGACGTCAATAGATGCTTTCCGAGAACTGGATGACCGCGCTGTAGCCATCTTTTGGCAATAGCACGGTCGGCAAGTGGTTAATAGTGATTCAAGCAAGAAAATTACTGCTGCCACCTTAAATCATAACATATATAAATCACATATCCACATTAATTCATAAACTAGAAACAAGGTAGTGCTGTGTAACTTAAAGTGATTGTAAAGTCGATTTTTTTTTAAATAACAAACATGTCATACTTACCTCCTCTGTGCAGTTGGCTTTGCATAGGGCAGCCTGGATCCTCCTCTTCTTGGGTCCCTCGCTGGCATTCCTTGCCCCTCCCTCCTGTCGAGTGCCCCCACAGCAAGCAGCTTGCTATGGGGGCGCCACAGTCGAGCTGCAGCTTCGTGTGTCCATTCAGACACAAAGCTGCCATTTAGCCCCGTTCCCTCTCTCTCCTGATTGGCTAATTGACTTTCATAGACAGCTGCGGGAGCCAATGGCGCCACTGCTGTGTCTCAGCCAATCAGGAGGGAAAGTCCCGGATGGCCGAGGGACTCGTGCACATCACTGGACAGAGATGGGGCTCAAGTAAGTATAAGGGGGGTGCGGGTGATGCTGCTGCACACAGAAGGCTTTTTATCCTAATGCATAGAAGAATGCATTAAGATAAAAAAACCTTCTGCCTTTACAACTCCTTTAACATCATAAACATAAATTCAGCATTCAACATGAAACAAAAAGGGGCTTTAATTACTTATTAAAATGATATCACAACATATCTCTTAAAGTGTTCATGTGATTAAAAAAAGTGATATGAGTGCTCAATAGTCCATTCCACCAATATTATATAATTGACACAATATCTTATAGTCTATTCCTGTGATGTGATCGGATGTGATCCCCTTCAAACATCCTGTGGTAGATGACACGCTCCCCTCTCTCGCTTATACTTATGGTATTGTGTTAGTTATATGGTATTGGTGGAAAGGAGTATTGAGCACCCCTATATTACTTATCTCACACTTTAAGGGATATGTTGTGATATAATTTTAATAAGTAATATAAGCACATTCTGTGTTATGTTGAAAACTGAATTTAGGTTTATGACCTAAAGTGTTTTATTACCCACTTCATATTCCTGATATGTGTCTGCTGTACCATGTTCTTGTATGAGAAAGTATCCTGTTCTCTTTCTATTGCTTGCTTTGTGTGAAATCACTGGTGTTCTCGCCAGTCCCTCTGCTTTCCTGTTTAAAAACTGACCACACTAAGCAGACGAATACACCGTGGTCAGTTCTCTAGCTGTGCTGGAAAATCAGTGTGCTCTCCTCCAATGATCAGACTTGTCCTGACACCCCCCGCTGCACATCCATTTACTGTGAAGCTCAGTGTGCTGCAGGGACATGCCGTAAGGTTGGTGGCTGGTGAGGCATTGGCTAGTATCAGTGCCAGATACAACCCGCACATTATTTAGTGAATAACCCCCCCATCACCATTTAGTGTATAACCCCCCCCCCACATCACCCCCCCCCCCCCATTTAGTGAATAAATCCCCACATCAACATTTAGTGAATAAACCCCCACATCGCTATTCAGGGAATAAACCCCCACATCACCATATAGGGAATAAACCCCCACATCACTATTTAGGGAATAAACCCAATATCACCATTTAGAGAATAAATCCCCACATCACTATTCAGGGAATAAACCCCCACATCACTATTTAGGGAATAAACTCAATATCACCATTTAGGGAATAAATCCCCACATCATCTGCTGAAAGGAATCTATTGGACCACAGATTTTTATTGTTTATTTCTGCATTCTCTAATAGCCCTGTAAATACTGAGATTTCAGTGGTCAAGTACAGGGCTGTTACAGAATGCAGAGATAACAAATAAAAACTACTTTGTGTTCTATATAGCTATCAACAGTCCTGGTTTTATTAAAACAAGTCCATATGTTGGTTAAACAAGTAAACTGTGAGAACTAATGAAAGTGCTATATATAATGTATATAATAAAAGAATAGAACCTGAACCATTCTCTGATTATATAGTTTATATATAGCACCTTCATTAGTTCTCATAGTTTACTAATTTAACCAGCATAAGAACATAGCATATGTAAACGGCATTCAAACCACACATGTGAGGTATCGCCGTGAACGATAGAGCAAGAGAAAAAATTCTAGCACTAGACCTCCTCTGTAACTCTAAACATGTAGCCTGTAAAAATATTTAGGTACCAAAGTTTGGCGCCATTCCACAAGTGTGCGAAATTTTAAAGCGTGACATGTTAGGTATCTATTTATACGACGTAACATCATCTTTCACCTTATACAAAAAAATCAGGCTAACATTAGTGTTTTTTCATCTTTTATTCGTGAAAACGTTTTTTTAAATGTGTTTGAAAAATTGCTGCACAAATACCGTGTGACATAACAAGTTGCAACAACCACCATTTTATTCCATAGGGTGTCTGCTAAAAATATACATATATGTAATGTTTGGGGGTTCTGAGTAATTTTCTAGAAAAAAAAAAAAAAATGATGCTTTTTACGTGTAGGAGAGAAGTGCCAGAATTGGCCTGGTTGGCAAGTGGATAATTACCATAGGTAAGTAATGTACAAATAATTATTTTATACTGTTTTTAAGGTAATTTACTCTATTTCCAAAAACTGCACTCAAGCAGGTGGCTTAACATACAAACTACTGAAGTTTGAAGGTATAACTTCAAACCAGTAATTTAATGGTAAATATATAAAAAATTAATTATTATGTTATAACATATAGCATAATAATATATTATTTTGCTTGATTAAAAAAGTACCTTTTCAGCAGCAGCAGATTTTTCCTTTTAACTGTGTGAGAAAAACATGGAATTATGGGTAACTCTTATACCCATAAACCCATTTTTTCCCTTGTAGTTAAGAGGACTGGGCTGGAAGGGATCATTGGTCTTTTAGACACATGCCCCCTTCTATGACACTGCAGTAAGAGGAGAGCCTCCACTGCAGCCTTTTTATTGGACAACTTGGACCAATGGTGCTTTACCAAGCTGTCCATTGAGCTCATTGACAAAAAATCAGAGGCACTGTGAGCTCACCCTCACAGTCTGCTGCAAACAGCATCTGACAGGTTGTGCAAGGAGCCCTGTATCTCTGGGATCATAGGGGGTAGCAGCCCCAAATCTTCACCAGTGGTGGGGTAGGACTTCAGGTACCTACCCCCCCCAAATGTTGGGTCTTTGTTACCTATGACCCTCAAAGCTCAATCTGCCTCCCCTGACTGCAGGTCCCTGGTGTGCCGCTGCTTCTCCTCCCCCAGCTCTTATGCAGCTGAGAACAGAGGGAGTGTGATCACTTATATAGATATAAAAAAAACATTAAAAAATATTTTTTTTTCACTTTTTTTATAAGCATATTTTGCCTTTTCTTTTTATTTTTTAAACTGAATGGCTTGTTTAGCAAGGTGATCATTTACAATCACTTTAAGTTACACAGTTTAACATACATAAATGTTACATGAGAAATCTGTATTTGTATGTTTGCACCTATTTTGAGGACTTGAAATGTCACTGAAGACTATAGTAACTGGGGAAATAGAAATATGTGCCTGATTCTCTCAAAAGCACAGAAGCTGAAGTAATTAGCTCAGCAAGGAGATCATAAATTAATGTCAAAGTAAGCATTTTTTTTTTGCTTCATATGAAGACCCTATATAAATGATCATTAACAAGGCAGACATTGCAATTAGCATAGCCCAGCATGTAACTATTCTGCTTAGACCTACATCTTTAATTAAGCTCCTTTTACTTTCAACGTTTGGCTCAATGGATTACATCAAATTAGCAAACTCATAAAATGTTACACACTGTCAGTTGATGGTACCTTGCCTCTGGCTCTTCATTATTATCATTTTACTCTGTTCAAGGAAGTTTCTTTAATGTATGCAAAGTGACACCCAACTTTGCCAAAATGCTGCAGAAATACTGCAACACTGCTTTCTTGTGAATAGACATACTAACCAGGCTGGCACAAGACATTGTGCTGCCTGGGTCCAAAAATGAATTGCTGCCCCCCCCCCCCCCAAAAAAAAAATTGCACCCACACAATTTTATTTTATATCATGATAATAAAAACTAAAATTCAATTTATCAGGAAGTCAGATTTATATGCAACAGCACCTTGTCTACATGCCCAATTATATGACATACCATGATATTCAATTCCAAACCACAGACTCCAGTATTATTTTGTGTGTCTGAATGTCTGACGTCATTGCGCACACCCTCCTCCTCCTCATACTCGTCAGTTTGCAATACGGGCGGCAGCATGAGATGGGGAAATGCCGTCCGTAATGCACCGCAAACTGATGACACACAAAACTGCAGGAAAAAAATATTGGGCATCAGTTTGCTGCCCCCCTCAAAGTGCTGCCTGGGTGCAATGGACCCAGTGGGATCCATGGTAGGGCTGACCCTGACTACTAAGAAACTATGCACTATGTAGGTGGAGAAGGTTTACGTTTATGTCAATTTGCTGTCTGCCTTTGAAAAAAACAAGGGTACCAGGAGCTCAGGATAACAGTATTATCAGCTTTACATAAAGTGGTTTTAAAGACTGAAGGTTTTTAACTTTAATGCAGCTCTATGTTTGAATGTCAATCAAATACAAAGAGATTTCCAAGCTCAAACTTACGAACCAGCCAGCGACCAACGGATTTGACCTGTCTAACAATATGCCTTAAGAACAGGGGTTTAGTCTGCACACATTTGTAAAAACATGCGTAAGCTACAGGCCCCGTCAAGGCACCCTGTTTTCACAAGTCCCTAACCCTAAATTCTGGGTCTTCACAATGGTAACACATGCATTTAACCACTTTAAGACCAGAAGGATTTGCCCCCTTCCTGACCAGGCCCTATTTTGTGATTTAGCACTGCGTTATTTTAATGGACAATTGCGCGGTCGTGCGATGCTGTACCCAAACAAAATTTACATCCTTTTTTTCCCACAAATAGAGCTTTCTTTTGGTGGTATTTGATCACCTGTGCAATTTTTATTTTTTGCGCTATAAACTAAAAATGAGCGACAATTTTGGAAAAAAAAAAAATATTTTTCACATTATGCTATATGACATTCCCAAGAAAAAAAAAATTAAAAATCAAAAATTTTTAACATTTTAGGCCAATTTGTTTTCTGCTACGTTTATTACCTATTTATCTACTATTATTTTTGGTAAAAAAAATTGCAATAAGTGTATTTTGATTGGTTTGCACAAAAGTTATTGCGTCTACTAACTACAGGAAAGATTTATGTCATTTTTATTGTTTTTTTTTTTTTTTTATACTAGTAACGGCGGCGTTTGACTAAGTAAGGGCATTTGTTGGACTAATAGCCCAAATATTTGTGTCATTGGAGATCCCTTTAACCACTTGCCGACTGCGCACAGTATATTTACTGCGGCAGTCAGCCCCTCACAGGCAGAGCGACGTAGGTCTACGTCGCTAGCCTGTGAGGCTCTGGGGAGCGCGCGCGCGCCGCCGGAGGCGCGCTCCCGCTCCCGCGCGGTCACAGACCCCCCCCAGCGATCGTCGGGGGAGAAGATGAAAGGCAGGCGGCTAGTGTAAACAAGCCGCCTGTCATTCTCCCCTGTGTAGAAACACTGATCATACGGTTCTACTATGTAGGACCGTTGATCATTGTTCCTACAGCTCAAGCCACAGCCAATCACAGTTAGAATCACGCCCCTAGTGACACACACCACCCCTCCCTCTTAAATAAAGTTAACCCCTTCACTGCCAGTGTAATTTTACAGTAACAGTGCATATGTATAGCACTGATTACTGTAGAAATGTCACTGGTAACCCCAAAAGTGTCAAAAATCTCAGTCAAGGGTCAGATCTGTCCACTGCAATGTCACAGTACCGCAAAAAAAATCGCAGATCGCCGCCATTACGCGTTAAAAAAAAAAACAACAAAAATTACAAAAATCTTTCCCTTTGTTAGTAAACACGACAACTTTTGCGCAAACCAATCAAAATACGCTTTTTGCGATTTTTTTACCAAACATATGTAGCATAAAAGCAAATGTTAAAAAATTTTGATTTTTAAATTTTTTTGGGGGGAATTTCATATAAAAAATGTGAAAAATATTGTTATTTTTGCAAAATTGACGCTCTTTTTTTGTTTATAGCGCATGATCAAAAAATCGCACAGGTGATCAAATACCACCAAAAGAAAGCTCTGTTTGTGGGAAAAAAAGGACGTCAAATTTGTTTAGGTACAGCTTCGCACGACCGCGCAATTGTCCGTTAAAGTCACGCAGTGCCGAATCGCAAAATACTCCCTGGTCAGGAAGGGGGTAAAATCTTCCAGGGCTTAAGTGGTTAATGTGTGCACAGGGCTGGGTTTAGTTGCAGTATGCGGGTAGTAGAAATGCAGCAAATATGCCACAGAGGCTCTATCCATGGGATATAATTGCAATGCAGAGTAGGTAAGACAACACACTGGTTCAATGTGGTATGCATGCTCAAACTCCTGCCTGCACATTTCCTGGAAATTTTTCATCACACATTCCTGGGAGAACAAGGCAGAGAATGAGGTTGTGGAGGGGGTGGGGAGATACTCCACAAAAGGTTCTGCTTTTAAGAAAAGACAGCCCTGCAGTAAAGGGCATCAAACACATCCACACATTCGTATGCATTACAGGTGTGAGAAAAAGGGTTTATTGGGACAGGCCAGTCTACCAAACCCTGACTATGGCCTTTTAGATTACCTTTTTAGAAGTCATTAGTAAATATATTCTTTTTTATATGTATATATTAGCAAAGTGGAATTTTTAACTAAGATGACAACCGAAATGCCAGGAAGCCTTATAATACTACTGTGCCCCCCAGAGGCGTAACTAGAGCCTTCAGGGCCCGATGCAAGAAACCATGAAGGCCCCCCCCAGATCCCTGGCCGGGGCCCTTCCCTTCAAGCCCAGGGCTCTTCCCACTAATCCTGGGGCTCTTTATTCTCGTTGCATGGCCTTTTATTAGGGTCCCACAGCAGGATCCTTTCACAAGTTCTGCAGTGGGCTCCCTTCCTGCAATCTTGGGGCCTCCCCACAGTGGTGCAATGGCAGGGCCCGGTCGCAAGTGTGACTTTTGCAATCCTGGAAGTTCACCGACTGGTTTGCTACTGGGCCCCCTGGAGCATGGGGCCCGGTAGCAATCGCAACCCCTGCAACCCCTGTAGTTACGCCCCTGGTGCCCCCCATAAAATTGTTGCTCTGCTGCAGTCTTTGTGCTGCTTTAGATCAAACCTTTATGAACATAAAATGGTATTCATAGTATCATTAAATTATTTCAAAGACCAATGTAGCGCTACCCTCATAGGAGCCGCTGGATAAAGCATGTCCCTTGTCCTTTGCCTCAAGCTTCTTGATGACCCCAGCCCCTCTGACATGCTGGACATACAATGATACAAAAGTGTGTGGACATGCAATGACACAAAAAAAAAAAATACACTGGGAGTGACACTTAGCAATTAACAATAACACCTTGTCAAAGAAATAGGCATTAAGCAAATCAGTAAAAGCAAACTTAATATATTGTCTCTATGCAAAGTTGACAACAAAGCAAGCATAAGGTTGAGTCAACAATGGTAGTAACACTCTCAACATGCAAAATGATGAGTGGTAAGGGCTAAATATAAAATTACATTTGGTTTGAGCCTTAATGCCACCACAGGTGCAGCAGTTGGCAGTAATGAAACTCAAGCTACCAAATACCTGACAATACTGCCAGAGTTCATTAATGGTGGTTATACTAGATCTAGACTGACTGGCATACGCTGTTTGTGGAAACATTGTAGTAATGAAAAGGATACCAGAGGGGTATTTAGAGTGATTCAACAGGAGGGCAATCTTTTAAACTGTTCCTCTGCTGGAAATCATTGGGCCCATAAGGAGAGTTGGTGCACTTGTCAGCAGTCCTAATAGACCAGCTTGTATTGCAGTATGGGGTGGTAGTAATGCAGAAGATATGACACAAAGGCTGTATTCAGAATGGGTGGGGGGGTATAATTGCCAAGTAGGAGAGACACTGGTGCAATGCTCAATGTCCTGCCTCAAATAACCTCTGTCCTGCTTAACAGCACATATGTTGGGCAATTAAAACTCTCTCTCGCCAATCCCTGCAATGCAGCTGGATGTTTGATATAGAATAGAGCATCCCGCACTCGCTTTCTATCCGAGGTGCCTCCAAAGTCTTGCTGTGGGAAGCAGCAGGTGGAATGACACTCCGGTCTCTCTGTAGCAATGGTGAGGCTTGATCACTGTTGTTTGTAGTGTGCAGCAAGGATGTCTCTCTCTCTCTCTCTGGGTCTTCCAATCATTATCTCCCAGCCTGGCCTGGCAGCAGTCCAACCTTGGCTTTAGATCTGCACAACCCAAGTCCATGGTGCCAGGAGAGCAAAGTATTTTAGTGTCATTTGAGAACAGTAGCATAAAGAGTCCACTGGTGCCATTGCATGGCTACCGTCTCAAACTACAACTCCCATGGTTCACAATGCTTTGCTCTCCCCTGCTGGTTGGAGGGGATAACACTGCCTAATATCAGCATTACAGTAAAATAAAGAACCACAGTAGGCCTTGTTCCATCCTCCATGTTGCTATAGTCCAGCATCTGACTACACCAGTGTCAGAATTAAATTATGAAATATTATCCTTCTCTCTAAAGTCCAATATTAATAGAAAACCTGAGTCATATTTAAACTTTATCATTCCAAAAGCAATAGCAATTAGGGTCAAAGTAAATGTGTCACTTCAAGCCAGTAAACAACCCGTTAAACTACAATCAGCTAAAGGTAGGTGCTCGGCAATATTAATTGCTCAGGTAATAAAAAGCTCATCAGCCTTTAGGATTGCTGCATCTCTGTGCATTTACAGCAGGAGAAGTCATTAAGCGCAGACAATATATTTATTTATTCTAGTCATTTGATTCTATATCGTGTTCGCTCAATTTGAAGCTATACAGTGTTCACTACAAAAATAGGCCAAAACAACACCTGCATAATATGAATAAATGGCACTGATATTTTATTACCAATATTTGATTTGTTTAAAGTTATTTTATTCAACATATCATTGAATCTTATTTCAATCTACCCATCTTTCCTATCTGTTTGTTATAAAATAGATGTTTTTGTTCTAGCTGAAGACGTATTACCACATTTTCTGCATTTTAACTTACTCACACTTGACTGCACAAAATGCTGTAAACATAGCCATTTTTACTACTAATGTCTTCTAAGCTATAATTCACTTTACGGCCCATTAAACTGAATGAGCTGTGCGGTGCTTTATAATGTTTTAACATCTACTGAGCTTCAGCAAGTCTTGTAAATGCAAGGATTCTTTATATATATATAATTTTGCATTGTAGAATTTTCTCTCTGAAAGAACTTACCTGTAAAAACGCAACAATGAGTAAAAATATGGCACCTTACCATTTTAACAACATTAAATGTATATATTGTTGTAAGGGGGGATGGGTGCGCTGATAGTGTGTTGAAGCTGCTCCCGGTATTCAGTGCTTTTGAATATAGATAAATGTATATGTGGTGTGGGGTGCGCTAAACAACAAATAAACAATGAATATATAACATATATCTATGTGTGAACCAAATCAACAAAAGTAAATATATATAACATATATCAATCTGTGAAGCCAATTAATAATGCAAATCAATTGGTGCATAAACATAAAAGTTCATAAGTGTCCATAAATATTTTGCAGGTGAGTAGAATTGTATTCTATCCGAATAATACGTGTATCCACCACCGAGTGAAATTCATCCTTACCAAACGGAAATAAATAAGGTGCAACTATATTTTCTTGTGCTGAAAAAATATCCAATCTCCTTGTGAACAAACACCACGTGTAAATCACCAAGAATTAGCCTCTTACCAGATGGTAATAGGTATGCACTTGTTCAGTGAAACCACCGCCTTGCTTCCTCTTTAAAATCCTGAAGTGGGATGTAGAACCGCTCTACCTTTCTTTCTCCACTAGATGGCAACGAGTACCAGCAAGAAACACAGCCTCATCCTTCTTTACAAGCTCACAAAACCACCGTGTATTAAAGGAAAAAAAGGGCTAATAGTGTATTACCCTTGAGATTTATTCAAAAAACAGTTGATAATGCACTTACAATTAGATGTCTTGTATTCAGCATAAACATAGGCATACGAATTCCTGCAAAGGCTTGCGGCCGGCTGCAGCACGGACCGCAAGTTGTGTGTGACGTGTGCGCCTCCTAATCTGACCGGTTTCTTCCCATAGGACTTCTACTGAGACAGGAGTACTGGCGCATCGTCACTTCCGCTTTATTTATACAGGTGGAAGCAGATTGTCTAACTTCCGGTGTCTGCAGAGCAGGTAGTATAAAACATTGATCCATAGCACATCCTGGTGACACAGGAAGTAAACACTTCACCTCCTGTCTGCACAGGAAGCAAACACTTTACTTCCTGTCTGCAGAGAACTTCTGGCTGATAGCAATTTAAGGCAAATTACTTAAATATGGGTAACTTTCCTTGTGTTAAAAGGAATGTATAAAAACATACTTTATTATTTGTTAAAAACAAATGTATAAGGGGGGCGTGGCCTGGCTCGGCATGAGATAGGACGTGAGTAGCTGGAGCTCCGCCGGAATTGTATCCTGCATCATCTATCCTGTCTCCCCGCAACGGCTTACCGTGACCCGCTGCTCCCCGGGACACTCCGGAGCCCGACCTGCTATGTCCCCGCCGAAAAAAACGTCCGAGGCGGCCGCTAAGCTTGATAAATTCCGCCGCCAGGACGGAGAGTCCTCCTCCCAAGATGGCGCCGGGAAGTCCCAGGCTGTCGGAGCTGCGGCGGGTGCAGACACAGCAACAGTCCTGGAAGCCATATCAGCATGCCAAGCGACCCTGACTACGAAGATTGATGAAGTAAAGGTTGATATCTCCTTGATTAGGCAGGACATGAGGCAGCTGCGGGACAGGGTGACCGAGGCTGAGAACAGGATCAGCAGCGTGGAGGACTCCCTCCCCCCACTCCAACACTCCACTGACCATCTTCAGCAGCAAGTCCACCAGATCCTACAAAAGCAGGATGATCTGGAAAACAGGCTGCGCAGATGTAATCTGAGGTTCATCGGGTTGCCAGAAGGAGTGGAGGGTTCAGACCCCTCTAATTATCTGGAACAGCTCCTCATTCAGACTTATGGCAGGGAATCGCTGTCGCCAACATTCGTTGTTGAAAGGGCACACCGCCTGTCGGGTCGCCCGCCGCCTCAGGGAGCCCCGCCGCGCACGTTCATAGCGAAATTTCTTAATTATCGTGACAGGGATACCATCCTTCGCCTGGCTAGAGTGAAAGGGAATATTCCGCTTGGGAATGGGAGAGTGGCGGTGTTCCCGGACTTCTCGGCGGAGGTACAAAAACGCCGCAAGGGCTTCATGGAGGCTAAACGGAGGCTTCGGGTCAAGAACATCAAATACGCCATGATGTATCCTGCTCGTCTCCGGGTGGAAGGTGAGGACCGCGTCCACTTTTTTGATGATCCTGAGGCGGTTATCTCCTGGTTGGAGCACCTTGACACCCGTGGCTAGAGGTCGGTGGCCAACCCCCCTTTTTTTTCCTATCTCTGCTGCGACTTATCCCCTCACACTCCTTGGTCCTCCTTCCCCCCATTGCTTCAAGCGGCTGGTTACCCCCTCCTGGCGACCCTCCTTTCATCTTCCCCCCCCTCCCCTATGCACGGACATCCGGTCAGGCGACTTGTATGAGAGACTGCTGCATGGGGTACAGAGGGGGGGCTGCCTTCCTGCCCGACTTGGACAGCTGCTCCCGCCATGACTTCCTACCCACTTCAGCGAGGAGACTTCACCAGTTTTCAACCCGGCGGAGGGTATCGGCTTCACCGATGCCCACTCTGCTACTGGGGCTGCATCCACGGCCCAATCTGCCATCCAGCGATTTTTCGCCCCCTGCACCCGATCAGCTCGGGTGCCGGGTCCCCGCGGATTTCTTTATTTTTTTCCCTTCTTTTTTTATACATTGTATATGCCTGTGGCTAGCCAATTATCTACACGGTCCTAACGTGTCCGTTGTGTTACTCAGGATTTTGTATGGTCGAGCCCTTTATGTTTATAAGCCACAATATTTCCTGGGGACCTTGGGTTGTGTTTTTTTGGGACTTTATGCCCGCACGAGTTGGGGTTGGTGCAGGGCGGGGTGGGGGGTTACTGTTTTTCAGGAAGTGCTCTTCATGATATGTTTTGTAATTACTTTTATGTTGTGTTTTTCCTTTTTGTGTGAGCAGGGATGGTGCGGTACGCTTATATATGTTACTTTTATTATGGCTGTGGAGGATGTGCGGTCTGCGGGGCAGGTATATCATGTGGTGAAGTTTGGGAGCCTGGAGCTGTTGCAGCCTGAACCTTTCTGTTCGGTTAGATGGCCACCTTGAAATTAATGACCTGGAATGTCCGGGGCCTTAGAGACAAACTTAAACGGTCTGCAGCGTTTGCCTTCCTCAAAAAACAACGAGTGGATATACTAGTACTCCTGGAAACCCACCTAGATGGCCATATGCACCTTTCCTTAAAGAGACCTTGGGTGGGCTGGGCATACCACTCCATGTTCACCTCCCACTCTAGGGGGGTGGCGATCCTAGTGGCCAAAACGTTACATTTTCAGCTCCGGGACTCCCAGACGGATCCACAGGGTAGGTTTATATTCTTACAGGTGTTGATTTTTGGGGAACCATTTTTAATTTTGGCCTTCTATGTTCCTCCCCCTTTCTCCATGACAGTGATAGCAGCAGGCCTATTGTATATGTCCCAATTTCCAAGTATACCAGCAATTTGGTTGGGTGATTTCAATAATGTCCTTGACCCTTCCCTAGACAGGCTGCAGCCTCTCCCCCAGGCTCCGTCGCAGGCGACCAGCACTAGATTTGCCCGGTTGCTTGGGGCAGCGGGCCTGGTGGATTCCTGGCGGACTATGTTTCCTCACCAGAGGGCGTACTCCTGTTATTCCCCGACGCACCATACCATGTCCCGCATTGACCTTATTTTGCTCTCCCGGGTCCTGACCCCGAGGTTGATGACTGTTGGATTTTCCCCTCGGTCGCTGTCGGACCACAGCCCCTACTGGGCGGTGGTCAGGCTCGGCCTGGACAGGCTGCCCCCGGCTTGGCGTCTCAACCCCATTTGGCTAACCCTGCTACCTGAGGAGGCATCGTTGGATGCCTGCTGGGCCCAGTTTTTTACTGAAAATGGGGGGACTGCCTCTCCTCTAGCGGTGTGGGAGGCGTTTAAAATGCATGCTAGGTCATCCCTACAGTCGCACATAAAAAGGTTTAAGGCCAGCTCCGGTGAGGCGTACTCTCGGGCAGTGACTGAGTTGCAAGAGGCTGATAGCGCATACCTGACAGACCCCTCGCCGGCAAATGCCTCCCGACTTGGACTTCTGTCGCGGGCGGTCTCTCAGGTGGAATACGAACGGGCCAAGACTAAGTTGCTTTTCCAGAAGCAGAGAATATTCGAACAGGGGGAGCGGGCGGGACGCCTGCTAGCTTACTTGGTACACTGCGAAGACAGGCCGCCGGTGGTGATCACCCTGCGGACTGACTCAGGGACCCTGATGACAGACCCGGGAGAGGTGACGGAGCGGTTCCGCCACTTCTTCAGTCAATTATACTCCTCTAGGGCCCCCGCGGACACCACCGACATGTATTCATTTTTAGACACAGTGAAATTTCCCACGCTAACGGAGGAACAGCTGCTTCCCCTAGAGGCTCCCCTCACGGAGGCTGAAATAGCCGAAGCTATGTCCAGATTCCCCAGGTCGAAGTCGCCGGGCACTGACGGTCTCCCGATCGAATTCTATGCTCAGTATTCTGAACTCCTTATACCAAAACTGCTTGAACTGTTTAATGCTATGTTTAAGGACTTCAGTATGCCCGCAACTATGAGGGAGGCCCTGATTGTCTTGATACCGAAGCCTGGCAAGGACCCTCAGTGCCCGGAATCATATCGCCCTATCTCTCTCCTGCAGGTGGATGTTAAGCTCCTGGCCAAAATCCTATCCATCCGCCTGAATAGGGTGATTTTGTCCCTAATTCATGAGGATCAATCCGGATTCATGCCTGGCAGGAACACGTCATTTAACCTCCGTAGGCTCTTTATGAACTTGCAGGCTACGCATGACAACACCGGGGAGAGAGTAGTCGTGACACTGGACACGGCCAAAGCCTTCGATTCTGTGGAGTGGGGCTTCTTGTGGGAATGCCTTCGGCGTTTTGGTTTTGGTCCCAATTTTCTTAAATGGGTTCAGCTCCTCTATAGCGCCCCGACTGCGCGGGTGCTGGCCAATGGGTGGGCCTCTGAAGAGTTCCCGCTGGCCAGAGGGACCAGACAGGGGTGCCCGCTTTCCCCCCTGCTATACGCTCTGGCGGCGGAGCCACTGGCTATTGCCATCAGAGCCCACCCGGACATACATGGGCTCTGTATGGGACCCTTAGTCGAAAAAATAAGCATGTATGCTGACGATACTCTTTTGTACCTGGCAGACCCTGGGAATTCGCTGACCACGGCTCTCTCCCTTATCGAACAGTACGGCTCCTATTCCGGACTACAAATTAATTGGGACAAATCCCAGGTCCTTTCTATCGACACCCCAGTGCCTGCGGCGGCTCTCGCGACGGGACCCCTACAGCGGGTAGATAACTTTCAATACCTTGGGGTGCGGGTCACGGCGCGCCCACGAGATTACATTCGGGACAATGTTCAACCTCTCTACCCCATGATTAAAAACAAGATTCAAATTTGGTCCAGACTGCCATTGGGAGTCATGGGCAGGGTGAACCTTATAAAAATGGTCCTACTGCCAAAGATCCTGTATATTCTCTGGCATTCCCCGATCTACCTCCCACTAAAATATTTTAAGCAAATGGATTCACTCCTGAAAGCGTTCGTGTGGGGTAACAGTAGGCACAAGCTTTCCTGGCGTAAACTACAGAACCCTGCCAACCTCGGGGGTGTGGCGTTGCCCGATTTCAACTCTTATTACCTAGCTGCACAACTATCTCAGCTATTTCACCTTGACAAAACTGACAGAACCCGCTTCCTTTTGTTGCTCTGCCCTGCCTGGTCTCACACGACAGGTGACCCTCTGTCGGTCATCCTGAGGGGCTGCAGGGGCGTGGGAACAAGGGGAGACTCCAACTCTATGTTGCATCATTATAGCCGCATTTGGGCGGTGGTGATGGATAAAATGGGTTACCCCCCGTTGCATACCCTTACCCCTCTGTGGCACAATGAGAATCTCCAGGAGCTCCGCTCGGTGCCGGACTCGGAGATATGGGGTGGTAGGGGTGTATATTACCTTTCACATATTGTACGTGGGTCCACCCTAGGCACCTTTGAAGAATTGAGAGCCTCCCACTCACTCCCGGACTACATGTTGTTTCGATATTATCAGCTTAGGCATGCTTTCCAGGCCCAGATCCAGACAGCTATGACCCCTCTGGAATCCCTGCCAATCCTGGAGATAGTCCAGAGTACTGAGCCCAGCCACCTGATTTCTATTTTGTACTCGGCACTACACTTGCCTTCCTCCACTGCCATTGCGTACGCTGTTAAGGCTGGCTGGGAACCGGAGGTGGGCGAAATGGAGGATGAGGATTGGTGTGAGGCCCTTGAAACCTGCCAGAAAGTGTCACCCAGGTTGTCTGACAGGCTAACCCAACTGTTCATAGTCCACCGTACTTACCTCACCCCGATCAGGCTGGCCAGATACAGGCCTGGCCTCTCCCGGGACTGCCCCATGTGTCACGCATCCCCGGGTACGTTTTTCCATCTACTCTGGCACTGTCCCCGCATACAGGCCTACTGGAAACAGATAGTGGCCTTCCTGCATGATACTATGGGATCCCCCCTCCAGCTAGACCCCAAACAGTGCTTACTGGGTATTTACCCAGATGAAGACATGAATAAATGCACGAAAACCTTTCTGCAGCACACGCTCTTTATAGCCAGGAAGCTGGTGGCTAGACGGTGGATGAGGGAGAGCCCTCCAGATTTCCAACATTGGCTGAGGGAAGTAAACTCTGTCCTGCCGTACCATAGAATTATGTATAAGAACCGGGGATGCCCCACTAAATACAACAAGATTTGGGACAGATGGCTCCAGAATTCGGCCACATGTACCTAATGTTTTATTTTACTTACTTATTTTGTTTCATTCTCTGCACTGCTCTGCTGGGATGTGGACTGCACCCTGTAGTGCTTCATTGTCCGTACCGCTCCATCCCTCTGCATGTATGTAAACCTGTTCTCCTGTTAATTTGTGATTGCACTTTACCGAAAGTTCTTGTTCGAATTTGGATTTCTACCTGTACCATGTTGGTTTATCCTTTTTTTTTTTTCTCAATAAAATCTCTGCTTTTCAAAAAAAAAAAAAACAAATGTATAAAAACATCGATCTATGGCACATCCTGGTGACACCGGAAGTAAACACTTTCCTTCCTGTCCTACAACACACTGCTTTAGGAGCGTAGTGGGAAAGGGGTGACACCGGAAATATGTGTATAATAAAATGTATTGAACTATATTAAACCATATGCTCCAATACAAATTTAAATAAATGTTAAAAGATGACTAAAATATAAAACCTGCCAAAATATATGTGGGGATCAACAGTTATTAATGTGTGCGTTTATGTCCCACTCTATGTTGAGTCCCCGGGGTCTGGAGCAGCCGAGCTCATATATCCAGAAGGTTTCCCTCCTGGATATAGACCTCCTCAGATTGCTCCCCCTCCAGTGTGGTGTATATTTCTCAATAACGATGATTTTTAACCTCTTGGGATTTTTTCTGTGACATTGGGCGAAGTGTTGGGATACACTATGCCCAGGAAAAGCTTTGTGTATGTTGGTCAGATGTTCTCCAATACGTATGGCGGCAGTACGTATGGTTCTTCCAACATACTGGTAATTGCACTCACACTGTAAAAGGTATACAACCCCTTTCGTATGGCAGGAAATAAAATTTCTAATGGGGTACTCTTTACCTGTCACAGTTGAATGAAATTTATTAGTCCTGATAGTTTGAGCTTCTTTACACACTCTGCAACTCCTGCAGGGAAAGAAGCCCTTCATATCAGGAAAAAATTTTGGGATGGTAGGAGGATCAATGGGATTGGGGGCTACCAGATCTCGTAAGTTCTGTGCCTTCCTGTAAATGATAGGTGGAACCTCTGGTAGCATGGGTCCTAAAATTTTATCTTTCTGTAGGACTCCCCAGTGTTTCCGGAATACATGATTTAGCCACTTGTAGTTTTGTGAGAATCTCGTAATGAAAGCAAATTCAAACTTGGAACTGGTTTTTCCTGGGTTCTGAACTTTCTTAGGTTGTATCAAACTTCTTTGCTCAACTAACTCCAGGGTCTGAATTTCTTTCTCTAGCACTTCTGGTTTGTAGCCTTTTTCCAGAAATTTTTCTTTCAGGACCATAGCTTGTTTCCGGAATACTTGGCTGTCGGTACAATTCCTTCTGACTCTTCTGAATTGTGATTTGGGTACAGATCTGAGCCAGGCTGGATGGTGACAGCTGTCCAGGGCTATAAAGCCGTTCCTATCAGTCGGCTTATAATAGGTATGGGTGGAAAAACTGGAACCTACCCTGGATATGACTAGGTCCAAGAAGTTCACTGAGGTCTTGCTAAATTCATAAGAAAACCTGATCCCCCAATTATTACAATTCAGATCTCTCATGAACCTTCTCAGTGAATCTTCTTCTCCCTGCCATATTAACAGCGTGTCATCTATGTACCTTCTCCACATAACCAGTTGCCTGGGTCTGTTGGAATAAATGTTTCTATCTTCCCACAGTGCCATAAATAAATTGGCTAAGCTGGGGGCAAACTTGGCCCCCATAGCTACGCCCATTTTCTGTAGGTAGAACTTTTCGCCATAATAGAAATAGTTGTGCTCCATGCCGAAAATTAGTAGATCCAGGATGAACTTCTTCTGGTCCATCGGTATTTCATAATCAGTGTCCAAGAAAGTGCATACCGCTTCATATCCTATCTGGTGGGGTATCACGGTATATAAAGACGTCACGTCTGCCGTGACCAGCAGTACGTCTCCCTCCACCTCTAATTGTGTCACTTCCTGGATACATTGAGCCGTATCTTTAAGATATGAAGGGGTTTCTTGGACCAGGGGTTGCAGAAAGTGGTCCACATACCTTCCAATCCTGGAGGTAACGGAATCGATTCCGCTCACTATGGGCCTCCCAGGTGGTCTAGTGAGGCTTTTATGTACTTTGGGAAGATAATATATGGTCGGAATCCTGGGAGCCAAAGGTACCAAGAATTCCTTCTCTTTTTTGTTTATAATACCTTCCTCGTAACCTTTAGTCACTATTTTCTCCAACTGTTTCTTGTATTTGAAGGTGGGGTCTTTTTTCAAAACTTCATAGGTGCCATTATCAGATAACAACCTCTCCATTTCTTCAGTGTATTGTTCCTTATTGAGAAGAACGATACCCCCACCTTTATCAGCCGGTCTTCTCACAAGGTTTTTATTCTCGCAAAGGGATTTCACACCAATAGAAGAGGTTTTTGATAAAAAACCATCGGAAGTTTCCGATCTAAGAGGTGTATTTATGAGGTTAAAAAATGTGATGGTGGCGGAATTACATGCCTCATGGGATATTGCCTTTTTAGAAAAATACGTGGAAGAAAAAATGGTCCCAAGGAGTCTGAGATGGAATGTCTATCCAGACCAAGGAGACCCGGACCTATTAGAGTGGTCACAATTTTTCAACGGGGCCGGCATGAGCCTCCTAAATTTTTTAATAGACAAGAAGAGAAAAAAAGTACTGAAATTAAATAAGGAGATTTTGGAAATAAAAGAAAAATTATTGCCCTCCATGCAGGAGGAGGCGTATAAAATTTACAATCACGAGTTGAGAGAAATTATGGCGATGGAGGAAGAAGAACAAAAGATCAAGAAGAGGAAAAAGTTCTTTAGAGATCTTGAGGACTATAAAACCTCTAGAGTATTTAAATGGCAAAATGCTCTAGAAGGAGGAGAGATCCTTAATGGTGAACTGGCCCCTATGGAGGAAGGAGCCAGTGAAGCAGAAGCTATAGCCTCTACTTCTGGAGAACCTAGTAGGCCAGTTAAAAGAAGTGAGAATTCTCAAGAAAAGCCGAAAGAGAATATAAAGCTCAAGCCTTTGAAAGAAAATGTATCTAATAACCAGAAAAAAAGTAAAAATAAAGGGAAAGGTGATAATGAAAAAGGACGTCCTAAAGTACAAGATTATAGGAGGGAATACGAATATCGTCATCCCTCATCTGATAGGACGCGGAGACGTTCAAGATCAAGGGATCAAAGAAATCGTCATCCTTCATTTGAAAGGACTTGGAGACGTTCCAGATCGAGATCTCCAAGAAGAGTGCAAGTAGATTACATGGGAAACTACTTGGACACTCCACATACACCTAGACCTTATCCTACTGGTTCTCATAACAGGTATGAGCCTCTTAGACATGAGAGATACGAGGAGAGAAACGATCGGAGAGAAACACCTCCACAGAAGACTCCAATCAGTGCCAAAAAGAAAAATTTTTTAGGCCAGGGTCCCAAAAAAGGGAACCGAAAAAAGTGAAAAGGGGCTGTAGAGGGGGATCCAATCGGAAGCTCAATGTAGAAACCAATGGAATTTTTAATCTCAGTGGGATCACATTGACGAACTCCGAAAAGCATACCCTCAATAAAGGGCTCAAGTACGCTCCAAAAAAACAATTGAATAAATTCGAAACCTTTATTGACATCCACAAGTATGTGAGAAAATTGAATGTCAAGCGGCACTTTTTGTCCAATGCTTATGAAAGAAACCATGTTTCTTATACATCCACCACTTCCATTCCAACAGGTCTTAGGAATGCTTCCTTATTTAACCCCCAAGGAGTACAGAGTCACCATGTGACCATTTTTAAGGACCTAGTTTTAAAGGAATTGGAAGAGAAGGAATTTAAATCACAACCGCAGAGAGATCTGAAAAAAGGTGTGAAATCCCTTTGCGAGAATAAAAACCTTGTGATAAGACCGGCTGATAAAGGTGGGGGTATCGTTCTTCTCAATAAGGAACAATACACTGAAGAAATGGAGAGGTTGTTATCTGATAATGGCACCTATGAAGTTTTGAAAAAAGACCCCACCTTCAAATACAAGAAACAGTTGGAGAAAATAGTGACTAAAGGTTACGAG